>NW_026047645.1:323691-647382 GCF_023864345.2 Schistocerca serialis cubense | reverse complement strand
GACCATGTGGTCATTAGGACATTAGGAGGCGCTGAACGTTACAATTCACTATCATTTTTGCGTCGGATTCGAAAATCTAGACTCACAGGAGAAGGACCATGTGGTGCCCGAGGCAGCGATATCCCCTTGGAGACAAGTCGGCTGGAGGCCGATGTATTGAATCTCGACGCAATTTGAGTGTTCCATCGTCATTAGAAGGCCCTGAAAGTTACAATTAACTATCATTTTCGCGTCGGATACGAAAATCTAGACTCACAGGAGAACGACCATAAGGTGCACGAGGCAGCAATAGACCCTTGGAGACAAGTCGGCTGGAGGACGATGTATTGAATCCCGACGCAATTTGAGTCTTCTATCGTCATTAGGAGGCGCTGAACGTTACAATTCACTATCATCTTTGCGTCGGATTCGAAAATCTAGACTCACAGGAGAAGGATCATATTGTGCCGGAGACAGCAATATCCCCTTGGAGACAAGTCGGCTGGAGGACGACGTATTGAATCTCGACGCAATTTGAGTGTTCCATCGTCATTAGAAGGCCCTGACCCTTACAATTACCTATCATTTTTGCGTCGGATTCGAAAATCTAGACTCACAGGAGAACGACCATACGGTGCCCGAGGCAGCAACAGACCCTTGGAGACAAGTCGGCTGGAGGACGATGTATTGGATCTCGACGCAATTTGAGTGTTCCATCGTCATTACAAGGCCCTGAACGTTACAATTAACTATCATTTTTGCGTCGGATTCGAAAATCTAGACTCACAGGAGAACGACCATAAGGTGCCCGAGGCAGCAATAGACCCATGGAGACAAGTCGGCTGGAGGACGATGTATTGGATCGCGAGGCAATTTGAGTCTTCTATCGTCATTAGGAGGCGCTGAACGTTACAATTATTTATCATTTTGGCGTCGGATTCGTAAATCTAGACTTACAAGAGAACGACCACAAAGTGCCCGAGGCAGCATTAGACCCTTGGAGACAAGTCGGCTGGAGGACGATGTATTGAATCTCGACGCAATTTGAGAGTTCCATCGTCATTAGGCGGCCCTGAACGTTACAATTAACTATCATTTTGGCGTCGGATTCGTAAATCTAGACTTACAAGAGAACGACCATAAAGTGCCCGAGGCAGCATTAGACCCTTGGAGACAAGTCGGCTGGAGGACGATGTATTGAATCTCGACGCAATTTGAGTGTTCCATCGTCATTAGAAGGCCCTGAACGTTACAATTAACTATCATTTTTGCGTCGGATTTGAAAATCTAGACTCACAGGAGAACGACCATAAGGTGCCCGAGGCAGCAATAGACCCTTGGAGACAAGTCGGCTGGAGGACGATGTATTGGATCGCGACGCAATTTGAGTCTTCTATCGTCATTAGGAGGACCTGAATGTTACAATTAACTATCATTTTTGCGTCGGATTCGAAAATCTAGACTCACAGGAGAAGGACCATGTGGTCATTAGGTCATTAGGAGGCGCTGAACGTTACAATTCACTATCATTTTTGCGTCGGATTCGAAAATCTAGACTCACAGGAGAAGGACCATGTGGTGCCCGAGGCAGCGATATCCCCTTGGAGACAAGTCGGCTGCAGGCCGATGTATTGAATCTCGACGCAATTTGAGTGTTCCATCGGCATTAGGAGGACCTGAACGTTACAATTAACTATCATTTTTGCGTCGGATTCGAAAATCTAGACTCACAGGAGAACAACCATAAGGTGCCCGAGGCAGCAATATCCCCTTGGAGACAAATCGGCTGGAGGACGATGTATTGAATCCCGACGCAATTTGAGTCTTCTATCGTCATTAGGAGGCGCTGAACGTTACAATTAACTATCATTTTTGCGTCGGATTCGAAAATCTAGACTCACAGGACAAGGATCATATTGTGCCCGAGACAGCAATATCCCCTTGGAGACAAGTCGGCTGGAGGACGATGTATTGAATCTCGACGCAATTTGAGTGTTCCATCGTCATTAGAAGCCCCTGAACGTTACAATTAACTATCTTTTTTGCGTGGGATTCGAAAATCTAGACTCACAGGAGATGGACCATGTGGTCATTAGGACATTAGGAGGCGCTGAACGTTACAATTCACTATCATTTTTGCGTCGGATTCGAAAATCTAGACTCACAGGAGAAGGACCATGTGGTGCCCGAGGCAGCGATATCCCCTTGGAGACAAGTCGGCTGGAGGCCGATGTATTGAATCTCGACGCAATTTGAATGTTCCATCGTCATTAGAAGGCCCTGAAAGTTACAATTAACTATCATTTTTGCGTCGGATACGAAAATCTAGACTCACAGGAGAACGACCATAAGGTGCACGAGGCAGCAATAGACCCTTGGAGACAAGTCCGCTTGAGGACGATGTATTGAATCCCGACGCAATTTGAGTCTTCTATCGTCATTAGGAGGCGCTGAACGTTACAATTCACTGTCATCTTTGCGTCGGATTCGAAAATCTAAACTCACAGGAGAAGGATCATATTGTGCCGGAGACAGCTATATCCCCTTGGAGACAAGTCGGCTGGAGGACGATGTATTGAATCTCGACGCAATTTGAGTGTTCCATCGTCATTAGAAGGCCCTGACCCTTACAATTACCTATCATTTTTGCGTCGGATTCGAAAATCTAGACTCACAGGAGAACGACCATAAGGTGCCCGAGGCAGCAATAGACCCATGGAGACAAGTCGGCTGGAGACCGATGTATTGAATCTCGACGCAATTTGAGTGTTCCATCGGCATTAGGAGGCCCTGAACGTTAAAATTAACTATCATTTTTGTTTCGGATTCGATAATCTAAACTCACAGGAGAACGACCATACGGTGCCCGAGGCAGCAACAGACCCTTGGAGACAAGTCGGCTGGAGGACGATGTATTGGATCTCGACGCAATTTGAGTGTTCCATCGTCATTACAAGGCCCTGAACGTTACAATTAACTATCATTTTTGCGTCGGATTCGAAAATCTAGACTCACAGGAGAACGACCAAAAGGTGCCCGAGGCAGCAATAGACCCATGGAGACAAGTCGGCTGGAGGACGATGTATTGGATCGCGACGCAATTTGAGTCTTCTATCGTCATTAGGAGGCGCTGAACGTTACAATTAACTATCATTTTGGCGTCGGATTCGTAAATCTAGACTTACAAGAGAACGACCATAAAGTGCCCGAGGCAGCATTAAACCCTTGGAGACAAGTCGGCTGGAGGACGATGTATTGAATCTCGACGCAATTTGAGAGTTCCATCGTCATTAGGCGGCCCTGAACGTTACAATTAACTATCATTTTGGCGTCGGATTCGTAAATCTAGACTTACAAGAGAACGACCATAAAGTGCACGAGGCAGCATTAGACCCTTGGAGACAAGTCGGCTGGAGGACGATGTATTGAATCTCGACGCAATTTGAGTGTTCCATCGTCATTAGAAGGCCCTGAAAGTTACAATTAACTATCATTTTTGCGTCGGATACGAAAATCTAGACTCACAGGACAACGACCATAAGGTGCCCGAGGCAGCAATAGACCCTTGGAGACAAGTCGGCTGGAGTACGATGTATTGAATCTCGACGCAATTTGAGAGTTCCATCGTCATTAGGCGGCCCTGAACGTTACAATTAACTATCATTTTGGCGTCGGATACGTAAATCTAGACTTACAAGAGAACGACCATAAAGTGCCCGAGGCAGCATTAGACCCTTGGAGACAAGTCGGCTGGAGGACGATGTATTGAATCTCGACGCAATTTGAGTGTTCCATCGTCATTAGAAGGCCCTGAACGTTACAATTAACTATCATTTTTGCGTCGGATTCGAAAATCTAGACTCACAGGAGAACGACCATAAGGTGCCCGAGGCAGCAATAGACCCTTGGAGACAAGTCGGCTGGAGGACGATGTATTGGATCGCGACGCAATTTGAGTCTTCTATCGTCATTAGGAGGACCTGAATGTTACAATTAACTATCATTTTTGCGTCGGATTCGAAAATCTAGACTCACAGGAGAAGGACCATGTGGTCATTAGGTCATTAGGAGGCGCTGAACGTTACAATTCACTATCATTTTTGCGTCGGATTCGAAAATCTAGACTCACAGGAGAAGGACCATGTGGTGCCCGAGGCAGCGATATCCCCTTGGAGACAAGTCGGCTGGAGGCCGATGTATTGAATCTCGACGCAATTTGAGTGTTCCATCGGCATTAGGAGGACCTGAACGTTACAATTAACTATCATTTTTGCGTCGGATGCGAAAATCTAGACTCACAGGAGAACAACCATAAGGTGCCCGAGGCAGCAATATCCCCTTGGAGACAAATGGGCTGGAGGACGATGTATTGAATCCCGACGCAATTTGAGTCTTCTATCGTCATTAGGAGGCGCTGAACGTTACAATTAACTATCATTTTTGCGTCGGATTCGAAAATCTAGACTCACAGGAGAAGGATCATATTGTGCCCGAGACAGCAATATCCCCTTGGAGACAAGTCGGCTGGAGGACGATGTATTGAATCTCGACGCAATTTGAGTGTTCCATCGTCATTAGAAGCCCCTGAACGTTACAATTAACTATCATTTTTGCGTCGGATTCGAAAATCTAGACTCACAGGAGAACGACCATAAGGTGCCCGAGGCAGCAATAGACCCTTGGAGGCAAGTCGGCTGGAGGACGATGTATTGGATCGCGACGCATTTTGAGTCTTCTATCGTCATTAGGAGGCGCTGAACGTTATAATTCACTATCATTATTGCGTCGAATTCGAAAATTCAGACTCACAGGAGAAGTACCACGTGGTGCCCGAGGCAGCGATATCCCCTTGGAGACAAGTCGGCTGGAGGCCGATGTATTGAATCTCGACGCAATTTGAGTTTTCCATCGGCATTAGGAGGCCCTGAACGTTAAAATTAACTATCATTCTTGCGTCGGATTCGATAATCTAAACTCACAGGAGAACGACCATAAGGTGCCCGAGGCAGCAACAGACCCTTGGAGACAAGTCGGCTGGAGGCCGATGTATTGAATCTCGACGCAATTTGAGTGTCCCATCGGCATTAGGAGGCCCTGAACGTTACAATTAACTATCATTTTTGCGTCGGATTCGATAATCTAAACTCACAGGAGAACGACTATAAGGTGCCCGAGGCAGGAATAGACCCTTGGAGACAAGTTGGCTGGAGGCCGATGTATTGAATCTCGACGCAATTTGAGTGTTCCATCGTCATTAGAAGGCCCTGAACGTTACAATTAACTATCATTTTTGCGTCGGATTCGAAAATCTAGACTCACAGGAGAACGACCATAAGGCGCCCGAGGCAGCAATAGACCCCTGGTGACAAGTCGGCTGGAGGCCGATGTATTGAATCTCGACGCAATTTGAGTGTTCCATCGTCATTAGAAGGACCTGAACGTTACAATTAACTATCATTTTTGCGTCGGATACGAAAATCTAGACTCACAGGAGAACGACCATAAGGTGCTCGAGGCAGCAATAGACCCTTGGAGACAAGTCGGCTGGAGGACGATGTACTGAATCTCGACGCAATTTGAAAGTTCCATCATCATTAGGCGGCCCTGAACGTTACAATTAACTATCATTTTGGCGTCGGATTCGTAAATCTAGACTTACAAGAGAACGACCATAAAGTGCCCGCGGCAGCATTAGACCCTTGGAGACAAGTCGGCTGGAGGACGATATATTGGATCGCGACGCAATTTGAGTGTTCCATCGTCATTAGGAGGCCCTGAATGTTACAATTAACTATCATTTTTGCGTCGGATTCGAAAATCTAGACTCACTGGAGAAGAACCATGTGGTCATTAGGACATTAGGAGGCGCTGAACGTTACAATTCACTATCATTTTTGCGTCGGATTCGAAAATCTAGACTCACAGGAGAAGGACCATGTGGTGCCCGAGGCAGCGATATCCCCTTGGAGACAAGTCGGCTGGAGGCCGATGTATTGAATCTCGACGCAATTTGAGTGTTCCATCGTCATTAGAAGGCCCTGAAAGTTACAATTAACTATCATTTTTGCGTCGGATACGAAAATCTAGACTCACAGGAGAACGACCATAAGGTGCCCGAGGCAGCAATAGACCTTTGGAGACAAGTCGGCTGGAGGACGATGTATTGAATCTCGACGCAATTTGAGAGTTCCATCGTCATTAGGCGGCCCTGAACGTTACAATTAACTATCATTTTGGCGTCGGATTCGTAAATCTAGACTTACAAGAGAACGACCATATAGTGCCCGAGGCAGCATTAGAACCTTGGAGACAAGTCGGCTGGAGGACGATGTATTGAATCTCGACGCAATTTGAGAGTTCCATCGTCATTAGGCGGCCCTGAACGTTACAATTAACTATCATTTTGGCGTCGGATTCGTAAATCTAGACTTACAAGAGAACGACCATAAAGTGCCCGAGGCAGCATTAGACCCTTGGAGACAAGTCGGCTGGAGGACGATGTATTGAATCTCGACGCAATTTGAGTGTTCCATCGTCATTAGAAGGCCCTGAACGTTACAATTAACTATCATTTTTGCGTCGGATTTGAAAATCTAGACTCACAGGAGAACGACCATAAGGTGCCCGAGGCAGCAATAGACCCTTGGAGACAAGTCGGCTGGAGGACGATGTATTGGATCGCGACGCAATTTGAGTCTTCTATCGTCATTAGGAGGACCTGAATGTTACAATTAACTATCATTTTTGCGTCGGATTCGAAAATCTAGACTCACAGGAGAAGGACCATGTGGTCATTAGGTCATCAGGGGGCGCTGAACGTTACAATTCACTATCATTTTTGCGTCGGATTCGAAAATCTAGACTCACAGGAGAAGGACCATGTGGTGCCCGAGGCAGCGATATCCCCTTGGAGACAAGTCGGCTGCAGGCCGATGTATTGAATCTCGACGCAATTTGAGTGTTCCATCGGCATTAGGAGGACCTGAACGTTACAATTAACTATCATTTTTGCGTCGGATTCGAAAATCTAGACTCACAGGAGAACAACCATAAGGTGCCCGAGGCAGCAATATCCCCTTGGAGACAAATCGGCTGGAGGACGATGTATTGAATCCCGACGCAATTTGAGTCTTCTATCGTCATTAGGAGGCGCTGAACGTTACAATTAACTATCATTTTTGCGTCGGATTCGAAAATCTAGACTCACAGGACAAGGATCATATTGTGCCCGAGACAGCAATATCCCCTTGGAGACAAGTCGGCTGGAGGACGATGTATTGAATCTCGACGCAATTTGAGTGTTCCATCGTCATTAGAAGCCCCTGAACGTTACAATTAACTATCTTTTTTGCGTCGGATTCGAAAATCTAGACTCACAGGAGATGGACCATGTGGTCATTAGGACATTAGGAGGCGCTGAACGTTACAATTCACTATCATTTTTGCGTCGGATTCGAAAATCTAGACTCACAGGAGAAGGACCATGTGGTGCCCGAGGCAGCGATATCCCCTTGGAGACAAGTCGGCTGGAGGCCGATGTATTGAATCTCGACGCAATTTGAATGTTCCATCGTCATTAGAAGGCCCTGAAAGTTACAATTAACTATCATTTTTGCGTCGGATACGAAAATCTAGACTCACAGGAGAACGACCATAAGGTGCACGAGGCAGCAATAGACCCTTGGAGACAAGTCCGCTGGAGGACGATGTATTGAATCCCGACGCAATTTGAGTCTTCTATCGTCATTAGGAGGCGCTGAACGTTACAATTCACTGTCATCTTTGCGTCGGATTCGAAAATCTAGACTCACAGGAGAAGGATCATATTGTGCCGGAGACAGCTATATCCCCTTGGAGACAAGTCGGCTGGAGGACGATGTATTGAATCTCGACGCAATTTGAGTGTTCCATCGTCATTAGAAGGCCCTGACCCTTACAATTACCTATCATTTTTGCGTCGGATTCGAAAATCTAGACTCACAGGAGAACGACCATAAGGTGCCCGAGGCAGCAATAGACCCTTGGAGACAAGTCGGCTGGAGGCCGATGTATTGAATCTCGACGCAATTTGAGTGTTCCATCGGCATTAGGAGGCCCTGAACGTTAAAATTAACTATCATTTTTGTTTCGGATTCGATAATCTAAACTCACAGGAGAACGACCATACGGTGCCCGAGGCAGCAACAGACCCTTGGAGACAAGTCGGCTGGAGGACGATGTATTGGATCTCGACGCAATTTGAGTGTTCCATCGTCATTACAAGGCCCTGAACGTTACAATTAACTATCATTTTTGCGTCGGATTCGAAAATCTAGACTCACAGGAGAACGACCAAAAGGTGCCCGAGGCAGCAATAGACCCATGGAGACAAGTCGGCTGGAGGACGATGTATTGGATCGCGACGCAATTTGAGTCTTCTATCGTCATTAGGAGGCGCTGAACGTTACAATTAACTATCATTTTGGCGTCGGATTCGTAAATCTAGACTTACAAGAGAACGACCATAAAGTGCCCGAGGCAGCATTAAACCCTTGGAGACAAGTCGGCTGGAGGACGATGTATTGAATCTCGACGCAATTTGAGAGTTCCATCGTCATTAGGCGGCCCTGAACGTTACAATTAACTATCATTTTGGCGTCGGATTCGTAAATCTAGACTTACAAGAGAACGACCATAAAGTGCACGAGGCAGCATTAGACCCTTGGAGACAAGTCGGCTGGAGGACGATGTATTGAATCTCGACGCAATTTGAGTGTTCCATCGTCATTAGAAGGCCCTGAAAGTTACAATTAACTATCATTTTTGCGTCGGATACGAAAATCTAGACTCACAGGACAACGACCATAAGGTGCCCGAGGCAGCAATAGACCCTTGGAGACAAGTCGGCTGGAGTACGATGTATTGAATCTCGACGCAATTTGAGAGTTCCATCGTCATTAGGCGGCCCTGAACGTTACAATTAACTATCATTTTGGCGTCGGATACGTAAATCTAGACTTACAAGAGAACGACCATAAAGTGCCCGAGGCAGCATTAGACCCTTGGAGACAAGTCGGCTGGAGGACGATGTATTGAATCTCGACGCAATTTGAGTGTTCCATCGTCATTAGAAGGCCCTGAACGTTACAATTAACTATCATTTTTGCGTCGGATTCGAAAATCTAGACTCACAGGAGAACGACCATAAGGTGCCCGAGGCAGCAATAGACCCTTGGAGACAAGTCGGCTGGAGGACGATGTATTGGATCGCGACGCAATTTGAGTCTTCTATCGTCATTAGGAGGACCTGAATGTTACAATTAACTATCATTTTTGCGTCGGATTCGAAAATCTAGACTCACAGGAGAAGGACCATGTGGTCATTAGGTCATTAGGAGGCGCTGAACGTTACAATTCACTATCATTTTTGCGTCGGATTCGAAAATCTAGACTCACAGGAGAAGGACCATGTGGTGCCCGAGGCAGCGATATCCCCTTGGAGACAAGTCGGCTGGAGGCCGATGTATTGAATCTCGACGCAATTTGAGTGTTCCATCGGCATTAGGAGGACCTGAACGTTACAATTAACTATCATTTTTGCGTCGGATTCGAAAATCTAGACTCACAGGAGAACAACCATAAGGTGCCCGAGGCAGCAATATCCCCTTGGAGACAAATCGGCTGGAGGACGATGTACTGAATCCCGACGCAATTTGAGTCTTCTATCGTCATTAGGAGGCGCTGAACGTTACAATTAACTATCATTTTTGCGTCGGATTCGAAAATCTAGACTCACAGGAGAAGGATCATATTGTGCCCGAGACAGCAATATCCCCTTGGAGACAAGTCGGCTGGAGGACGATGTATTGAATCTCGACGCAATTTGAGTGTTCCATCGTCATTAGAAGCCCCTGAACGTTACAATTAACTATCATTTTTGCGTCGGATTCGAAAATCTAGACTCACAGGAGAACGACCATAAGGTGCCCGAGGCAGCAATAGACCCTTGGAGGCAAGTCGGCTGGAGGACGATGTATTGGATCGCGACGCATTTTGAGTCTTCTATCGTCATTAGGAGGCGCTGAACGTTATAATTCACTATCATTATTGCGTCGAATTCGAAAATTCAGACTCACAGGAGAAGTACCACGTGGTGCCCGAGGCAGCGATATCCCCTTGGAGACAAGTCGGCTGGAGGCCGATGTATTGAATCTCGATGCAATTTGAGTGTTCCATCGGCATTAGGAGGCCCTGAACGTTAAAATTAACTATCATTCTTGCGTCGGATTCGATAATCTAAACTCACAGGAGAACGACCATAAGGTGCCCGAGGCAGCAACAGACCCTTGGAGACAAGTCGGCTGGAGGCCGATGTATTGAATCTCGACGCAATTTGAGTGTCCCATCGGCATTAGGAGGCCCTGAACGTTACAATTAACTATCATTTTTGCGTCGGATTCGATAATCTAAACTCACAGGAGAACGACTATAAGGTGCCCGAGGCAGCAATAGACCCTTGGAGACAAGTTGGCTGGAGGCCGATGTATTGAATCTCGACGCAATTTGAGTGTTCCATCGTCATTAGAAGGCCCTGAACGTTACAATTAACTATCATTTTTGCGTCGGATTCGAAAATCTAGACTCACAGGAGAACGACCATAAGGCGCCCGAGGCAGCAATAGACCCCTGGTGACAAGTCGGCTGGAGGCCGATGTATTGTATCTCGACGCAATTTGAGTGTTCCATCGTCATTAGAAGGACCTGAACGTTACAATTAACTATCATTTTTGCGTCGGATACGAAAATCTAGACTCACAGGAGAACGACCATAAGGTGCTCGAGGCAGCAATAGACCCTTGGAGACAAGTCGGCTGGAGGACGATGTACTGAATCTCGACGCAATTTGAAAGTTCCATCATCATTAGGCGGCCCTGAACGTTACAATTAACTATCATTTTGGCGTCGGATTCGTAAATCTAGACTTACAAGAGAACGACCATAAAGTGCCCGCGGCAGCATTAGACCCTTGGAGACAAGTCGGCTGGAGG
Organism: Schistocerca serialis cubense; assembly: GCF_023864345.2. NCBI lineage: Eukaryota > Metazoa > Arthropoda > Insecta > Orthoptera > Acrididae > Schistocerca > Schistocerca serialis. The sequence goes on along the minus strand of NW_026047645.1, from coordinate 636,376 downwards.
ACGATATATTGGATCGCGACGCAATTTGAGTGTTCCATCGTCATTAGGAGGCCCTGAATGTTACAATTAATTATCATTTTTGCGTCGGATTCGAAAATCTAGACTCACAGGAGAAGAACCATGTGGTCATTAGGACATTAGGAGGCGCTGAACGTTACAATTCACTATCATTTTTGCGTCGGATTCGAAAATCTAGACTCACAGGAGAAGGACCATGTGGTGCCCGAGGCAGCGATATCCCCTTGGAGACAAGTCGGCTGGAGGCCGATGTATTGAATCTCGACGCAATTTGAGTGTTCCATCGTCATTAGAAGGCCCTGAAAGTTACAATTAACTATCATTTTTGCGTCGGATACGAAAATCTAGACTCACAGGAGAACGACCATAAGGTGCCCGAGGCAGCAATAGACATTTGGAGACAAGTCGGCTGGAGGACGATGTATTGAATCTCGACGCAATTTAAGTGTTCCATCGTCATTAGAAGGCCCTGAACGTTAGAATTAACTATCATTTTTGCGTCGGATTCGAAAATCTAGACTCACAGGAGAACGACCATAAGGTGCCCGAGGCAGCTATAGACCCTTGGAGACAAGTCGGCTGGAGGCCGATGTATTGAATCTCGAAGCAATTTGAGTGTTCCATCGGCATTAGGAGGCCCTGAACGTTAAAATTAACTATCATTTTTGCGTCGGATTCGATAATCTAAACTCACAGGAGAACGACCATACGGTGCCCGAGGCAGCAACAGACCCTTGGAGACAAGTCGGCTGGAGGACGATGTATTGGATCTTGACGCAATTTGAGTGTTCCATGGTCATTACAAGGCCCTGAACGTTACAATTAACTATCATTTTTGCGTCGGATTCGAAAATCTAGACTCACAGGAGAACGACCATAAGGTGCCCGAGGCAGCAATAGACCCATGGAGACAAGTCGGCTGGAGGACGATGTATTGGATCGCGACGCAATTTGAGTGTTCCATCGTCATTAGGAGGCCCTGAATGTTACAATTAACTATCAGTTTTTCGTCGGATTCGAAAATCTAGACTCACAGCAGACGAACCATATGGTTCCCGAGGCAGCAATATCCCCTTGGAGACAAATCGGCTGGAGGACGATGTATTGAATCCCGACGCAATTTGAGTCTTCTATCGTCATTAGGAGGCGCTGAACGTTACAATTAACTATCATTTTTGCGTCGGATTCGATAATCTAGACTCAAAGGAGAAGGATCATATTGTGCCCGAGACAGAAATATCCCCTTGGAGACAAGTCGGCTGGAGGACGATGTATTGAATCTCGACGCAATTTGAGTGTTCCATCGTCATTAGAAGGCCCTGAAGGTTACAATTAACTATCATTTTTGCGTCGGATTCGAAAATCTAGACTCACAGGAGAACGACCATAAGGTGCCCGAGGCAGCAATAGACCCTTGGAGACAAGTCGGCTGGAGGACGATGTATTGGATCGCGACGCAATTTGAGTCTTCTATCGACATTAGGAGGCGCTGAACGTTATAATTCACTATCATTTTTGCGTCGGATTCGACAATTCAGACTCACAGGAGAAGGACCGTGTGGTGTCCGAGGCAGCGATATCCCCTTGGAGACAAGTCGGCTGGAGGCCGATGTATTGAATCTCGACGCAATTTGAGTGTTCCATCGGCATTAGGAGGCCCTGAACGTTAAAATTATTTATCATTCTTGCGTCGGATTCGATAATCTAAACTCTCAGGAGAACGACCATAAGGTGCCCGAGGCAGCAACAGACCCTTTGAGACAAGTCGGCTGGAGGCCGATGTATTGAATCTCGACGCAATTTAAGTGTTCCATCGGCATTAGGAGGCCCTGAACGTTACAATTAACTATCATTTTTGCGTCGGATTCGATAATCTAAACTCACAGGAGAACGACTATAAGGTGCCCGAGGCAGCAATAGACCCTTGGAGACAAGTCGGCTGGAGGCCTATGTATTGAATCTCGACGCAATTTGAGTGTTCCATCGTCATTAGAAGGCCCTGAACGTTACAATTAACTATCATTTTTGCGTCGGATTCGAAAATCTAGACTCACAGGAGAACGACCATAAGGTGCCCGAGGCAGCAATAGACCCCTGGTGGCAAGTCGGCTGGAGGCCGATGTATTGAATCTCGACGCAATTTGAGTGTTCCATCGTCATTAGAAGGCCCTGAACGTTACAATTAACAATCATTTTTGCGTCGGATACGAAAATCTAGACTCACAAGAGAACGACCATAAGGTGCTAGAGGCAGCTATAGACCCCTGGAGACAAGTCGGCTGGAGGCCGATGTATTGAATCTCGACGCAATTTGAGAGTCCCATCATCATTAGGCGGCCCTGAACGTTTCAATTAACTATCATTTTGGCGTCGGATTCGTAAATCTAGACTTACAAGAGAACGACCATAAAGTGCCCGCGGCAGCATTAGACCCTTGGAGACAAGTCGGCTGGAGGACGATGTATTGGATCGCGACGCAATTTGAGTGTTCCATCGTCATTAGGAGGCCCTGAATGTTACAATTAACTATCATTTTTGCGTCGGATTCGAAAATCTAGACTCACAGGAGAAGGACCATAAGGTGCCCGAGGCAGCAATAGACCCTTGGAGACAAGTCGGCTGGAAGACGATGTATTGAATCTCGACGCAATTTGAGAGTTCCATCGTCATTAGGCGGCCCTGAACGTTACAATTAACTATCATTTTGGCGTCGGATTCGTAAATCTAGATTTACAAGAGAACGACCATAAAGTGCCCGATGCAGCATTAGACCCTTGGAGACAAGTCGGCTGGAGGACGTTGTATTGGATCGCGACGTAATTTGAGTGTTCCATTGTCATTAGGAGGCCCTGAATGTTACAATTAACTATCAGTTTTTCGTCGGATTCGAAAATCTAGACCTACAGAAGGCGAACCATTTGGTGCTCGATGCAGCAATATCCCCTTGGAGACAAATCGGCTGGAGGACGATGTATTGAATCCCGACGCAATTTGAGTCTTCTATCGTCATTAGGAGGCGCTGAACGTTACAATTCACTATCATTTTTGCGTCGGATTCGAAAATCTAGACTCACAGGAGAAGGATCATATTGTGCCCGAGACAGCAATATCCCCTTGGAGACAAGTCGGCTGGAGGACAATGTATTGAATCTCGACGCAATTTGAGTGTTCCATCGTCATTAGACGGCCCTGAACGTTACAATTAACTATCATTTTTGCGTCGGATTCGAAAATCTAGACTCACAGGAGAACGACCATAAGGTGCCCGAGGCAGCAATAGACCCTTGGAGACAAGTCGGCTGGAGGCCGATGTATTGAATCTCGACGCAATTTGAGTGTTCCATCGGCATTAGGAGGCCCTGAACGTTAAAATTAACTATCATTTTTGCGTCGGATACGATAATCTAAACTCACAGGAGAACGACCATACGGTGCCCGAGGCAGCAACAGACCCTTGGAGACAAGTCGGCTGGAGGACGATGTATTGGATCTTGACGCAATTTGAGTGTTCCATCGTCATTTGCAGGCCCTGAACGTTACAATTAACTATCATTTTTGTGTCGGATATGAAAATCTAGACTCACAGGAGAACGACCATAAGGTGCCCGAGGCAGCAATAGACCCTTGGAGACAAGTCGGCTGGAGGACGATGTATTGAATCTCGACGCAATTTGAGAGTTCCATCGTCATTAGGCGGCCCTGAACGTTACAATTAACTATCATTTTGGCGTCGGATTCGTAAATCTAGACTTACAAGAGAACGACCATAATGTGCCCGAGGCAGCATTAGACCCTTGGAGACAAGTCGGCTGGAGGACGATGTATTGGATCGCGACGCAATTTGAGTGTTCCATCGTCATTAGGAGGCCCTGAATGTTACAATTAACTATCAGTTTTTCGTCGGATTCGAAAATCTAGACTCACAGCAGACGAACCATTTGGTGCCCGAGGCAGCAATATCCCCTTGGAGACAAATCGGCTGGAGGACGATGTATTGAATCCCGACGCAATTTGAGTCTTCTATCGTCATTAGGAGGCGCTGAACGTTATAATTCACTATCATTTTTGCGTCGGATTCGAAAATTAAGACTCACAGGAGAAGGACCATGTGGTGCCCGAGGCAGCGATATCCCCTTGGAGACAAGTCGGCTGGAGGCCGATGTATTGAATCTCGACGCAATTTGAGTGTTCCATCGGCATTAGGAGGCCCTGAACGTTAAAATTAACTATCATACTTGCGTCGGATTCGATAATCTAAACTCACAGGAGAACGACCATAAGGTGCCCGAGGCAGCAACAGACCCTTGGAGACAAGTCGGCTGGAGGCCGATGTATTGAATCTCGACGCAATTTGAGTGTTCCATCGGCATTAGGAGGCCCTGAACGTTACAATTAACTATCATTTTTGCGTCTTATTCGATAATCTAAACTCACAGGAGAACGACTATAAGGTGCCCGAGGCAGCAATAGACCCTTGGAGACAAGTCGGCTGGAGGCCGATGTATTGAATCTCGACGCAATTTGAGTGTTCCATCCTCATTAGAAGGCCCTGATCGTTACAATTAACTATCATTTTTGCGTCGGATTCGAAAATCTAGACTCACAGGAGAACGACCATAAGGTGCCCGAAGCAGCAATAGACCCCTGGTGGCAAGTCGGCTGGAGGCCGATGTATTGAATCTCGACGCAATTTGAGTGTTCCATCGTCATTAGAAGGCCCTGAACGTTACAATTAACTATCATTTTTGCGTCGGATACGAAAATCTAGACTCACAAGAGAACGACCATAAGGTGCTCGAATCAGCAATAGACCCTTGGAGACAAGTCGGCTGGAGGACGATGTATTGAATCTCGACGCAATTTGAGAGTTCCATCATCATTAGGCGGCCCTGAACGTTTCAATTAACTATCATTTTGGCGTCGGATTCGTAAATCTAGACTTACAAGAGAACGACCATAAAGTGCCCGCGGCAGCATTAGACCCTTGGAGACAAGTCGGCTGGAGGACGATGTATTGGATCGCGACGCAATTTGAGTCTTCTATCGTCATTAGGAGGCGCTGAACGTTACAATTCACTATCATTTTTGCGTCGGATTCGAAAATCTAGACTCACAGGAGAAGGACCATGTGGTGCACGAGGCAGCGATATCCCCTTGGAGACAAGTCGGCTGGAGGCCGATGTATTGAATCTCGACGCAATTTGAGTGTTCCATCGTCATTTGAAGGCCCTGAACGTTACAATTAACTATCATTTTTGTGTCGGATACGAAAATCTAGACTCACAGGAGAACGACCATAAGGTGCCCGAGGCGTACAATAGACCCTTGGAGACAAGTCGGCTGGAGGACGATGTATTGAATCTCGACGCAATTTGAGAGTTCCATCGTCATTAGGCGGCCCTGAACGTTACAATTAACTATCATTTTGGCGTCGGATTCGTAAATCTAGACTTACAAGAGAACGACCATAAAGTACCCGAGGCAGCATTAGACCCTTGGAGACAAGTCGGCTGGAGGACGATGTATTGGATCGCGACGCAATTTGAGTGTTCCATCGTCATTAGGAGGCCCTGAATGTTACAATTAACTATCAGTTTTTCGTCGGATTCGAAAATCTAGACTCACAGCAGACGAACCATATGGTGCCCGAGGCAGAAATATCCCCTTGGAGACAAATCGGCTGGAGGACGATGTATTGAATCCCGACGCAATTTGAGTCTTCTATCGTCATTAGGAGGCGCTGAACGTTACAATTAACTATCATTTTTGCGTCGGATTCGAAAATCTAGACTCACAGGAGAAGGATCATATTGTGCCCGAGACAGCAATATCCCCTTGGAGACAAGTCGGCTGGAGGACGATGTATTGAATCTCGACGCAAGTTGAGTGTTCCATCGTCATTAGAAGGCCCTGAACGTTACAATTAACTATCATTTTTGCGTCGGATTCGAAAATCTAGACTCACAGGATAACGACCATAAGGTGCCCGAGGCAGCAATAGACCCTTGGAGACAAGTCGGCTGGAGGACGATGTATTGGATCGCGACGCAATTTGAGTCTTCTATCGTCATTAGGAGGCGCTGAACGTTATAATTCACTATCATTTGTGCGTCGGATTCGAAAATTCAGACTCACAGGAGAAGGACCATGTGGTGCCCGAGGCAGCGATATCCCCTTGGAGACAAGTCGGCTGGAGGACGATGTAATGAATCTCGACGCAATTTGAGTGTTCCATCGGCATTAGGAGGCCCTGAACGTTAAAATTAACTATCATTCTTGCGTCGGATTCGATAATCTAAACTCACAGGAGAACGACTATAAGGTGCCCAAGGCAGCAACAGACCCTTGGAGACAAGTCGGCTGGAGGCCGATGTATTGAATCTCGACGCAATTTGAGTGTTCCATCGTCATTAGAAGGCCCTGAACGTTACAATTATATATCATTTTTGCGTCGGATTCGAAAATCTAGACTCACAGGAGAACGACCATAAGGTGCCCGAGGCAGCAATAGACCCCTGGTGGCAAGTCGGCTGGAGGCCGATGTATTGAATCTCGACGCAATTTGAGTGTTCCATCGTCATTAGAAGGCCCTGAACGTTACAATTAACTATCATTTTTGCGTCGGATACGAAAATCTAGACTTACAAGAGAACGACCATAAGGTGCTCGAGGCAGCAATAGACCCTTGGAGACAAGTCGGCTGGAGGACGATGTATTGAATCTCGACGCAATTTGAGAGTTCCATCATCATTAGGCGGCCCTGAACGTTTCAATTAACTATCAATTTGGCGTCGGATTCGTAAATCTAGACTTACAAGAGAACGACCATAAAGTGCCCGCGGCAGCATTAGACCCTTGGAGACAAGTCGGCTGGAGGACGATGTATTGGATCGCGACGCAATTTGAGTGTTCCATCGTCATTAGGAGGCCCTGAATGTTACAATTAACTATCATTTTTGCGTCGGATTCGAAAATCTAGACTCACAGGAGAAGGACCATGTGGTCATTAGGACATTAGGAGGCGCTGAACGTTACAATTAACTATCATTCTTGCGTCGGTTTCGATAATCTAGACTCACAGGAGAACGACCATAAGGTGCCCGAGGCAGCAATAGACCCTTGGCGACAAGTCGGCTGGAGGACGATGTATTGGATCGCGACGCAATTTGAGTGTTCCATCGTCATTAGAAGGCCCTGACCGTTATAATTCACTATCATTTTTGCGTCGGATTCGAAAATCTAGACTCACAGGAGAACGACCATAAGGTGCCCGAGGCAGCTATAGACCCTTGGAGACAAGTCGGCTGGAGGCCGATGTATTGAATCTCGACGCAATTTGAGTGTTCCATCGCCATTAGGAGGCCCTGAACGTTAAAATTAACTATCATTTTTGCGTCGGATTCGAAAATCTAGACTCACAGGAGAACGACCATAAGGTGCCCGAGGCAGCAATAGACCTTTGGAGACAAGTCGGCTGGAGGACGATGTATTGAATCGCGACGCAATTTGAGTCTTCTATCGTCATTAGGAGGCGCTGAACGTTACAATTCACTATCATTTTGGCGTCGGATTCGTAAATCTAGACTTACAAGAGAACGACCATAAAGTGCCCGAGGCAGCATTAGACCCTTGGAGACAAGTCGGCTGGAGGACGATGTATTGGATCGCGACGCAATTTGAGTGTTCCATCGTCATTAGGAGGCCCTGAATGTTACAATTAACTATCTGTTTTTCGTCGGATTCGAAAATCTAGACTCACAGCAGACGAACAATTTGGTGCCCGAGGCAGCAATATCACCATGGAGACAAATCGGCTGGAGGACGATGTATTGAATCCCGACGCAATTTGAGTCTTCTATCGTCATTAGGAGGCGCTGAACGTTACAATTCACTATCATTTTTGCGTCGGATTCGAAAATCTAGACTCACTGGAGAAGGATCATATTGTGCCCGAGACAGCAATATCCCCTTGGAGACAAGTCGGCTGGAGGACGATGTATTGAATCTCGACGCAATTTGAGTGTTCCATCGTCATTTGCAGGCCCTGAACGTTACAATTAACTATCATTTTTGTGTCGGATACGAAAATCTAGACTCACAGGAGAACGACCATAAGGTGCCCGAGGCAGCAATAGACCCTTGGAGACAAGTCGGCTGGAGGACGATGTATTGAATCTCGACGCAATTTGAGAGTTCCATCGTCATTAGGCGGCCCTGAACGTTACAATTAACTATCATTTTGGCGTCGGATTCGTAAATCTAGACTTACAAGAGAACGACCATAAAGTGCCCGAGGCAGTATTAGACCCTTGGAGACAAGTCGGCTGGAGGACGATGTATTGGATCGCGACGCAATTTGAGTGTTCCATCGTCATTAGGAGGCCCTGAATGTTACAATTAACTAACAGTTTTTCGTCGGATTCGAAAATCTAGACTCACAGCAGACGAACCATTTGGTGCCCGAGGCAGCAATATCCCCTTGGAGACAAATCGGCTGGAGGACGATGTATTGAATCCCGACGCAATTTGAGTCTTCTATCGTCATTAGGAGGCGCTGAACGTTATAATTCACTATCATTTTTGCGTCGGATTCGAAAATTCAGACTCACAGGAGAAGGACCATGTGGTGCCCGAGGCAGCGATATCCCCTTGGAGACAAGTCGGCTGGAGGCCGATGTATTGAATCTCGACGCAATTTGAGTGTTCCATCGGCATTAGGAGGCCCTGAACGTTAAAATTAACTATCATTCTTGCGTCGGATTCGATAATCTAAACTCACAGGAGAACGACCATAAGGTGCCCGAGGCAGCAACAGACCCTTGGAGACAAGTCGGCTGGAGGCCGATGTATTGAATCTCGACGCAATTTGAGTGTTCCATCGGCATTAGGAGCCCCTGAAAGTTACAATTAACTATCATTTTTGCGTCTGATTCGATGATCTAAACTCACAGGAGAACGACTATAAGGTGCCCGAGGCAGCAATAGACCCTTGGAGACAAGTCGGCTGGAGGCCGATGTATTGAATCTCGACGCAATTTGAGTGTTCCATCGTCATTAGAAGGCCCTGAACGTTACAATTAACTATCATTTTTTCGTCGGATTCGAAAATCTAGACTCACAGGAGAATGACCATAAGGTGCCCGAGGCAGCAATAGACCCTTGGAGACAAGTCGGCTGGAGGCCGATGTATTGAATCTCGACGCAATTTGAGTGTTCCATCGGCATTAGGAGGCCCTGAACGTTAAAATTAACTATCATTTTTGCGTCGGATTCGATAATCTAACCTCACAGGAGAACGACGATACGGTGCCCGAGGCAGCAACAGACCCTTGGAGACAAGTCGGCTGGAGGACGATGTATTGGATCTTGACGCAATTTGAGTGTTCCATCGTCATTACAAGGCCCTGAACGTTACAATTAACTATCATTTTTGCGTCGTTTTCGAAAATCTAGACTCACAGGAGAACGACCATAAGGTGCCCGAGGCAGCAATAGACCCATGGAGACAAGTCGGCTGGAGGACGATGTATTGAATCTCGACGCAATTTGAGAGTTCCATCGTCATTAGGAGGCCCTGAATGTTACAATTAACTATCAGTTTTTCGTCGGATTCGAAAATCTAGACTCACAGCAGACGAACCATATGGTGCCCGAGGCAGAAATATCCCCTTGGAGACAAATCGGCTGGAGGACGATGTATTGAATCCCGACGCAATTTGAGTCTTCTATCGTCATTAGGAGGCGCTGAACGTTACAATTAACTATCATTTTTGCGTCGGATTCGAAAATCTAGACTCACAGGAGAAGGATCATATTGTGCCCGAGACAGAAATATCCCCTTGGAGACAAGTCGGCTGGAGGACGATGTATTGAATCTCGACGCAAGTTGAGTGTTCCATCGTCATTAGAAGGCCCTGAACGTTACAGTTAACTATCATTTTTGCGTCGGATTCGAAAATCTAGACTCACAGGATAACGACCATAAGGTGCCCGAGGCAGCAATAGACCCTTGGAGACAAGTCGGCTGGAGGACGATGTATTGGATCGCGACGCAATTTGAGTCTTCTATCGCCATTAGGAGGCGCTAAACGTTATAATTCACTATCATTTTTGCGTCAGATTCGAAAATTCAGACTCACAGGAGAAGGACCATGTGGTGCCCGAGGCAGCGATATCCCCTTGGAGACAAGTCGGCTGGAGGACGATGTATTGAATCTCGACGCAATTTGAGTGTTCCATCGGCATTAGGAGGCCCTGAACGTTAAAATTAACTATCATTCTTGCGTCGGATTCGATAATCTAAACTCACAGGAGAACGACCATAAGGTGCCCAAGGCAGCAACAGACCCTTGGAGACAAGTCGGCTGGAGGCCGATGTATTGAATCTCGACGCAATTTGAGTGTTCCATCGTCATTAGAAGGCCCTGAACGTTTCAATTAACTATCATTTTGGCGTCGGATTCGTAAATCTAGACTTACAAGAGAACGACCATAAAGTGCCCGCGGCAGCATTAGACCCTTGGAGACAAGTCGGCTGGAGGACGATGTATTGGATCGCGACGCAATTTGAGTGTTCCATCGTCATTAGGAGGCCCTGAATGTTACAATTAACTATCATTTTTGCGTCGGATTCGAAAATCTAGACTCACAGGAGAAGGACCATGTGGTCATTAGGACATTAGGAGGCGCTGAACGTTACAATTAACTATCATTCTTGCGTCGGTTTCGATAATCTAGACTCACAGGAGAACGACCATAAGGTGCCCGAGGCAGCAATAGACCCTTGGCGACAAGTCGGCTGGAGGACGATGTATTGGATCGCGACGCAATTTGAGTGTTCCATCGTCATTAGAAGGCCCTGACCGTTATAATTCACTATCATTTTTGCGTCGGATTCGAAAATCTAGACTCACAGGAGAACGACCATAAGGTGCCCGAGGCAGCTATAGACCCTTGGAGACAAGTCGGCTGGAGGCCGATGTATTGAATCTCGACGCAATTTGAGTGTTCCATCGGCATTAGGAGGCCCTGAACGTTAAAATTAACTATCATTTTTGCGTCGGATTCGAAAATCTAGACTCACAGGAGAACGACCATAAGGTGCCCGAGGCAGCAATAGACCTTTGGAGACAAGTCGGCTGGAGGACGATGTATTGAATCGCGACGCAATTTGAGTCTTCTATCGTCATTAGGAGGCGCTGAACGTTACAATTCACTATCATTTTGGCGTCGGATTCGTAAATCTAGACTTACAAGAGAACGACCATAAAGTGCCCGAGGCAGCATTAGACCCTTGGAGACAAGTCGGCTGGAGGACGATGTATTGGATCGCGACGCAATTTGAGTGTTCCATCGTCATTAGGAGGCCCTGAATGTTACAATTAACTATCAGTTTTTCGTCGGATTCGAAAATCTAGACTCACAGCAGACGAACAATTTGGTGCCCGAGGCAGCAATATCCCCATGGAGACAAATCGGCTGGAGGACGATGTATTGAATCCCGACGCAATTTGAGTCTTCTATCGTCATTAGGAGGCGCTGAACGTTACAATTCACTATCATTTTTGCGTCGGATTCGAAAATCTAGACTCACTGGAGAAGGATCATATTGTGCCCGAGACAGCAATATCCCGTTGGAGACAAGTCGGCTGGAGGACGATGTATTGAATCTCGACGCAATTTGAGTGTTCCATCGTCATTTGCAGGCCCTGAACGTTACAATTAACTATCATTTTTGTGTCGGATACGAAAATCTAGACTCACAGGAGAACGACCATAAGGTGCCCGAGGCAGCAATAGACCCTTGGAGACAAGTCGGCTGGAGGACGATGTATTGAATCTCGACGCAATTTGAGAGTTCCATCGTCATTAGGCGGCCCTGAACGTTACAATTAACTATCATTTTGGCGTCGGATTCGTAAATCTAGACTTACAAGAGAACGACCATAAAGTGCCCGAGGCAGCATTAGACCCTTGGAGACAAGTCGGCTGGAGGACGATGTATTGGATCGCGACGCAATTTGAGTGTTCCATCGTCATTAGGAGGCCCTGAATGTTACAATTAACTATCAGTTTTTCGTCGGATTCGAAAATCTAGACTCACAGCAGACGAACCATTTGGTGCCCGAGGCAGCAATATCCCCTTGGAGACAAATCGGCTGGAGGACGATGTATTGAATCCCGACGCAATTTGAGTCTTCTATCGTCATTAGGAGGCGCTGAACGTTATAATTCACTATCATTTTTGCGTCGGATTCGAAAATTCAGACTCACAGGAGAAGGACCATGTGGTGCCCGAGGCAGCGATATCCCCTTGGAGACAAGTCGGCTGGAGGCCGATGTATTGAATCTCGACGCAATTTGAGTGTTCCATCGGCACTAGGAGGCCCTGAACGTTAAAATTAACTATCATTCTTGCGTCGGATTCGATAATCTAAACTCACAGGAGAACGACCATAAGGTGCCCGAGGCAGCAACAGACCCTTGGAGACAAGTCGGCTGGAGGCCGATGTATTGAATCTCGACGCAATTTGAGTGTTCCATCGGCATTAGGAGCCCCTGAAAGTTACAATTAACTATCATTTTTGCGTCTGATTCGATGATCTAAACTCACAGGAGAACGACTATAAGGTGCCCGAGGCAGCAATAGACCCTTGGAGACAAGTCGGCTGGAGGCCGATGTATTGAATCTCGACGCAATTTGAGTGTTCCATCGTCATTAGAAGGCCCTGAACGTTACAATTAACTATCATTTTTTCGTCGGATTCGAAAATCTAGACTCACAGGAGAACGACCATAAGGTGCCCGAGGCAGCAATAGACCCTTGGAGACAAGTCGGCTGGAGGCCGATGTATTGAATCTCGACGCAATTTGAGTGTTCCATCGGCATTAGGAGGCCCTGAACGTTAAAATTAACTATCATTTTTGCGTCGGATTCGATAATCTAACCTCACAGGAGAACGACCATACGGTGCCCGAGGCAGCAACAGACCCTTGGAGACAAGTCGGCTGGAGGACGATGTATTGGATCTTGACGCAATTTGAGTGTTCCATCGTCATTACAAGGCCCTGAACGTTACAATTAACTATCATTTTTGCGTCGTTTTCGAAAATCTAGACTCACAGGAGAACGACCATAAGGTGCCCGAGGCAGCAATAGACCCATGGAGACAAGTCGGCTGGAGGACGATGTATTGAATCTCGACGCAATTTGAGAGTTCCATCGTCATTAGGAGGCCCTGAATGTTACAATTAACTATCAGTTTTTCGTCGGATTCGAAAATCTAGACTCACAGCAGACGAACAATTTGCTGCCCGAGGCAGCAATATCCCCTTGGAGACAAATCGGCTGGAGGACGATGTATTGAATCCCGACGCAATTTGAGTCATCTATCGTCATTAGGAGGCGCTGAACGTTACAATTCACTATCATTTTTGCGTCGGATTCGAAAATCTAGACTCACTGGAGAAGGATCATATTGTGCCCGAGACAGCAATATCCCCTTTGAGACAAGTCGGCTGGAAGCCGATGTATTGAATCTCGACGCAATTTGAGTGTTCCATCGGCATTAGGAGGCCCTGAACGTTAAAATTAACTATCATTCTTGCGTCGGATTCGATAATCTAAACTCACAGGAGAACGACCATAAGGTGCCCGAGGCAGCAACAGACCCTTGGAGACAAGTCAGCTGGAGGCCGATGTATTGAATCTCGACTCAATTTGAGTGTTCCATCGGCATTAGGAGGCCCTGAACGTTACAATTAACTATCATTTTTGCGTCGGATTCGATGATCTAAACTCACAGGAGAACGACTATAAGGAGCCCGAGGCAGCAATAGACCCTTGGAGACAAGTCGGCTGGAGGCCGATGTATTGAATCTCGACGCAATTTGAGTGTTCCATCGTCATTAGAAGGCCCTGAACGTTACAATTAACTATCATTTTTGCGTCGGATTCGAAAATCTAGACTCACAGGAGAACGACCATAAGGTGCCCGAGGCAGCAATAGACCCTAGGTGGCAAGTCGGCTGGAGGCCGATGTATTGAATCTCGACGCAATTTGAGTGTTCCATCGTCATTAGAAGGCCCTGAACGTTACAATTAACTATCATTTTTGCGTCGGATACGAAAATCTAGACTCACAAGAGAACGACCATAAGGTGCTCGAGGCAGCAATAGACCCTTGGAGACAAGTCGGCTGGAGGACGATGTATTGAATCTCGACGCAATTTGAGAGTTCCATTATCATTAGGCGGCCCTGAACGTTTCAATTAACTATCATTTTGGCGTCGGATTCGTAAATCTAGACTTACAAGAAAACGACCATAAAGTGCCCGCGGCAGCATTAGACCCTTGGAGACAAGTCGGCTGGAGGACGATGTATTGGTTCGCGACGCAATTTGAGTGTTCCATCGTCGTTAGGAGGCCCTGAATGTTACAATTAACTATCATTTTTGCGTCGGATTCGAAAATCTAGACTCACAGGAGAAGGACCATGTGGTCATTAGGACATTAGGAGGCGCTGAACGTTACAATAAACTATCATTCTTGCGTCGGATTCGAAAATCTAGACTCACAGGAGAACGACCATAAGGTGCCCGAGGCAGCTATAGACCCTTGGAGACAAGTCGGCTGGAGGCCGATGTATTGAATCTCGACGCAATTTGAGTGTTCCATCGGCATTAGGAGGCCCTGTACGTTAAAATTAACTATCATTTTTGCGTCGGATTCGAAAATGTAGACTCACAGGAGAACGACCATAAGGTGCCCGAGGCAGCAATAGACCTTTGGAGACAAGTCGGCTGGAGGACGATGTATTGAATCGCGACGCAATTTGAGTCTTCTATCGTCATTAGGAGGCGCTGAACGTTACAATTCACTATCATCTTGGCGTCGGATTCGTAAATCTAGACTTACAAGAGAACGACCATAAAGTGCCCGAGGCAGCATTAGACCCTTGGAGACAAGTCGGCTGGAGGACGATGTATTGGATCGCGACGCAATTTGAGTGTTCCATCGTCATTAGGAGGCCCTGAATGTTACAATTAACTATCATTTTGGCGTCGGATTCGTAAATCTAGACTTACAAGAGAACGACCATAAAGTGCCCGAGGCAGCATTAGACCCTTGGAGACAAGTCGGCTGGAAGACGATGTATTGCATCGCGAAGTTATTTGAGTGTTCCATCGTCATTAGGAGGCCCTGAATGTTACAATTAACTATCAGTTTTTCGTCGGATTCGAAAATCTAGACCTACAGCAGACGAACCATTTGGTGCTCGATGCAGCAATATCCCCTTGGAGACAAATCGGCTGGAGGACGATGTATTGAATCCCGACGCAATTTGAGTCTTCTATCGTCATTAGGAGGCGCTGAACGTTACAATTCACTATCATTTTTGCGTCGGATTCGAAAATCTACTCTCACAGGAGAAGGATCATATTGTGCCCGAGACAGCAATATCCCCTTGGAGACAAGTAGGCTGGAGGACGATGTATTGAATCTCGACGCAATTTGAGTGTTCCATCGTCATTAGAAGGCCCTGAACGTTACAATTAACTATCATTTTTTCGTCGGATTCGAAAATCTAGACTCACAGGAGAACGACCATGAGGTGCCCGAGGCAGCAATAGACCCTTGGAGACAAGTCGGCTGGAGGCCGATGTATTGAATCTCGACGAAATTTGAGTGTTCCATCGGCATTAGGAGGCCCTGAACGTTAAAATCAACTATCATTTTTGCGTCGGATTCGATAATCTAAACTCACAGGAGAACGACCATACGGTGCCCGAGGCAGCAACAGACCCTTGGAGACAAGTCGGCTGGAGGACGATGTATTGGATCTTGACGCAATTTGAGTGTTCCATCGTCATTACAAGGCCCTGAACGTTACAATTAACTATCATTTTTGCGTCGTTTTCGAAAATCTAGACTCACAGGAGAACGACCATAAGGTGCCCGAGGCAGCAATAGACCCATGGAGACAAGTCGGCTGGAGGACGATGTATTGGATCGCGACGCAATTTGAGTCTTCTATCGTCATTAGGAGGCGCTGAACGTTACAATTCACTATCATTTTTGCGTCGGATTCGAAAATCTAGACTCACAGGAGAAGGACCATGTGGTGCACGAGGCAGCGATATCCCCTTGGAGACAAGTCGGCTGGAGGCCGATGTATTGAATCTCGACGCAATTTGAGTGTTCCATCGTCATTTGAAGGCCCTGAACGTTACAATTAACTATTATTTTTGCGTCGGATTCGAAAATCTAGACTCACAGGAGAACGACCATAAGGTGCCCGAGGCAGCAATAGACCCTTGGCGACAAGTCGGCTGGAGGACGATGTATTGGATCGCGACGCAATTTGAGTGTTCCATCGTCATTAGAAGGCCCTGAACGTTACAATTCACTATCATTTTTGCGTCGGATTCGAAAATCTAGACTCACAGGAGAACGACCATAAGGTGCCCGAGGCAGCTATAGACCCTTGGAGACAAGTCGGCTGGAGGCCGATGTATTGAATCTCGACGCAATTTGAGTGTTCCATCGGCATTAGGAGGCCCTGAACGTTAAAATTAACTATCATTTTTGCGTCGGATTCAAAAATCTAGACTCACAGGAGAACGACCATAAGGTGCCCGAGGCAGCAATAGACCTTTGGAGACAAGTCGGCTGGAGGACGATGTATTGAATCGCGACGCAATTTGAGTCTTCTATCGTCATTAGGAGGCGCTGAACGTTACAATTCACTATCATTTTGGCGTCGGATTCGTAAATCTAGACTTACAAGAGAACGACCATAAAGTGCCCGAGGCAGCATTAGACCCTTGGAGACAAGTCGGCTGGAGGACGATGTATTGGATCGCGACGCAATTTAAAGTGTTCCATCGTCATTAGGAGGCCCTGAATGTTACAATTAACTATCAGTTTTTCGTCGGATTCGAAAATCTAGACTCACAGCAGACGAACAATTTGGTGCCCGAGGCAGCAATATCCCCTTGGAGACAAATCGGCTGGAGGACGATGTATTGAATCCCGACGCAATTTGAGTCTTCTATCGTCATTAGGAGGCGCTGAACGTTACAATTCACTATCATTTTTGCGTCGGATTCGAAAATCTAGACTCACTGGAGAAGGATCATATTGTGCCCGAGACAGCAATATCCCCTTGGAGACAAGTCGGCTGGAGGACGATGTATTGAATCTCGACGCAATTTGAGTGTTCCATCGTCATTAGAAGGCCCGGAACGTTACAATTAATTATCATTTTTGCGTCGGATTCGAAAATCTAGACTCACAGGAGAACGACCATAAGGTGCCCGAGGCAGCTATAGACACTTGGAGACAAGTCGGCTGCAGGACGATGTATTGAATCTCGACGCAATTTGAGAGTTCCATCGTCATTAGGCGGCACTGAACGTTACAATTAACTATCATTTTGGCGTCGGATTCGTAAATCTAGACTTACAAGAGAACGACCATAAAGTGCCCGAGGCAGCAATAGACCCTTGGCGACAAGTCGGCTGGAGGGCGATCTATTGGATCGCGACGCAAAATGAGTGTTCCATCGTCATTAGGAGGCCCTGAACCTTACAATTAACTATCAGTTTCGCGTCGGATTCGAAAATCTACTCACAGGAGAAGTTCATATGGTGCTCGAGATAGCAATATACCCCTTGGAGACAAATCGGCTGGAGGACGATGTATTGAATCTCGACGCAATTTTAGTCTTCTATCGTCATTAGGAGGCGCTGAACGTTACAATTCACTATCATTTTTGCGTCGGATTCGAAAATCTAGACTCACAGGAGAAGGATCAAATTGTGCCCGAGACAGCAATATCCCCTTGGAGACAAGTCGGCTGGAGGACGATGTATTGAATCTCGACGCAATTTGAGTGTTCCATCGTCATTAGAAGGCCCTGAACGTTACAATTAAATATCATTTTTGCGTCGGATTCGAAAATCTAGACTCACAGGAGAACGACCATAAGGTGCCAAAGGCAGCAATAGACCCGTGGAGACAAGTCGGCTGGAGGACGATGTATTGGATCGCGACGCAATTTGAGTCTTCTATCGTCATTAGGAGGCGCTGAACGTTACAATTCACTATCATTTTTGCGTCGGATTCGAAAATCTAGACTCACAGGAGAAGGATCATATTGTGCCCGAGACAGCAATATCCCCTTGGAGACAAGTCGGCTGGAGGCCGATGTATTGAATCTCGACGCAATTTGAGTGTTCCATCGTCATTAGAAGGCCCTAAACGTTACAATTAACTATCATTTTTGCGTCGGATTCGAAAATCTAGACTCACAGGAGAAGGACCATGTGGTCATTAGGACATTAGGAGGCGCTGAACGTTACAATTAACTATCATTCTTGCGTCGGATTCGAAAATCTAGACTCACAGGAGAACGACCATAAGGTGCCCGAGGCAGCAATAGACCCTTGGCGACAAGTCGGCTGGAGGACGATGTATTGGATCGCGACGCAATTTGAGTGTTCCATCGTCATTAGAAGGCCCTGAACGTTACAATTCACTATCATTTTTGCGTCGGATTCGAAAATCTAGACTCACAGGAGAACGACCATAAGGTGCCCGAGGCAGCTATAGACCCTTGGAGACAATTCGGCTGGAGGCCGATGTATTGAATCTCGACGCAATTTGAGTGTTCCATCGGCATTAGGAGGCCCTGAACGTTAAAATTAACTATCATTTTTGCGTCGGATTCGAAAATCTAGACTCACAGGAGAACGACCATAAGGTGCCCGAGGCAGCAATAGACCTTTGGAGACAAGTCGGCTGGAGGACGATGTATTGGATCGCGACGCAATTTGACTGTTCCATCGTCATTAGGAGGCCCTGAATGTTACAATTAACTATCAGTTTTTCGTCGGATTCGAAAATCTAGACTCACAGCAGACGAACAATTTGGTGCCCGAGGCAGCAATATCCCCTTGGAGACAAATCGGCTGGAGGACGATGTATTGAATCCCGACGCAATTTGAGTCTTCTATCGTCATTAGGAGGCGCTGAACGTTACAATTCACTATCATTTTTGCGTCGGATTCGAAAATCTAGACTCACTGGAGAAGGATCATATTGTGCCCGAGACAGCAATATCCCCTTGGAGACAAGTCGGCAGGAGGACGATGTATTGAATCTCGACGCAATTTGAGTGTTCCATCGTCATTAGAAGGCCCTGAACGTTACAATTAACTATCATTTTTGCGTCGGATTCGAAAATCTAGACTCACAGCAGAACGACCATAAGGTGCCCGAGGCAGCAATAGACCCTTGCAGACAAGTCGGCTGGAGGACGATGTATTGGATCGCGACGCAATTTGAGTCTTCTATCGTCATTAGGAGGCGCTGAACGTTACAATTCATAATCATTTTTGCGTCGGATACGAAAATCTAGACACACAGGAGAACGACCATAAGGTGCCCGAGGGAGCAATAGACCCTTGGAGACAAGTCGGCTGGAGGACGATGTATTGAATCTCGACGCAATTTGAGAGTTCCATCGTCATTAGGCGGCACTGAACGTTACAATTAACTACCATTTTGGCGTCGGATTCGTAAATCTAGACTTACAAGAGAACGACCATAAAGTGCCCGAGGCAGCATTAGACCCTTGGAGACAAGTCGGCTGGAGGACGATGTATTGGATCGCGACGCAATTTGAGTGTTCCATCGTCATTAGGAGGCCCTGAATGTTACAATTAACTATCAGTTTTTCGTCGGATTCGAAAATCTAGACTCACAGCAGACGAACCATTTGGTGCCCGAGACAGCAATATCCCCTTGGAGACAAGTCGGCTGGAGGACGATGTATTGAATCTCGACGCAAAATGAGTGTTCCATCGTCATTATGAGGCCCTGAACCTTACAATTAACTATCAGTTTCGCGTCGGATTCGAAAATCTACTCACAGGAGAAGTTCATACGGTGCTCGAGACAGCAATATACCCCTTGGAGACAAATCGGCTGGAGGACGATGTATTGAATCTCGACGCAATTTGAGTGTTCCATCGTCATTAGAAGGCCCTGAACGTTACAATTAACTATTATTTTTGCGTCGGATTCGAAAATCTAGACTCACACGAGAACGACCATAAGGTGCCCGAGGCAGCAATAGACCCTTGGCGACAAGTCGGCTGGAGGACGATGTATTGGATCGCGACGCAATTTGAGTGTTCCATCGTCATTAGAAGGCCCTGAACGTTACAATTCACTATCATTTTTGCGTCGGATTCGAAAATCTAGACTCACTGGAGAAGGATCATATTGTGCCCGAGACAGCAATATCCCCTTGGAGACAAGTCGGCTGGAGGACGATGTATTGAATCTCGACGCAATTTGAGTGTTCCATCGTCATTAGAAGGCCCGGAACGTTACAATTAACTATCATTTTTGCGTCGGATTCGAAAATCTAGACTCACAGGAGAACGACCATAAGGTGCCCGAGGCAGCTATACACACTTGGAGACAAGTCGGCTGCAGGACGATGTATTGAATCTCGACGCAATTTGAGAGTTCCATCGTCATTAGGCGGCACTGAACGTTACAATTAACTATCATTTTGGCGTCGGATTCGTAAATCTAGACTTACAAGAGAACGACCATAAAGTGCCCGAGGCAGCATTAGACCCTTGGAGACAAGTCGGCTGGAGGACGATGTATTGGATCGCGACGCAATTTGAGTGTTCCATCGTCATTAGGAGGCCCTGAATGTTACAATTAACTATCAGTTTTTCGTCGGATTCGAAAATCTAGACTCACAGCAGACGAACCATTTGGTGCCCGAGACAGCAATATCCCCTTGGAGACAAGTCGGCTGGAGGACGATGTATTGAATCTCGACGCAATTTGAGTGTTCCATCGTCATTAGAAGGCCCTGAACGTTACAATTAACTATCATTTTTGCGTCGGATTCGAAAATCTAGACTCACAGGAGAACGACCATAAGGTGCCCGAGGCAGCAATAGACCCTTGGCGACAAGTCGGCTGGAGGGCGATCTATTGGATCGCGACGCAAAATGAGTGTTCCATCGTCATTAGGAGGCCCTGAACCTTACAATTAACTATCAGTTTCGCGTCGGATTCGAAAATCTACTCACAGGAGAAGTTCATATGGTGCTCGAGACAGCAATATACCCCTTGGAGACAAATCGGCTGGAGGACGATGTATTGAATCTCGACGCAATTTTAGTCTTCTATCGTCATTAGGAGGCGCTGAACGTTACAATTCACTATCATTTTTGCGTCGGATTCGAAAATCTAGACTCACAGGAGAAGGATCAAATTGTGCCCGAGACAGCAATATCCCCTTGGAGACAAGTCGGCTGGAGGACGATGTATTGAATCTCGACGCAATTTGAGTGTTCCATCGTCATTAGAAGGCCCTGAACGTTACAATTAAATATCATTTTTGCGTCGGATTCGAAAATCTAGACTCACAGGAGAACGACCATAAGGTGCCAAAGGCAGCAATAGACCCTTGGAGACAAGTCGGCTGGAGGACGATGTATTGGATCGCGACGCAATTTGAGTCTTCTATCGTCATTAGGAGGCGCTGAACGTTACAATTCACTATCATTTTTGCGTCGGATTCGAAAATCTAGACTCACAGGAGAAGGATCATATTGTGCCCGAGACAGCAATATCCCCTTGGAGACAAGTCGGCTGGAGGCCGATGTATTGAATCTCGACGCAATTTGAGTGTTCCATCGTCATTAGAAGGCCCTAAACGTTACAATTAACTATCATTTTTGCGTCGGATTCGAAAATCTAGACTCACGGGAGAAGGACCATGTGGTCATTAGGACATTAGGAGGCGCTGAACGTTACAATTAACTATCATTCTTGCGTCGGATTCGAAAATCTAGACTCACAGGAGAACGACCATAAGGTGCCCGAGGCAGCTATAGACCCTTGGAGACAAGTCGGCTGGAGGCCGATGTATTGAATCTCGACGCAATTTGAGTGTTCCATCGGCATTAGGAGGCCCTGAAAGTTAAAATTAACTATCATTTTTGCGTCGGATTCGAAAATCTAGACTCACAGGAGAACGACCATAAGGTGCCCGAGGCAGCAATAGACCTTTGGAGACAAGTCGGCTGGAGGACGATGTATTGGATCGCGACGCAATTTGACTGTTCCATCGTCATTAGGAGGCCCTGAATGTTACAATTAACTATCAGTTTTTCGTCGGATTCGAAAATCTAGACTCACAGCAGACGAACAATTTGGTGCCCGAGGCAGCAATATCCCCTTGGAGACAAATCGGCTGGAGGACGATGTATTGAATCCCGACGCAATTTGAGTCTTCTATCGTCATTAGGAGGCGCTGAACGTTACAATTCACTATCATTTTTGCGTCGGATTCGAAAATCTAGACTCACTGGAGAAGGATCATATTGTGCCCGAGACAGCAATATCCCCTTGGAGACAAGTCGGCAGGAGGACGATGTATTGAATCTCGACGCAATTTGAGTGTTCCATCGTCATTAGAAGGCCCTGAACGTTACAATTAACTATCATTTTTGCGTCGGATTCGAAAATCTAGACTCACAGCAGAACGACCATAAGGTGCCCGAGGCAGCAATAGACCCTTGCAGACAAGTCGGCTGGAGGACGATGTATTGGATCGCGACGCAATTTGAGTCTTCTATCGTCATTAGGAGGCGCTGAACGTTACAATTCATAATCATTTTTGCGTCGGATACGAAAATCTAGACACACAGGAGAACGACCATAAGGTGCCCGAGGGAGCAATAGACCCTTGGAGACAAGTCGGCTGGAGGACGATGTATTGAATCTCGACGCAATTTGAGAGTTCCATCGTCATTAGGCGGCACTGAACGTTACAATTAACTACCATTTTGGCGTCGGATTCGTAAATCTAGACTTACAAGAGAACGACCATAAAGTGCCCGAGGCAGCATTAGACCCTTGGAGACAAGTCGGCTGGAGGACGATGTATTGGATCGCGACGCAATTTGAGTGTTCCATCGTCATTAGGAGGCCCTGAATGTTACAATTAACTATCAGTTTTTCGTCGGATTCGAAAATCTAGACTCACAGCAGACGAACCATTTGGTGCCCGAGACAGCAATATCCCCTTGGAGACAAGTCGGCTGGAGGACGATGTATTGAATCTCAACGCAAAATGAGTGTTCCATCGTCATTATGAGGCCCTGAACCTTACAATTAACTATCAGTTTCGCGTCGGATTCGAAAATCTACTCACAGGAGAAGTTCATACGGTGCTCGAGACAGCAATATACCCCTTGGAGACAAATCGGCTGGAGGACGATGTATTGAATCTCGACGCAATTTGAGTCTTCCATCGTCATTAGGAGGCGCTGAACGTTACAATTCACTATCATTTTTGCGTCGGATTCGAAAATCTAGACTCACAGGAGAAGGATCAAATTGTGCCCGAGACCGCAATATCCCCTTGGAGACAAGTCGGCTGGAGGACGATGTATTGAATCTCGACGCAATTTGAGTGTTCCATCGTCATTAGAAGGCCCTGAACGTTAGAATTAACTATCATTTTTGCGTCGGATTCGAAAATCTAGACTCACAGGAGAACGACCATAAGGTGCCCGAGGCACCAATAGACCCTTGGAGACAAGTCGGCTGGAGGACGTTGTATTGGATCGCGACGCAATTTGAGTCTTCTATCGTCATTAGGAGGCGCTGAACGTTACAATTCACTATCATTTTTGCGTTGGATTCGAAAATCTAGACTCACAGGAGAAGGATCATATTGTGCCCGAGACAGCAATATCCCCTTGGAGACAAGTCGGCTGGAGGCCGATGTATTGAATCTCAACGCAATTTGAGTGTTCCATCGTCATTAGAAGGCCCTGTACGTTACAATTAACTATCATTTTTGCGTCGGATTCGAAAATCTAGACTCACAGGAGAACGACCATAAGGTGCCCGAGGCAGCAATAGACCCTTGGCGACAAGTGGGCTGGAGGACGATGTATTGGATCGCGACGCAATTTGAGTCTTCTATCGTCATTAGGATGCGCTGAACGTTACAATTCACTATCAATTTTGCGTCGGATTCGAAAATCTAGACTCACAGGAGAAGGACCATAAGGTGCCCGAGGCAGCAATAGACCCTTGGAGACAAGTCGGCTGGAGGACGATGTATTGGATCGCGACGCAATTTGAGTCTTCAATCGTCATTAGGAGGCGCTGAACGTTATAATTCACTATCATTTTTGCGTCGGATTCGAAAATTCAGACTCACAGGAGAAGGATCATATTGTGCCCGAGACAGCAATATCCCCTTGGAGACAAGTCGGCTGGAGGACGATGTATTGAATCTCGACGCAAGTTGAGTGTTCCATCGTCATTAGAAGGCCCTGAACGTTACAATTAACTATCATTTTTGCGTCGGATTCGAAAATCTAGACTCACAGGAGAACGACCATAAGGTGCCCGAGGCAGCAATAGACCCTTGGAGACAAGTCGGCTGGAGGACGATGTATTGGATCGCGACGCAATTTGAGTCTTCTATCGTCATTAGGAGGCGCTGAACGTTATAATTCACTATCATTTTTGCGTCGGATTCGAAAATTCAGACTCACAGGAGAAGGACCATCTGGTGCCCGAGGCAGCGATATCCCCTTGGAGACAAGTCGGCTGGAGGCCGATGTATTGAATCTCGACGCAATTTGAGTGTTCCATCGGCATTAGGAGGCCCTGAACATTAAAATTAACTATCATTCTTGCGTCGGATTCGATAATCTAAACTCACAGGAGAACGACCATAAGGTGCCCAAGGCAGCAACAGACCCTTGGAGACAAGTCGGTTGGAGGCCGATGTATTGAATCTCGACGCAATTTGAGTGTTCCATCGTCATTAGAAGGCCCTGAACGTTACAATTA
This sequence comes from Schistocerca serialis cubense, assembly GCF_023864345.2. Lineage (NCBI taxonomy): Eukaryota > Metazoa > Arthropoda > Insecta > Orthoptera > Acrididae > Schistocerca > Schistocerca serialis. The sequence continues at coordinate 611,439 of NW_026047645.1, read as the reverse complement.
ACTATCATTTTTGCGTCGGATTCGAAAATCTAGACTCACAGGAGAACGACCATAAGGTGCCCGAGGCAGCAATAGACCCCTGGTGGCAAGTCGGCTGGAGGCCGATGTATTGAATCTCGACGCAATTTGAGTGTTCCATCGTCATTAGAAGGCCCTGAACGTTACAATTAACTATCATTTTTGCGTCGGATACGAAAATCTAGACTCACAAGAGAACGACCATAAGGTGCTCGAGGCAGCAATAGACCCTTGGAGACAAGTCGGCTGGAGGACGATGTATTGAATCTCGACGCAATTTGAGAGTTCCATCATCATTTGGCGTTCCTGAACGTTTCAATTAACTATCATTTTTGCGTCGGATACGTAAATCTAGACTTACAAGAGAACGACCATAAAGTGCCCGCGGCAGCATTAGACCCTTGGAGACAAGTCGGCTGGAGGACGATGTATTGGATCGCGACGCAATTTGAGTGTTCCATCGTCATTAGGAGGCCCTGAATGTTACAATTAACTATCATTTTTGCGTCGGATTCGAAAATCTAGACTCACAGGAGATGGACCATGTGGTCATTAGGACATTAGGAGGCGCTGAACGTTACAATTAACTATCATTCTTGCGTCGGATTCGAAAATCTAGACTCACAGGAGAACGACCATAAGGTGCCCGAGGCAGCAATAGACCCTTGGCGACAAGTCGGCTGGAGGACGATGTATTGGATCGCGACGCAATTTGAGTGTTCCATCGTCATTAGAAGGCCCTGAACGTTACAATTCACTATCATTTTTGCGTCGGATTCGAAAATCTAGACTCACAGGAGAACGACCATAAGGTGCCCGAGGCAGCTATAGACCCTTGGCGACAAGTCGGCTGGAGGGCGATCTATTGCATCGCGACGCAAAATGAGTGTTCCATCGTCATTAGGAGACCCTGAACCTTACAATTAACTATCAGTTTCGCGTCGGATTCGAAAATCTACTCACAGGAGAAGTTCAAACGGTGCTCGAGACAGCAATATACCCCTTGGAGACAAATCGGCTGGAGGACGATGTATTGAATCTCGACGCAATTTGAGTCTTCTATCGTCATTAGGAGGCGCTGAACGTTACAATTCACTATCATTTTTGCGTCTTATTCGAAAATCTAGACTCACAGGAGAAGGATCAAATTGTGCCCGAGACAGCAATATCCCCTTGGAGACAAGTCGGCTGGAGGACGATGTATTGTATCTCGACGCAATTTGAGTGTTCCATCGTCATTAGAGGGCCCTGAACGTTACAATTAACTATCATTTTTGCGTCGGATTCGAAAATCTAGACTCACAGGAGAACGACCATAAGGTGCCCGAGGCAGCAATAGACCCTTGGCGACAAGTCGGCTGGCGGACGATGTATTGAATCTCGACGCAATTTGAGAGTTCCATCGTCATTAGGCGGACCTGAACGTTACAATTAATTATCATTTTCGCGTCGGATTCGTAAATCTAGACTTACAAGAGAACGACCATAAAGTGCCCGAGGCAGCATTAGACCCTTGGAGACAAGTCGGCTGGAGGACGATGTATTGGATCGCGACGCAATTTGAGTGTTCCATCGTCACCAGGAGGCCCTGAATGTTACAATTAACTATCAGTTTTTCGTCGGAATCGAAAATCTAGACTCACAGCAGACGAACCATTTGGTGCCCGAGGCAGCAATATCCCCTTGGAGACAAATCGACTGGAGGACGATGTATTGAATCCCGACCCAATTTGAGTCTTCTATCGTCATTAGGAGGCGCTGAACGTTACAATTCACTATCATTTTTGCGTCGGATTCGAAAATCTAGACTCACAGGAGAAGGATCATATTGTGCCCGAGACAGCAATATCCCCTTGGAGACAAGTCGGCTGGAGGACAATGTATTGAATCTCGACGCAATTTGACTGTCCCATCGTCATTAGGAGGCCCTAAACGTCACAATTGACTATCATTTTTGCGGTGGATTCGGTAATCTAAACTCACAGGGGAACGACCATACGGTGCCCGAGGCAGCTATTGACCCTTGGAGACAAGTCGGTTGGAGGACGATGCATTGGATCGCGACGCAAAATGAGTGTTCCATCGTCATTAGGAGGCCCTGAACCTTACAATTAACTATCAGTTTCGCGTCGGATTCGAAAATCTACTCACAGGAGAACGACCATAAGGTGCCCGAGGCAGCAATAGACCCTTGGAGACAAGTCGGCTGGAGGACGATGTATTGAATCCCGACGCAATTTGAGACTTCTATCGTCATTAGGAGGCGCTGAACGTTACAATTAACTATCATTTTTGCGTCGGATTCGAAAATCTAGACTCACAGGAGAAGGACCACGTGGTGCCCGAGGCAGCGATATCCCCTTGGAGACAAGTCGGCTGGAGGACGATGTATTGAATCTCGACGCAATTTGAGTCTTCTATCGTCATTAGGAGGCGCTGAACGTTACAATTCACTATCATTTTTGCGTCGGATTCGAAAATCTAGACTCACAGGAGAAGGATCATATTGTGCCGGAGACAGCAATATCCCCTTGGAGACAAGTCGGCTGGAGGACGATGTATTGAATCTCGACGCAATTTGAGTGTTCCATCGTCATTAGAAGGCCCTGAACGTTACAATTAACTATCAGTTTTTCGTCGGATTCGAAAATCTACTCACAGGAGAAGTTCATACGGTGCTCGAGACAGCAATATACCCCTTGGAGACAAATCGGCTGGAGGACGATGTATTGAATCTCGACGCAATTTGAGTCTTCTATCGTCATTAGGAGGCGCTGAACGTTACAATTCACTATCATTTTTGCGTCGGATTCGAAAATCTAGACTCACAGGAGAACGACCATAAGGTGCCCGAGGCAGCGATATCCACTTGGAGACAAGTCTGCTGGAGGCCGATGTATTGAATCTCGACGCAATTTGAGAGTTCCATCGTCATTAGGCGGCACTGAACGTTACAATTAACTATCGTTTTGGCGTCGGATTCGTAAATCTAGACTTACAAGAGAACGACCATAAAGTGCCCGAGGCAGCATTAGACCCTTGGAGACAAGTCGGCTGGAGGACGATGTATTGGATCGCGACGCAATTTGAGTGTTCCATCGTCATTAGGAGGCCCTGAATGTTACAATTAACTATCAGTTTTTCGTCGGATTCGAAAATCTAGACTGACAGCAGACGAACCATTTGGTGCCCCAGGCACCAATATCCCCTTGGAGACAAATCGGCTGGAGGACGATGTATTGAATCCCGACGCAATTTGAGTCTTCTATCGTCATTAGGAGGAGCTGAACGTTACAATTCACTATAATTTTTGCGTCGGATTCGAAAATCTAGACTCACAGGAGAACGACCATAAGGTGCCCGAGGCAGCAATAGACCCTTGGAGACAAGTCGGCTGGATGCCGATGTATTGAATCTCGACGCAATTTGAGTGTTCCATCGGCATTAGGAGGCCCTGAACGTTAAAATTAACTATCATTCTTGCGTCGGATTCGATAATCTAAACTCACAGGAGAACGACCATAAGGTGCCCGAGGCTGCAACAGACCCTTGGAGACAAGTCGGCTGGAGGCCGATGTATTGAATCTCGACGCAATTTGAGTGTTCCATCGGCATTAGGAGGCCCTGAACGTTACAATTAACATTCATTTTTGCGTCGAATTCGATAATCTAAACTCAGAGGAGAACGACCATAAGGTGCCCGAGGCAGCAATAGACCCTTGGAGACAAGTCGGCTGGAGGCCGATGTATTGAATCTCGACGCAATTTGAGTGTTCCATCGTCATTAGAAGGCCCTGAACGTTACAATTAAGTATCATTTTTGCGTCGGATTGGATAATCTAGACTCACAGGAGAACGACCATAAGGTGCCCGAGGCAGCAATAGACCCTTGGAGACAAGTCGGCTGGAGGACGATGTATTGAATCTCGACGCAATTTGAGAGTTCCATCGTCATTAGGCGGCCCCGAACGTTACAATTAACTATCATTTTGGCGTCGGATTCGTAAATCTAGACTTACAAGAGAACGACCATAAATTGCCCGAGGCAGCAATAGACCCTTGGCGACAAGTCGGCTGGAGGACGATGTATTGGATCGCGACGCAATTTGAGTGTTCCATCGTCATTAGGAGGCCCTGAATGTTACAATTAACTATCAGTTTTTCGTCGGATTCGAAAATCTAGACTCACAGCAGACGAACCATTTGGTGCCCGAGGCAGCAATATCCCCTTGGAGACAAATCGGCTGGAGGACAATGTATTGAATGCCGACGCAATTTGAGTCTTCTATCGTCATTAGGAGGCGCTGAACGTTACAATTCACTATCATTTTTGCATCGGATTCGAAAATCTAGACACACAGGAGAAGGATCATATTGTGCCCGAGACAGCAATATCCCCTTGGAGACAAGTCGGCTGGAGGACGATGTATTGAATCTCGACTCAATTTGAGTGTCCCATCGTCATTAGGAGGCCCTAAACGTTACAATTAAGTATCATTTTTGCGTCGGATTCGATAATCTAAACTCACAGGGGAACGACCATACGGTGCCCGAGGCAGCTATTGACCCTTGGAGACAAGTCGGTTGGAGGACGATGTATTGGATCGCGACGCAAAATGAGTGTTCCATCGTCATTAGGAGGCCCTGAATGTTACAATTAACTGTCAGTTTTTCGTCGGATTCGAAAATCTAAACTCACAGGAGAACGACCATAAGGTGCCCGAGGCAGCAACAGACCCTTGGAGACAAGTCGTCGGGAGGCCGATGTATTGAATCTCGACGCAATTTGAGTGTTCCATCGGCATTAGGTGGCCCTGAACGTTACAATTAACTATCATTTTTGCGTCGGGTTCGAAAATCTAGACTCACAGGAGAACGACCATAAGGTGCCCGAGGCAGCAATAGAACCATGGAGACAAGTCGGCTGGAGGACGATGTATTGAATCTCGACGCAATTTGAGAGTTCCATCGTCATTAGGCGGCCCTGAACGTTACAATTAACTATCATTTTTGCGTCGGATTCGAAGACCTAGACTTACAAGAGAACGACCATAAAGTGCCCGAGGCAGCATTAGATCCTTGGAGACAAGTCGGCTGGAGGCCGATGTATTGAATCTCGACGCAATTTGAGTGTTCCATCGGCATTAGGAGGCCCTGAACGTTAAAATTAACTATCATTTTTGCGTGGGATTCGATAATCTAAACTCACAGGAGAACGACCATACGGTGCCCGAGGCAGCAACAGACCCTTGGAGACAAGTCGGCTGGAGGACGATGTATTAAATCTCGACGCAATTTGAGTGTTCCATCGTCATTACAAGGCCCTGAACGTTACAATTAACTATCATTTTGTGCGTCGGATTCGAAAATCTAGACTCACAGGAGAACGACCATAAGGTGCCCGATGCAGCAATAAACCCTTGGAGACAAGTCGGCTGGAGGACGATGTATAGGATCGCGACGCAATTTGAGTGTTCCATCGTCATTAGGAGGCCCTGAATGTTACAATTAACTATCAGTTTTTCGTCGGATTCGAAAATCTAGACTCACAGCAGACGTACCATTTGGTGCCCGAGGCAGCAATATCCCCTTGGAGACAAATCGGCTGGAGGACGATGTATTGAATCCCGACGCAATTTGAGTCTTCTATCGTCATTAGGAGGCGCTGAACGTTACAATTCACTATCATTTTTGCGTCGGATTCGAAAATCTAGACTCACAGGAGAACGACCATAAGGTGCCCGATGCAGCAATAGACCCTTGGAGACAAGTCGGCTTTAGGACGATGTATTGAATCTCGACGCAATTTGAGTGTCCCATCGTCATTAGGAGGCCCTAAACGTTACAATTAAGTATCATTTTTGCGTCGGATTCGATAATCTAAACTCACAGGGGAACGACCATACGGTGCCCGAGGCAGCAATTGACCCTTGGAGACAAGTCGGTTGGAGGACGATGTATTGGATCACGACGCAAAATGAGTGTTCCATCGTCATTAGGAGGCCCTGAATGTTACAATTAACTATCAGTTTTTCGTCGGATTCGAAAATCTAAACTCACAGGAGAACGACCATAAGGTGCCCGAGGCAGCAATAGACCGTTGGAGACAAGTCGGCTGGAGGCCGATGTATTGAATCTCGACGCAATTTGTGAGTTCCATCGTCATTACAAGGCCCTGAACCTTACAATTAACTATCAGTTTCGCGTCGGATTCGAAAATCTACTCACAGGAGAAGTTCATACGGTGCTCGAGACAAATCGGCTGGAGGACGATGTATTGAATCTCGACGCAATTTGAGTCTTCTATCGTCATTAGGAGGCGCTGAACGTTACTATTCACTATCATTTTTGCGTCGGATTCGAAATTTAGACCCACAGGAGAAGGATCATATGGTGCCCGAGGCAGCGACAGACCCTTGGAGACAAGTCGGCTGGAGGCCGATGTATTGAATATCGACGCAATTTGAGTGTTCCGTCGTCATTAGGAGGCCCTAAACGTTACAATTAACTATAATTTTTGCGTCGGATTCGATAATCTAAACTCACAGGAGAACGACCATAAGGTGCCCGAGGCAGCATTAGACCGTTGGAGACAAGTCGGCTGGAGGACGATGTATTGAATCTCCACGCAATTTGAGTGTCCCATCGTCATTACAAGGCCCTAAACGTTACAATTAACTATCAGTTTTGCGTCGGATTCGATAATCTAAACTCACAGGAGAACGACCATAAGGTGCCCGAGGCAGCAACAGACCCTTGGAGACAAGTCGGCTGGAGGCCGATGTATTGAATCTCGACTTAATTTGAGAGTTCCATCATCTTTAGGAGGCCCTGAACGTTATAATTAACTATCATTTTTGCGTCGGATTCGAAAATCTAAACTCACAGGAGAACGACCATAAGGTGCCCGAGGCAGCAATAGACCCTTGGAGACAAGTCGGCTGGAGGCCGATGTATTGAATCTCGACGCAATTTGAGTGTTCCATCGTCATTACAAGGCCCTGAACGTTACAATTAACTATCATTTTTGCGTCGGATTCGAAAATCTAGACTCACAGGAGAACGACCATTAGGTGCCCGAGGCAGCAATAGACCCTTGGAGACAAGTCGGCTGGAGGCCGATGTATGGAATCTCGACGCAATTTGAGTGTTCCATCGGCATTAGGAGGCCCTGAACGTTACAATTAACTATCATTTTTGCGTCGGATTCGAAAATCTAGACTTACAAGAGAACGACCATAAAGTGCCCGTGGCAGCATTGGATCCTTGGAGACAAGTCGGCTGGAAGACGATGTATTGGATCGCGACGCAATTTGAGTGTTCCATCGTCATTAGGAGGCCCTGAATGTTACAATTAACTATCAGTTTTTCGTCGGATTCGAAAATCTGGACTCACAGCAGACGAACAATTTGGTGCCCGAGGCAGCAATATCCCCTTGGAGACAAATCGGCTGGAGGACGATGTATTGAATCCCGACGCAATTTGAGTCTTCTATCGTCATTAGGAGGCGCTGAACGTTACAATTCACTATCATTTTTGCGTCGGATTCGAAAATCTAGACTCACAGGAGAAGGATCATATTGTGCCCGAGACAGCAATATCCCCTTGGAGACAAGTCGGCTGGAGGACGATGTGTTGAATCTCGACGCAATTTGAGTGTCCTATCGTCATTAGGAGGCCCTAAACGTTACAATTAACTATCATTTTTGCGTCGGATTCGAAAATCTAGACTTACAAGAGAACGACTATAAGGTGCCCGAGGCAGCATTACACCCTTTGAGACAAGTCGGCTGGAGGACGATGTTTTGAATCTCGACGCAATTTGAGAGATCTATCGTCATCAGGAGGCGCTGAACGTTACTATTCACTATCATTTTTGAGTCGGATTCCATAATCTAAACTCACAGGAGAACGACCATACGGTGCCCGAGGCAGCAACAGACCCTTGGAGACAAGTCGGCTGGAGGCCGGTGTATTGAATATCGACGCAATTTGAGTGATCCTTCGTCATTAGGAGGCCCTAAACGTTACAATTAACTATCATTTTTGCGTCGGATTCGATAATCTAAACTCACAGGAAAACGACCATAAGGTGCCCGAGGCAGCATTAGTCCCTTGGAGACAAGTCGGCTGGAGGACGATGTATTGAATCTCGACGAAATTTGAGTGTCCCATCGTCATTACAAGGCCCTAAACGTTACAATTAACTATCATTTTTGCGTCGGATTCGATAATCTAAACTCACAGGAGAACGACCATAAGGTGCCCGAGGCAGCAATAGACCCATGGAGACACGTCGGCTGGAGGCCGATGTATTGAATCTCGACGCAATTTGAGTGTTCCATCGTCATTACAAGGCCCTGAACGTTACAATTAACTATCATTTTTGCGTCGGATTCGAAAATCTAGACTCACAGGAGAACGACCATAAGGTGCCCGAGGCAGCAATAGACCCTTGGAGACAAGTCGCGTGGAGGACGATGTATTGGATCGCGACGCAATTTGAGTCTTCTATCGTCATTAGGAGGCCCTGAATGTTACAATTAACTATCAGTTTTTCGTCGGATTCGAAAATCTAGACTCAGAGGAGAACGACCATAAGGTGCCCGAGGCAGCATCACCCTTGGAGACAAGTCGGCGGGAGGCCGATGTATTGAATCTCGACGCAATTTGAGTGTTCCATCGTCGTTACATGGCCCTGAACGTTACAATTAACTATTATTTTTGCGTCGGATTCGAAAATCTAGACGCACAGGAAAACGACCATAAGGTGCCCGAGGCAGCATTAGACCCTTGGAGACAAGTCGGCTGGAGGACGATGTATTGAATCTCGACGCAATTTGAGTGTCCCATCGTCATTACAAGGCCCTAAACGTTACAATTAACTATCATTTTTGCGTCGGATTCGATAATCTAAACTCACAGGAGAACGACCATAAGCTGCCCGAGGCAGCAACAGACCCGTGGAGACAAGTCGGCTGGAGGACGATGTAATGAATCTCGACGCAATTTGAGTGTTCCATTGTCATTACAAGGCCCTGAACGTTACAATTAACTATCATTTTTGCGTCGGATTCGAAAATCGAGACTCACAGGAGAACGACCATAAGGTGCCCGAGGCAGCAATAGACCCTTGGAGACAAGTCGGCTGCAGGCCGATGTATTGAATCTCGACGCAATTTGAGTGTTCCATCGTCATTACAAGGCCCCGAACGATACAATTAACTATCATTTTTGCGTCGGATTCGAAAATCTAGACTCACAGGAGAACGACCATAAGGTGCACGAGGCAGCAATAGACCCTTGGAGACAAGTCGGCTGCAGGCCGATGTATTGAATCTCGACACAATATGAGTGTTCCATCGGCTTTAGGAGGCCCTGAACGTTACAATTAACTATCATTTTTGCGTCGGATTCGATAATCTAAACTCACAGGAGAACGACCATAAGGTGCCCGAGGCAGCAATTGACCCTTGGAGACAAGTCGGCTGGAGGCCGATGTATTGAATCTCGACGCAATTTGAGTGTTCCATCGTCATTACAAGGCCCTGAAAGTTACAATTAACTATCATTTTTGCGTCGGATTCGAAATTCTAGACTCACAGGAGAACGACCATAAGGTGCCCGAGGCAACAATAGACCCTTAGAGACAAGTCGGCTGGAGGCCGATGTATTGAATCTCGACGCAATTTGAGTGTTCCATCGGCATTAGGAGGCCCTGAACGTTACAATTAACTATCATTTTTGCGTCGGGTTCGAAAATCTAGACTCACAGGAGAACGACAATTAGGTGCCCGAGGCAGCAATAGACCCTTGGAGACAAGTCGGCTGGAGGCCGATGTATTGAATCTCGACACAATTTGAGTGTTTCATCGGCATTAGGAGGCCCTGAATGTTATAATTAACTATCATTTTTGCGTCGGATTCGAAAATCAAGACTCACAGGAGAACGACCATAAGGTGCCCGAGGCAGCAATAGACCCTTGGAGACAAGTCGGCTGGAGGCCGATGTATTGAATCTCGACACAATTTGAGTGTTTCATCGGCATTAGGAGGCCCTGAATGTTATAATTAACTATCATTTTTGCGTCGGATTCGATAATCTAAACTCACAGGAGAACGACCATAAGGTGCCCGAGGCAGCAATAGACCCTTGGAGACAAATCGGCTGGAGGCCGATGTATTGAATCTCGACGCAATTTGAGTGTTCCATCGTCATTACAAGGCCCTGAACGTTACAATTAACTATCATTTTTGCGTCGGATTCGATAATATAAACTCACTGGAGAACGACCATAAGCTGCCCGAGGCAGCAACAGACCCTTGGAGACAAGATGGCTGGAGGACGATGTATTGAATCTCGACGCAATTTGAGGGTGTCATTGTCATTACAAGGCCCTGAACGTTACAATTAACTATCATTTTTGCGTCGGATTCGGAAATCTAGACTCACAGGAGAACGACCATAAGGTGCCCGAGGCAGCAATAGACCCTTGGAGACAAGTCGGGTGGAGGAGGATGTATTGGATCGCGACGCAATTTGAGTCTTCTATCGTCATTAGGAGGCCCTGAATGTTACAATTAACTATCAGTTTTTCGTCGGATTCGAAAATCTAGACTCAGAGGAGAACGACCATAAGGTGCCCGAGGCAGCATCACCCTTGGAGACAAGTCGGCGGGAGGCCGATGTATTCAATCTCGACGCAATTTGAGTGTTCCATCGTCGTTACATGGCCCTGAACGTTACAATTAACTATTATTTTTGCGTCGGATTCGAAAATCTAGACGCACAGGAGAACGACCATAAGGTGCCCGAGGCAGCAATATACCCTTGGAGACAAGTCGGCTGGAGGCCGATGTATTCAATCTCGACGCAATTTGAGTGTTCCATCGGCATTAGGAGGCCCTGAACGTTACAATTAACTATCATTTTTGCGTCGGGTTCGAAAATCTAGACTCACAGGAGAACGACGATAAGGTGCCGAGGCAGCAATAGACCCTTGGAGACAAGTCGGCTGGAGGACGATGTATTGAATCTCGACGCAATTTGAGAGTTCCATCGTCATTAGGCGGCCCTGAACGTTACAATTAACTATCATTTTTGCGTCGGATTCGAAAATCTAGACTTACAAGAGAACGACCATAAAGTGCCCGTGGCAGCATTGGATCCTTGGAGACAAGTCGGCTGGACGACGATGTATTGGATCGCGACGAAATTTGAGTGTTCTATCGTCATTAGGAGGCCCTGAATGTTACAATTAACTATCAGTTTTTCGTCGGATTCGAAAATCTGGACTCACAGCAGATGAAACATTTGGTGCCCGAGGCAGCAATATCCCCTTGGAGACAATTCGGCTGGAGGACGATGTATTGAATCCCGACGCAATTTGAGAGATCTATCGTCATCAGGAGGCGCTGAACGTTACTATTCACTATCATTTTTGCGTCGGATTCTAAAATCTAGACTCACAGGAGAAAGATCATATGGTGCCCGAGGCAGCAACAGACCCTTGGAGACAATGTCGGCTGGAGGCCGATGTATTGAATATCGACGCAATTTGAGTGTTCCATCGTCATTAGGAGGCCCTAAACGTTACAATTAACTATCTTTTTTGCGTCGGATTCGATAATCTAAACTCACAGGAAAACGACCATAAGGTGCCCGAGGCAGCATTAGACCCTTGGAGACAAGTCGGCTGGAGGACGATGTATTGAATCTCGACGCAATTTGAGTGTCCCATCGTCATTACAAGGCCCTAAACGTTACAATTAACTATCATTTTTGCGTCGGATTCGATAATCTAAACTCACAGGAGAACGACCATAAGGTGCCAGAGGCAGCGTCACCCTTGGAGACAAGTCGGCGGGAGGCCGATGTATTGAATCTCGACGCAATTTGAGTTTTCCATCGTCGTTACATGGCCCTGAACGTTACAATTAACTATCATTTTTGCGTCGGATTCGAAAATCTAGACTCACAGGAGAACGACCATAAGGTGCCCGAGGCAGCAATAGACCCTTGGAGACAAGTCGGCTGGTGGCCGATGTATTGAATCTCGACGCAATTTGAGTGTTCCATCGGCATTAGGAGGCCCTGAACGTTACAATTAACTATCATTCTTGCGTCGGATTCGATAATCTAAACTCACAGGAGAACGACCATAAGGTGCCCGAGGCAGCAATAGACCCATGGAGACACGTCGGCTGGAGGCCGATGTATTGAATATCGACGCAATTTGAGTGTTCCATCGTCATGACAAGGCCCTGATCGTTACAATTAACTATCATTTTTGCGTCGGATTCGAAAATCAAGACTCACAGGAGAACGACCATAAGGTGCCGGAGGCAGCAATAGACCCTTGGAGACAAGTCGGCTGGAGGCCGATGTATTGAATCTCGACACAATTTGAGTGTTTCATCGGCATTAGGAGGCCCTGAACGTTATGATTAACTATCATTTTTGCGTCGGAATCGATAATCTAAACTCACAGGGGAACGACCATACGGTGCCCGAGGCAGCTATTGACCCTTGGAGACAAGTCGGTTGGAGGACGATGTATTGGATCGCGACGCAAAATGAGTATCCCATCGTCATTAGAAGGCCCTGAACGTTACAATTAACTATCATTTATGCGTCGGATTCGAAAATCTACTCACAGGAGAAGTTCATACGGTGCTCGAGACAGCAATATCCCCTTCGAGACAAGTCCGCTGGAGGCCGATGTATTGAATCTCGACGCAATTTGAGAGTTCCATCGGCATTAGGGGGCCATGAACGTTACAATTAACTATCATTTTTGCGTCGGGTTCGAAAAACTAGACTAACAAGAGAACGACCATAAGGTGCCCGAGGCAGCATTAGACCCTTGGAGACAAGTCGGCTGGAGGACGATGTATTGAATCTCGACTCAATTTGAGAGTTCTATCGTCATCAGGAGGCGCTGAACGTTACTATTCACTATCATTTTTGCGTCGGATTCGAAAATCTAGACTCACAGGAGAACGACCATAAGGTGTCCGAGGCAGCATTAGACCCTTGGAGAAAAGTCGGCTGGAGGACGATGTATTGAATCTCGTCGCAATTTGAGTGTCCCATCGTCATTACAAGGCCCTAAACGTTACAATTACAATTAACAATCTCGACGCAATTTGAGTGTTCCATCGTCATTACAAGGCCCTGAAAGTTACAATTAACTATCATTTTTGCGTCGGATTCGAAAATCTAGACTCACAGGAGAACGACCATAAGGTGCCCGAGGCAGCAATAGACCCTTGGAGACAAGTCGGCTGCAGGACGATGTATTGGATCTCGACGCAATGTGAGTCTTCTATCGTCATTAGGAGGCGCTGAACGTTACAATTCACTATCATTTTTGCGTCGGATTCGAAAATCTAGACTCACAGGAGAAGGACCATGTGGTCCCCGAGGCAGCGATATCCCCTTGGAGACAAGTCGGCTGGAGGCCGATGTATTGAATCTCGACGCAATTTGAGTGTTCCATCGTCATTAGAAGGCCCTGAACGTTACAATTAACTATCATTTTTGCGTCGGATACGAAAATCTAGACTCACAGGAGAACGACCATAAGGTGCCCGAGACAGCAATTGACCCTTGGAGACAAGTCGGCTGGAGGACGATGTATTGAATCTCGACGCAATTTGAGAGTTCCATCGTGATTAGGCGGCCCTGAACGTTAAAATTAACTATCATTTTTGCGTCGGATTCGAAAATCTACTCACAGGAGAAGTTCATACGGTGCTCGAGACATCAATATCCCCTTGGAGACAATTCCGCTGGAGGCCGATGTATTGAATCTCGAAACAATTTGAGTGTTCCATCGGCATTAGGAGGCCCTGAACGTTACAATTAACTATCATTTTTGCGTCGGATTCGATAATCTAAACTCACAGGAGAACGACCATAAGGTGCCCGAGGCAGCAATAGATCCTTGGAGACAAGTCGGCTGGAGGCCGATGAATTGAATCTCGACGCAATTTGAGTGTTCCATCGTCATTACAAGGCCCTGAACGTTACAATTAACTATCATTTTTGCGTCTGATTCGAAAATCTAGACTCACAGGAGAACGACCATAAGTTGCCCGAGGCAGCAATAGACCCTTGGAGACAAGTCGGCTGGAGACCGATGTATTGAATCTCGAAACAATTTGAGTGTTCCATCGGCATTAGGAGGCCCTGAACGTTACAATTAACTATCATTTTTGCGTCGGGTTCGAAAATCTAGACTCACAGGAGAACGACCATAAGGTGCCCGAGGCAGCAATAGACCCTTGGAGACAAGTCGGCTGGAGGATGATGTATTGAATCTCGACGCAATTTGAGAGTTCCATCGTCATTAGGCGGCCCTGAACGTTACAATTAACTATCATTTTTGCGATGGATTCGAAACTCTAGACTTACAAGAGAACGACCATAAAGTGCCCGAGGCAGCATTAGATCCTTGGAGACAAGTCGGCTGGAGGACGATGTATTGGATCGCGACGCAATTTGAGTCTTCTATCGTCATTAGGAGGCGCTGAACGTTACAATAAACTATCATTTATGCGTCGGATTCGAAAATCTAGACTCACAGGAGAAGGACCATGTGGTACCCGAGGCAGCGATTTCCCCTTGGAGACAAGTCGGCTGGAGGCCGATGTATTGGATCGCGACGCAATTTGAGTCTTCTACCGTCATTAGGAGGCGCTGAACGTTACAATTCACTATCATTTTTGCGTCGGATACGAAAATCTAAACTCACAGGGGAACGACCATACAGTGCCCGAAGCAGCTATTGACCCTTGGAGACAAGTCGGTTGGAGGACGATGTATTGGATCGCGACGCAAAACGAGTGTTCCATTGTCATTACAAGGCCCTGAACGTTACAATTAACTATCATTTTTGCGTCGGATTCGAAAATCTAGAATCACAGGAGAACGACCATAAGGTGCCCGAGGCAGCAATAGACCCTTGGAGACAAGTCGGCTGGAGGACAATGTATTGAATCTCGACGCAATTTGAGTGTTCCATCGTCATTACAAGGCCCTGAACGTTACAATTAACTATCATTTTTGCGTCGGATTCGAAAATCTAGACTCACAGGAGAAAGATCATATTGTGCCCGAGACAGCAATATCCCCTTGGAGACAAGTCGGCTGGAGGACGATGTATTGAATCTCGATGCAATTTGAGTGTTCCATCGTCATTAGAAAGCCCTGAACGTTACAATTAACTATCATTTTTGCGTCGGATACAAAAATCTAGACTCACAGGAGAACGACCATAAGGTGCCCGAGGCAGCAATAGACCCTTGGAGACAAGTCGGCTGGAGGACGATGAATTGGATCGCGACGCAATTTGAGTCTTCTATCGTCATTAGGAGGCGCTGAACGTTACAATTCACTATCATTTTTGCGTCGGATTCGAAAATCTAGACTCACAGGAGAAGGACCATGTGGTGCCCGAGGCAGCGATATCCCCTTGGAGACAAGTCGGCTGGAGGCTGATGCAATGAATCTCGACGCAATTTGAGTATTCCATCGTCATTAGAAGGCCCTGAACGTTACAATTAACTATCACTTTTGCGTCGGATACGAAAATCTAGACTCACAGGAGAACGACCATAAGGTGCACGAGGCAGCAATAGACACTTGGAGACAAGTCGGCTGGAGGACGATGTATTGAATCTCGACACAATTTGAGAGTTCCATCGTCATTAGGCGGCCCTGATCGTTACAATTAACTATCATTTTGGCGTCGGATTCGTAAATCTAGGCTTACAAGAGAACGACCATAAAGTGCCCGAGGCAGCATTAGACCCTTGCAGACAAGTCGGTTGGAGGACGATGTATTGGATCGCGACGCAAAATGAGTGTTCCATCGTCATTAGGAGGCACTGAATGTTACAATTAACTATCAGTTTTTCGTCGGATTCGAAAATCTAAACTCACAGGAGAACGACCATAAGGTGCCCGAGGCAGCAATAGACCGTTGGAGACAAGTCGGCTGGAGGCCGATGTATTGAATCTCGACGCAATTTGAGTGTTCCATCGTCATTACAAGGCCCTGAACTATACAATTAACTATCAGTTTCGCGTCGGATTCGAAAATCTACTCACAGGAGAAGTTCATACGGTGCTCGAGACAGCAATATACCCCTTGGAGACAAATCGGCTGGAGGACGATGTATTAAATCTCGACGCAATTTGAGTCTTCTATCGTCATTAGGAGGCGCTGAACGTTACAATTCACTATCATTTTGCGTCGGATTCGAAAATCTAGACTCACAGGAGAAATATCATATTGTGCCCGAGACAGCAATATCCCCTTGGAGACAAGTGGGCTGGAGGACGATGTATTGAATCTCGACGGAATTTGAGTGTTCCATCGTCATTAGAAGGCCCTGAACGTTACAATTAACTATCATTTTTGCGTCGGATTCGATAATCTAAACTCACAGGAGAACGACCATACGGTGCCCGAGGCAGCAACAGACCCTTGGAGACAAGTCGGCTGGAGGACGATGTATTGAATCTCGACGCAATTTGAGTGTTCCAACGTCATTACAAGGCCCTGAACGTTACAATTAACTATCATTTTTGCGTCGGATTCGAAAATCTAGACTCACAGGAGAAATATCATATTGTGCCCGAGACAGCAATATCCCCTTGGAGACAAGTGGGCTGGAGGACGATGTATTGAATCTCGACGCAATTTGAGTGTTCCATCGTCATTACAAGGCCCTGAACCTTACAATTAACTATCAGTTTCGCGTCGGATTCGAAAATCTACTCACAGGAGAAGTTCATGCGGTGCTCGAGACAGCAATATCCCCTTGGAGACAACTCCGCTGGAGGCCGATGTATTGAATCTCGACGCAATTTGAGTGTTCCATCGTCATTACAAGGCCCTGAAGCTTAATATTAACTATCAGTTTCGCGTCGGATTCGAAAATCTACTCACAGGAGAAGTTCATACGGTGCTCGAGACAGCATTATCCCCTTGGAGACAATTCCGCTGGAGGCCGATGTATTGAATCTCGACGCAATTTGAGAGATCCATCGGCATTAGGAGGCCATGAACGTTACAATTAACTATCATTTTGGCGACGGATTCGTAAATCTAGACTTACAAGAGAACGACCATAAAGTGCCCGAGGCAGCATTAGACCCTAGGAGACAAGTCGGCTGGAGGACGATGTATTGGATCGCGACGCAATTTGAGTGTTCCATCGTCATTAGGAGGCCCTGAATGTTACAATTAACTATCAGTTTTTCGTCGGATTCGAAAATCTAGACTCACAGCAGACGAACCATTTGGTGCCCGAGGCAGCAATATCCCCTTGAGACAAATCGGCTGGAGGACGATGTATTGAATCTCGACGCAGTTTGAGAGCTCCATCGTCATTAGGCGGCCTTGAACGTTACAATTAACTATCATTTTTGCGTCGGATTCGCAAATCTAGACTCACAGGAGAAGGATCATATTGTGCCCGAGACAGCAATATCCCCTTGGAGACAAATCGGCTGGAGGACGATGTATTCAATCTCGACGCAATTTGAGTGTCCCATCGTCATTAGGAGGCCCTAAACGTTACAATTAACTATCATTTTTGCGTCGGATTCGATAATCTAATCTCACAGGGGAAAGACCATACGGTGCCCGAGGCAGCAACAGACTCTTGGAGACAAATCGGCTGGAGGACGATGTATTGAATCTCGACGCAATTTGAGTGTTCCATCGGCATTAGGAGGCCTTGAACGTTACAATTAACTATCATTTTTGCGTCGGATTCGAAAATCTAGACTCACAGGAGAACGACCACAAGGTGCCCGAGGCAGCATTAGACCCTTGGAGACAAGTCGGCTGGAGGACGATGTATTGAATCTCGACGCAATTTGAGTGTCCCATCGTCATTACACGGCCCTAAACGTTACAATTAACTATCATTTTTGCGTCGGATTCGATAATCTAAACTCACAGGAGAACGACCATAAGATGCCCGAGGCAGCAACAGACCCTTGGAGGCAAGTCGGCGGGAGGCCGATGTATTGAATCTCGACGCAATTTGAGTGTTCCATCGTCATTACAAGGCCCTGAACGTTACAATTAACTATCATTTTTGCGTCGGATACGAAAATCTAGACTCACAGGAGAACGACCATAAGGTGCCCGAGGCAGCAATAGACCCTTGGAGACAAGTCGGCTGGAGGACGATGTATTGAATCTCGACGCAATTTGAGAGTTCCATCGTCATTAGGCGGCCCTGAACGTTACAATTAACTATCATTTTTGCGTCGGATTCGTAAATCTAGACTTACAAGAGAACGACCATAAAGTGCCCGAGGCAGCATTAGACCCTTGGAGACAAGTCGGCTGGAGGACGATGTATTGGATCGCGACGCAATTTGAGTGTTCCATCGTCATTAGGAGGCCCTGAATGTTACAATTAGCTATCAGTTTTTCGCCGGATTCGAAAATCTAGACTCACAGCAGACGAAACATTTGGTGCCCGAGGCAGCAATATCCCCTTGGAGACAAATCGGCTGGAGGACGATGTATTGAATCCCGACGCAATTTGAGTCTTCTATCGTCATTAGGAGGCGCTGAACGTTACAATTCACTATCATTTTTGCGTCGGATTCGAAAATCTAGACTCACAGGAGAAGGATCAATGTGCCCGAGACTGCAATATCCCCTTTGAGACAAGTCGGCTGGAGGACGATGTATTGAATCTCGACGCAATTTGAGTGTCACATCGTCATTAGGAGGCCCTAAACGTTACAATTAACTATCATTTTTGCGTCGGATTCGATAATCTAAACTCACAGGGGAACGACCATACGGTGCCCGAGGCAGCTATTGACCCATGGAGACAAGTCGGTTGGAGGACGATGTATTGGATCGCGACGCAAAATGAGTGTTCCATCGTCATTACAAGGCCCTGAACCTTACAATTAACTATCAGTTTCGCGCCGGATTCGAAAATCTACTCACAGGAGAAGTTCATACGGTGCTCGAGACAGCAATATACCCCTTGGAGACAAATCGGCTGGAGGACGATGTATTGAATCTCGACGCAATTTGAGTGTTCCATTTACATTAGGATGCCCTGAACGTTACAATTAACTATCATTTTTGCGTCGGGTTCGAAAATCTAGACTCACAAGAGAACGACCATAAGGTGCCCGAGGCAGCAATAGACCCTTGGAGACAAGTCGGCTGGAGGACGATGCATTGAATCTCGACGCAATTTGAGTGTTCCATCGGCATTAGGAGGCCCTGAACGTTAAAATTAACGATCATTTTTGCGTCGGATTCGATACTCTAGACTCACAGGAGAACGACCATACGGTGCCCGAGGCAGCAACAGATCCTTGGAGACAAGTCGGGTGGAGGTCGATGTATTGAATCTCGACGCAATTTGAGTGTTCCATCGTCATTACAAGGCCCTGAACGTTACAATTAACTATCATTTTTGCGTCGGATTCGAAAATCTAGACTCACAGGAGAAAGATCATATTGTGCCCGAGACAGCAATATCCCCTTGGAGACAAGTCGGCTGGAGGACGATGTATTGGATCGCGACGCAATTTGAGTGTTCCTTCGTCATTAGGAGGCCCTGAATGTTACTATTAACTATCAGTTTTTCGTCGGATTCGAAAATCTAGACTCACAGCAGACGAACCATTTGGTGCCCGAGGCAGCAATATCCCCTTGGAGACAAATCGGCTGGAGGACGATGTATTGAAGCCCGACGCAATTTGAGTCTTCTATCGTCATTAGGAGGCGCTGAACGTTACAATTCACTATCATTTTTGCGTCGGATTCGAAAATCTAGACTCACAGGAGAAGGATCATATTGTGCCCGAGACAGCAATATCCCCTTGGAGACAAGTCGGCTGGAGGACGATGTATTGGATCGCGACGCTAATTGAGTGTTCCATCGTCATTAGGAGGCCCTGAATGTTACAATTAACTATCAGTTTTTCGTCGGATTCGAAAATCTAAACTCACAGGAGAACGACCATAAGGTGCCCGAGGCAGCAATAGACCGTTGGAGACAAGTCGGCTGGAGGCCGATGTATTGAATCTCGACGCAATTTGAGTGTTCCATCGTCATTACAAGGCCCTGAACCTTACAATTAACTATCAGTTTCACGTCGGATTCGAAAATCTACTCACAGGAGAAGTTCATACGGTGCTCGAGACAGCAATATACCCCTTGGAGACAAATCGGCTGGAGGACGATGTATTGAATCTCGACGCAATTTGAGTGTTCCATCGTCATTAGAAGGCCCTGAACGTTACAATTAACTATGATTTTTGCGTCGGATTCGAAAATCTAGACTCACAGGAGAACGACCATAAGGTGCCCGAGGCAGCAATAGACCCTTGGAGACAAGTCGGCTGGAGGCCGATGTATTGAATCTCGACGCAATTTGAGTGTTCCATCGGCATTAGGAAGCCCTAAACGTTAAAATTAACTATCAATTTTGCGTCGGATTCGAAAATCTACTCACAGGAGAAGTTCATACGGTGCTCGAGACAGCAATATCCCCTTGGAGACAATTCCGCTGGAGGCCGATGTATTGAATCTCGACGCAATTTATGAGTTCTATCGTCATCAGGAGGCGCTCGACGTTACTATTCACTATCATTTTTGCGTCGGATGCGAAAAACTAGACTTACAGGAGAAGGATCGTATGGTGCCCGAGGCAGCAACAGACCCTTGGAGACAAGTCTCCTGGAGGCCGATGTATTGAATATCGACGCAATTTGAGTGTTCCATCGTCATTAGGAGGCCCTAAACGTTACAATTAACTATAATTTTTGCGTCGGATTCGATAATCTAAACTCACAGGAGAACGACCATAAGGTGCCCGAGGCAGCAATAGACCCTTGGAGACAAGTCGGCTGGAGGCCGATGTATTGAATCTAGACGCAATTTGAGTGTTCCATCGTCATTACAAGGCCCTGAACGTTACAATTAACTATCATTTTTGCGTCGGATTCGAAAATCTAGACTCACAGGAGAAAGATCATATTGTGCCCGAGACAGCAATATCCCCTTGGAGACAAGTCGGCTGGAGGACGATGTATTGGATCGCGACGCAATTTGAGTGTTCCATCGTCATTAGGAGGCCCTGAATGTTACAATTAACTATCAGTTTTTCGTCGGATTCGAAAATCTAGACTCACAGCAGACGAACCATTTGGTGCCCGAGGCAGCAATATCCCCTTGGAGACAAATCGGCTGGAGGACGATGTATTGAAGCCCGACGCAATTTGAGTCTTCTATCGTCATTAGGAGGCGCTGAACGTTACAATTCACTATCATTTTTGCGTCGGATTCGAAAATCTAGACTCACAGGAGAAGGATCATATTGTGCCCGAGACAGCAATATCCCCTTGGAGACAAGTCGGCTGGAGGACGATGTATTGAATCTCGACGCAATTTGAGTGTCCGATCGTCATTAGGAGGCCCTAAACGTTACAATTAACTATCATTTTTGCGTCGGTTTCGATAATCTAAACTCACAGGGGAACGACCATACGGTGCCCGAGGCAGCTATTGACCCTTGGAGACAAGTCGGTTGGAGGACGATGTATTGGATCGCGACGCAAATTGAGTGTTCCATCGTCATTAGGAGGCCCTGAATGTTACAATTAACTATCAGTTTTTCGTCGGATTCGAAAATCTAAACTCACAAGAGAACGACCATAAGGTGCCCGAGGCAGCAATAGACCGTTGGAGACAAGTCGGCTGGAGGCCGATCTATTGAATCTCGACGCAATTTGAGTGTTCCATCGTCATTACAAGGCCCTGAACCTTACAATTAACTATCAGTTTCGCGTCGGATTCGAAAATCTACTCACAGGAGAAGTTCATACGGTGCTCGAGACAGCAATATCCCCTTGGAGACAATTCCGCTGGAGGCCGATGTATTGAATCTCGACGCAATTTGAGAGTTCTATCGTCATCAGGAGGCGCTGAACGTTACTATTCACTATCATTTTTGCGTCGGATTCGAAAATCTAGACTTACAGGAGAAGGATCGTACGGTGCCCGAGGCAGCAACAGACCCTTGGAGACAAGTGTCCTGGAGGCCGATGTATTGAATATCGACGCAATTTGAGTGTTCCATCGGCATTAGGAGGCCCTGAACGTTACAATTAACTATCATTTTTGCGTCGGGTTCGAAAATCTAGACTCACAGGAGAACGACCATAAGGTGCCCTAAGCAGCAATAGACCCTTTGAGACAAGTCGGCTGGAGGACGATGTATTGAATCTCGACGCAATTTGAGAGTTAGATCGTCATTAGGCGGCCCTGAACGTTACAATTAACTATCATTTTTGGGTCGGATTCGAAAATCTAGACTTACAAGAGAACGACCATAAAGTGCCCGAGGCAGCATTAGATCCTTCGAGACAAGTCGGCTGGAGGACGATGTATTGGATCGAGACGCAATTTGAGTGTTCCATCGTCATTAGGAGGCCCTGAATGTTACAATTAACTATCATTTTTGCGTCGGATTCGAAAATCTAGACTCACAGGAGAACGACCATACGGTGCCCGAGGCAGCAACAGACCCTAGGAGACAAGTCGGCTGGAGGACGATGTATTGAATCTCGACGCAATTTGAGTGTTCCATCGTCATTACAAGGCCCTGAACGTTACAATTAACTATCATTTTTGCGTCGGATTCGAAAATCTAGACTCACAGGAGAAGGACCATGTGGTGCCCGAGGCAGCGATATCCCCCTGGAGACAAGTCGGCTGGAGGCCGATGTATTGAATCTCGACGCAATTTGAGTGTTCCATCGTCATTAGAAGGCCCTGAACGTTACAATTAACTATCATTTTTGCGTCGGATACGAAAATCTAGACTCACAGGAGAACGACCATAAGGTGCCCGAGGCAGCATTAGACCCTTGGAGACAAGTCGGCTGGAGGACGATGTATTGGATCGCGACGCAATTTGAGTGTTCCATCGGCATTAGGAGGCCCTGAACGTCACAATTAACTATCATTTTTGCGTCGGGTTCGAAAATCTAGACTCACAGGAGAACGACCGTAAGGTGCCCGAGGCAGTAATAGACCCTTGGAGACAAGTCGGCTGGAGGACGATGTATTGAATCTCGACGCCATTTGAGAGTTCCATCGTCATTAGGCGGCCCTGAACGTTACAATTAACTATCATTTTTGCGTCGGATTCGAAAATCTAGACTTACAAGAGAACGACCATAAAGTGCCCGAGGCAGCATTAGATCCTTGGAGACAAGTCGGCTGGAGGACGATGTATTGGATCGCGACGCAATTTGAGTGTTCCATCGTCATTAGGAGGCCCTGAATGTTACAATTAACTATCATTTTTGGTCGGATTCGAAAATCTAGACTCACAGGAGAAAGATCATATTGTGCCCGAGACAGCAATATCCCCTTGGTGACAAGTCGGCTGGAGGACGATGTATTGAATCTCGACGCAATTTGAGTGTTCCATCGTCATTAGAAGGCCCTGAACGTTACAATTAACTATGATTTTTGAGTCGGATTCGAAAATCTAGACTCACAAGAGAACGACCATAAGGTGCCCGAGGCAGCATTAGACCCTTGGAGTCAAGTCGGCTGGAGGACGATGTAATGAATCTCGACGCAATTTGAGAGTTCTATCGTCATCAGGAGGCGCTGAACGTTACTATTCACTATCATTTTTGCGTCGGATTCGAAAATTTAGACTCACAGCAGAACGACCATAAGGTGCCCGAGGCAGCAATAGACCCTTGGAGACAAGTCGGCTGGAGGACGATGTATTGAATCTCGACGCCATTTGAGAGTTCCATCGTCATTAGGCGGCCCTGAACGTTACAATTAACTATCATTTTTGCGTCGGATTCGAAAATCTAGACTTACAACAGAACGACCATAAAGTGCCCGAGGCAGCATTAGATCCTTGGAGACAAGTCGGCTGGAGGCCGATGTATTGAATCTCGACGCAATTTGAGTGTTCCATCGGCATTAGGAGGCACTGAACGTTAAAATTAACGATCATTTTTGCGTCGGATTCGATAATCTAAACTCACAGGAGAACGACCATACGGTGCCCGAGGCAGCAACAAACCCTTGCAGACAAGTCGGCTGGAGGACGATGTATTGAATCTCGACGCAATTTGAGTGTTCCATCGTCATTACAAGGCCCTGAACGTTACAATTAACTATCATTTTTGCGTCGGATTCGAAAATCAAGACTCACAGGAGAAAGATCATATTGTGCCCGAGACAGCAATATCCCCTTGGTGACAAGTCGGCTGGAGGCCGATGTATTGAATCTCGACGCAATTTGAGTGTTCCATCGGCATTAGGAAGCCCTGAACATTAAAATTAACTATCATTTTTGCGTCGGATTCGAAAATCTACTCACAGGAGAAGTTCATACGGTGCTCGAGACAGCAATATCCCCTTGGAGACAATTCCGCTGGAGGCCGATGTATTGAATCTCGACGCAATTTGAGAGTTCCATCGGCATTAGGAGGCCATGAACGTTACAATTAACTATCATTTTTTGCGTCGGATTCTAAAATCTAGACTTACAGGAGAAGGATCATATGGTACCCGAGGCAGCAACAGACCCTTGGAGACAAGTCGGCTGGAGGCCGATGTCTTGAATATCGACGCAATTTGAGTGTTCCATCGTCATTAGGAGGCCCTAAACGTTACAATTAACTATAATTTTTTGTCGGATTCGATAATCTAAACTCACAGGAGAACGACCATAAGGTGCCCGAGGCAGCATTAGACCCTTGGAGACAAGTCGGCTGGAGGACGATGTATTGAATCTCGACGCAATTTGAGTGTCCCATCGTCATTACAAGGCCCTAAACGTTACAATTAACTATCATTTTTGCGTCGGATTCGATAATCTAAACTCACAGGAGAACGACCATAAGGTGCCCGAGGCAGCAACAGACCCTTGGGGACAAGTCGGCGGGAGGCCGATGTATTGAATCTCGACGCAATTTGAGTGTTCCATCGTCATTACAAGGCCCTGAACGTTACAATTAACTATCATTTTAGCGTCTGATTCGAAAATCTAGACTAACAGGACAACGACCATAAGGTGCCCGACTCAGCAATAGACCCTTGGAGACAAGTCGGCTGGAGGACGATGTATTGAATCTCGACGCCATTTGAGAGTTCCATCGTCATTAGGCGGCCCTGAACGTTACAATTAACTATCATTTTTGCGTCGGATTCGAAAATCTAGACTTATAACAGAACGACCATAAAGTGCCCGAGGCAGCATTAGATCCTTGGAGACAAGTCGGCTGGAGGCCGATGTATTGAATCTCGACGCAATTTGAGTGTTCCATCGGCATTAGGAGGCCCTGAACGTTAAAATTAACGATCATTTTTGCGTCGGATTCGATAATCTAAACTCACAGGAGAACGACCATACGGTGCCCGAGGCAGCAACAAACACCTGCAGACAAGTCGGCTGGAGGACGATGTATTGAATCTCGACGCAATTTGAGTGTTCCATCGTCATTACAAGGCCCTGAACGTTACAATTAACTATCATTTTTGCGTCGGATTCGAAAATCTAGACTCACAGGAGAAAGATCATATTGTGCCCGAGACAGCAATATCCCCTTGGTGACAAGTCGGCTGGAGGCCGATGTATTGAATCTCGACGCAATTTGAGTGTTCCATCGGCATTAGGAAGCCCTGAACATTAAAATTAACTATCATTTTTGCGTCGGATTCGAAAATCTACTCACAGGAGAAGTTCATACGGTGCTCGAGACAGCAATATCCCCTTGGAGACAATTCCGCTGGAGGCCGATGTATTGAATCTCGACGCAATTTGAGAGTTCCATCGGCATTAGGAGGCCATGAACGTTACAATTAACTATCATTTTTTGCGTCGGATTCTAAAATCTAGACTTACAGGAGAAGGATCATATGGTGCCCGAGGCAGCAACAGACCCTTGGAGACAAGTCGGCTGGAGGCCGATGTCTTGAATATCGACGCAATTTGAGTGTTCCATCGTCATTAGGAGGCCCTAAACGTTACAATTAACTATAATTTTTTGTCGGATTCGATAATCTAAACTCACAGGAGAACGACCATAAGGTGCCCGAGGCAGCATTAGACCCTTGGAGACAAGTCGGCGGGAGGCCGATGTATTGAATCCCGACGCAATTTGAGTGTTCCATCGTCATTACAAGGCCCTGAACGTTACAATTAACTATCATTTTAGCGTCGGATTCGAAAATCTAGACTAACAGGACAACGACCATAAGGTGCCCGAGGCAGCAATAGACCCCTGGAGACAAGTCGGCTGGAGGCCGATGTATTGAATCTGGACGCAATTTGAGTGTTCCATCGGCATTAGGAGGCACTGAACGTTATAATTAACTATCATTTTTGCGTCGGATTCGATAATCTAAACTCACAGAAGAACGACCATAAGGTGCCCGAGGTAGCAATAGACCCTTGGAGACAAGTCGGCTGGAGGCCGATGTATTGAATCTCGAGGCAATTTGAGTGTTCCATCGTCATTACAAGGCCCTGAACGTTACAATTAACTATCATTTTTGCTTCGGATTCGAAAATCTAGACTCACAGGAGAACGACCAAAAGGTGCCCGAGGCAGCAATAGACCCTTGGAGACAAGTCGGCTGGAGGCCGATGTATTGAATCTCGACGCAATTTGAGTGTTCCATCGTCATTACAAGGCCCTGAACGTTACAACTAACTATCATTTTTGCGTCGGGTTCGAAAATTTAGACTCACAGCAGAACGACCATAAGGTGCCCGAGGCAGCAATAGACCCTTGGAGACAAGTCGGCTGGAGGACGATGTATTGAATCTCGACGCAATTTGAGAGTTCCATCGTCATTAGGCGGCCCTGAACGTTACAATTAACTATCATTTTTGCGTCGGATTCGAAAATCTAGACTTACAAGAGAACGACCATAAAGTGCCCGAAGCAGCATTAGATCCTTAGGGACAAGTCGGCTGGAGGACGATGTATTGGATCGCGACGCAATTTTAGTGTTCCATCGTCATTAGGAGGCCCTGAATGTTACAATTAACTATCATTTTTGCGTCGGATTCGAAAATCTAAACTCACAGGAGAACGACCATAAAGGTGCCCGAGGCAGCAATAGACCCTTGGAGACAAGTCGGTTGGAGGCCGATGTATTGAATCTCGACGCAATTGGAGTGTTCCATCGGCATTAGGAGGAACTGAACGTTAAAATTAACTATCATTTTTGCGTCGGATTCGATAATCTAAACTCACAAGAGAACGACCATAAGGTGCCCGAGGCAGCATTAGACCCTTGGAGTCAAGTCGGCTGGAGGACGATGTAATGAATCTCGACGCAATTTGAGAGTTCTATCGTCATCAGGAGGCGCTGAACGTTACTATTCACTATCATTTTTGCGTCGGATTCGAAAATCTAGACTTACAGGAGAAGGATCATATGGTGCCCGAGGCAGCAACAGACCCTTGGAGACAAGTCGGCTGGAGGACGATGTATAGAATCTCGACGCAATTTGAGTGTCCCATCGTCATTAGGAGGCCCTAAACGTTACAATTAACTATCATTTTTGCGTCGGATTCGATAATCTAAACTCACAGGGGAAAGACCATGCGGTGCCCGAGGCAGCTATTGACCCTTGGAGACAAGTCGGCTGGAGGACGATGTATTGAATCTCGACGCCATTTGAGAGTTCCATCGTCATTAGGCGGCCCTGAACGTTACAATTAAGTATCATTTTTGCGTCGGATTCGAAAATCTAGACTTACAACAGAACGACCATAAAGTGCCCGAGGCAGCATTAGATCCTTGGAGACAAGTCGGCTGGAGGCCGATGTATTGAATCTCGACGCAATTTGAGTGTTCCATCGGCATTAGGAGGCCCTGAACGTTAAAATTAACGATCATTTTTGCGTCGGATTCGATAATCTAAACTCACAGGAGAACGACCATACGGTGCCCGAGGCAGCAACAAACCCTTGCAGACAAGTCGGCTGGAGGACGATGTATTGAATCTCGACGCAATTTGAGTGTTCCATCGTCATTACAAGGCCCTGAACGTTACAATTAACTATCATTTTTGCGTCGGATTCGAAAATCTAGACTCACAGGAGAAAGATCATATTGTGCCCGAGACAGCAACAGACCCTTGGAGACAAGTCGGCGGGAGGCCGATGTATTGAATCTCGACGCAATTTGAGAGTTCCATCGGCATTAGGAGGCCATGAACGTTACAATTAACTATCATTTTTTGCGTCGGATTCTAAAATCTAGACTTACAGGAGAAGGATCATATGGTGCCCGAGGCAGCAACAGACCCTTGGAGACAAGTCGGCTGGAGGACGATGTATTGAATCTCGACGCAATTTGAGTGTCCCATCGTCATTACAAGGCCCTAAACGTTACAATTAACTATCATTTTTGCGTCGGATTCGATAATCTAAACTCACAGGAGAACGACCATAAGGTGCCCGAGGCAGCAACAGACCCTTGGAGACAAGTCGGCGGGAGGCCGATGTATTGAATCTCGACGCAATTTGAGTGTTCCATCGTCATTACAAGGCCGTGAACGTTACAATTAACTATCATTTTTGCGTCCGATTCGAAAATCTAGACTCACAGGAGAACGCCCGAGGCAGCAATAGACCCTTGGAGACAAGTCGGCTGGAGGACGATGTATTGGATCGCGACGCAATTTGAGTCTTCTATCGTCATTAGGAGGCGCTGAACGTTACAATTCACTATCATTTGTGCTAGGATTCGAAAATCTAGACTCACAGGAGAAGGACCATGTGGTGCCCGAGGCAGCGATATCCCCTTGGAGACAAGTCGGCTGGAGGCCGATGTATTGAATCTCGACGCAATTTGAGTGTTCCATCGTCATTAGAAGGCCCTGAACGTTACAATTAACTATCATTTTGGCGTCGGATACGAAAATCTAGACTCACAGGAGAACGACCATAAGGTGCCCGAGGCAGCAATAGACCCTTGGAGACAAGTCGGCTGGAGGACGATGTATTGAATCTCGACGCAATTTGAGAGTTCCATCGTCATTAGGCGGCCCTGAACGTTACAATTAACTATCATTTTGGCGTCGGATTCGTAAATCTAGACTTACAAGAGAACGATCATAAAGTGCCCGAGGCAGCATTAGACCCTTGGAGGCAAGTCGGCTGGAGGACGATGTATTGGATCGCGACGCAATTTGAGTGTTCCATCGTCATTAGGAGGCCCTGAATGTTACAATTAACTATCAGTTTTTCGTCGGATTCGAAAATCTAGACTCACAGCACACGAACCATTTGGTGCCCGAGGCAGCAATATTCCCTTGAGACAAATCGGCTGGAGGACGATGTATTGAATCCCGACGCAATTTGAGTCTTCTATCGTCGTTAGGAGGCGCTGAACGTTACAATTCACTATCATTTTTGCGTCGGATTCGAAAATCTAGACTCACAGGAGAAGGATCATATTGTGCCCGAGACAGCAATATCCCCTTGTAGACAAGTCGGCTGGAGGACGATGTATTGAATCTCGACGCAATTTGAGTGTTCCATCGGCATTAGGAGGCCCTGAACGTTACAGTTAACTATCATTTTTGCGTCGGGTTCGAAAATCTAGACTCACAGGAGAACGACCATAAGGTGCCCGAGGCAGCAATAGACCCTTGGAGACAAGTCGGCTGGAGGACGATGTATTGGATCGCGACGCAATTTGAGTGTTCCATCGTCATTAGGAGGCCCTGAATGTTACAATTAACTATCATTTTTGGTCGGATTCGAAAATCTAGACTCACAGGAGAACGACCATAAGGTGCCCGAGGCAGCAATAGGCCCTTGGAGGCAAGTCGGCTGGAGGCCGATGTATTGAATCTCGACGCAATTTGAGTGTTCCATCGGCATTAGTATGCCCTGAACGTTAAAATTAACGATCAGTTTTGCGTCGGATTCGATAATCTAAACTCACAGGAGAACGACCATACGGTGCCCGAGGCAGCAACAGACCCTTGGAGACGAAGTCGGCTGGAGGACGATGTATTGAATCTCGACGCAATTTGAGTGTTCCATCGTCATTACAAGGCCCTGAACGTTACAATTAACTATCATTTTTGCGTCGGATTCGAAAATCTAGACTCACAGGAGAAAGATCATATTGTGCCCGAGACAGCAATATCCCCTTGGTGACAAGTCGGCTGGAGGACTATGTATTGAATCTCGACGCAATTTGAGTGTTCCATCGTCATTAGAAGGCCCTGAACGTTACAATTAACTATCATTTTTGCGTCGGGTTCGAAAATCTAGACTCACAGGAGAACGACCATAAGGTGCCCGAGGCAGCAATAGACCCTTGGAGACAAGTCGGCTGGATTACGATGTAATGAATCTCGACGCAATTTGAGAATTCCATCGTCATTAGGCGGCCCTGAACGTTACAATTAACTATCATTTTTGCGTCGGATTCGAAAATCTAGACTTACAAGAGAACGACCATAAAGTGCCCGAGGCAGCATTAGATCCTTGGAGACAAGTCGGCTGGAGGAAGATGTATTGGATCGCGACGCAATTTGAGTGTTCCATCGTCATTACAACGCCCTGAACGTTACAATTAACCATCATTTTTGCGTCGGATTCGAAAATCTAGACTCACAGGAGAACGACCATAAGGTGCCCGAGGCAGCAATAGACCCTTGGAGACAAGTCGGCTGGAGGACGATGTATTGGATCGCGACGCAATTTGAGTCCTCTATCGTCATTAGGAGGCGCTGAACGTTACAATTCACTATCATTTGTGCTAGGATTCGAAAATCTAGACTCACAGGAGAACGACCATAAGGTGCCCGAGGCAGCAATAGACCCTTGGAGACAAGTCGGCTGGAGGCCGATGTATTGAATCTCGACGCAATTTGAGTGTTCCATCGGCATTAGGAGGCCCTGAACGTTACAATTAACTATCATTTTTGCGTCGGGTTCGAAAATCTAGACTCACAGGAGAACGACCATGAGGTGCCCGAGGCAGCAATTGACCCTTCGAGACAAGTCGGCTGGAGGACGATGTATTGAATCTCGACGCCATTTGAGAGTTCCATCGTCATTAGGCGGCCCTGAACGTTACAATTAACTATCATTTTTGCGTCGGATTCGAAAATCTAGACTTACAAGAGAACGACCATAAAGTGCACGAGGCAGTATTAGATCCTTGGAGACAAGTCGGCTGGAGGACGATGTATTGGATCTCGACGCAATTTGAGTGTTCAATCGGCATTAGGAGGACCTGAACGTTAAAATTAACGATCATTTTTGCGTCGGATTCGATAATCTAAACTCACAGGAGAACGACCATGCGGTGCCCGAGGCAGCAACAGACCCTTGGAGACAAGTCGGCTGGAGGACGATGTATTGAATCTCGACGCAATTTGAGTGTTCCATCGTCATTAGAAGGCCCTGAACGTTACAATTAACTATCATTTTTGCGTCGGATTCGAAAATCTAGACTCACAGGAGAACGACCATAAGGTGCACGAGGCAGCAATAGACCCTTGGAGACAAGTCGGCTGGAGGACGATGTATTGAATCTCGACGCAATTTGAGAGTTCCATCGTCATTAGGCGGCACTGAACGTCACAATTAACTATAATTTTGGCGTCGGATTCGTAAATCTAGACTTACAAGAGAACGACCATAAAGTGCCCGATGCAGCATTAGACCCTTGGAGACAAGTCGGCTGGAGGACGATGTATTGGATCGCGACCCAATTTGAGTGTTCCATCGTCATTAGGAGGCCCTGAATGTTACAATTAACTATCAGTTTTTCGTCGGATTCGAAAATCTAGACTCACAGCAGACGAACCATTTGGTGCCCGAGGCAGCAATATCCCCTTGGAGACAAATCGGCTGGGGGACGATGTATTGAATCCCGACGCAATTTGAGTCTTCTATCGTCATTAGGAGGCGCTGAACGTTACAATTCACTATCATTTTTGCGTCCGATTCGAAAATCTAGACTCACAGGAGAAGGATCATATTGTGCCCGAGACATCAATATCCCCTTGGAGACAAGTCGGCTGGAGGACGATGTATTGAATCTCAACGCAATTTGAGAGTTCCATCGTCATTAAGCGGCCCTGAACGTTACAATTAACTATCATTTTGGCGTCGGATTCGAAAATCTAGACTTACAGGAGAACGACCATAAGGTGCCCGAGGCAGCAATAGACCCTTGGAGACAAGTCGGCTGGAGGCCGATGTATTGAATCTCGACGCAATTTGAGTGTTCCATCGTCTTTAGGAGTCCCTAAACGTTATAATTAACTATCATTTTTGCGTCGAATTCGATAATCTAGACTCACAGGAGAACGACCATAAGGTGCCCGAGGCAGCAATAGACCCTTGGAGACAAGTCGGCTGGAGGACGATGTATTGGATCGCGACGCAATTTGAGTGTTCCATCGTCATTAGGAGGTCCTGAACCTTACAATTAACCATATGTTTCGCGTCGGATTCGAAAATCTACTCACAGGAGAAATTCATACGGTGCTCGAGACAGCAATATACCCCTTGGAGACAAATCGGCTGGAGAACGATGTATTGAATCTCGACGCAATTTGAGTCTTCTATCGTCATTAGGAGGCGCTGAACGTTACAATTCACTATCATTTTTGCGTTGCATTCGAAAATCTAGACTCACAGGAAAAGGATCATATTGTGCCCGAGACAGCAATATCCCCTTGGAGACAAGTCGGCTGCAGGACGATGTGTTGAATCTCGACGCAATTTGAGTGTCCCATCGTCATTAGGAGGCCCTAAACGTTACAATTAACTATCATTTTTGCGTCGATTTCGATAATCTAAACTCACAGGGGAACGACCATACGGTGCCCGAGGCAGCAATAGACCGTTGGAGACAAGTCGGCTGGAGGCCGATGTATTGAATCTCGACGCAATTTGAGTGTTCCATCGTCATTACAAGGCCCCGAACCTTACAATTAACTATCAGTTTCGCGTCGGATTCGAAAATCTACTCACAGGAGAAGTTCATACGGTGCTCGAGACAGCAATATACCCCTTGGAGACAAATCGGCTGGAGGACGATGTTTTGAATCTCGACGCAATTTGAGTCTTCTATCGTCATTAGGAGGCCCGGAACGTTACAATTCACTATCATTTTTGCGTCGGATTCGAAAATCTAGACTCACAGGAGAAGGATCATATTGTGCCCGAGACAGCAATATCCCCCTGGAGACAAGTCGGCTGGAGGACGATGTATTGAATCTCGACGCAATTTGAGAGTTCTATCGTCATCAGGAGGCGCTGAACGTTACTATTCTCTATCATTTTTGCGTCGGATTCGAAAATCTAGACACACAGGAGAAGGATCATATGGTGCCCGAGGCAGCAACAGACCCTTGTAGACAAGTCGGCTGGAGGCCGATATATTGAATATCGACGCAATTTGAATGTTCCATCGTCATTAGGAGGCCCTAAACGTTACAATTAACTATCATTTTTGCGTCGGATTCGATAATCTAAACTCACAGGAG
Source organism: Schistocerca serialis cubense (assembly GCF_023864345.2). Lineage (NCBI taxonomy): Eukaryota > Metazoa > Arthropoda > Insecta > Orthoptera > Acrididae > Schistocerca > Schistocerca serialis. The sequence continues at coordinate 577,831 of NW_026047645.1, read as the reverse complement.
AACGACCATAAGGTGCCCGAGGCAGCATTAGACCCTTGGAGACAAGTCAGGTGGAGGACGATGTATTGAATCTCGACGCTATTTGAGTGCCCCATCGCCATTACATGGCCCTAAACGTTACAATTAACTATCATTTTTGCGTCGGATTCGATAATCTAAACTCACAGGAGAACGACCATAAGGTGGCCAAGACAGCAACAGACCCTTGGAGACAAGTCGGCTGGAGGCCGATGTATTGAATCTCGACGCAATTTGAGTGTTCCATCGTCGTTACAAGGCCCTGAACGTTACAATTAACTATCATTTTTGCGTCGGATTCGAAAATCTAGACTCACAGGAGAACGACCATAAGGTCCCCGAGGCAGCATTAGACCCTTGGAGACAAGTCGGCTGGAGGCCGATGCATTGAATCTCGACGCAGTTTGAGTGTTCCATCGGCAATAGGAGGCCCTGAACGTTACAATTAACTATCATTTTTGCGTAGGATTCGATAATCTAAACTCACAGGAGAACGACCATAAGGTGCCCGAGGCAGCAACAGACCCTTGGAGACAAGTCGGCTGGAGGACGATGTATTGAATCTCGACGCAATTTGAGTGTTCCTTCGTCATTACAAGGCCCTGAACGTTACAATTAACTATCATTTTAGCGTCGGATTCGAAAATCTACTCACAGGAGAAGTTCATACGGTTCTCGAGACAGCAATATACCCCTTGGAGACGAATCGACTGGAGGCCGATGTATTGCATAGCGACGCAATTTGAGTGTTCCATCGTCTTTAGGAGTCCCTGAACGTTACAATTAACTATCATTTTTGCGTCGGATTCGATAATCTTGAATCACAGGAGAACGACCATAAGGTGCCCGAGGCAGCAACAGACCCTTGGAGACAAGTCGGCTGGAGGCCGATGTATTGAATATCGACGCAATTTGAGTGTTCCATCGTCATTACAAGGCCCTAAACGTAACAATTAACTATCATTTTTGCGTCGGATTCGATAATCTAAACTCACAGGAGAACGACCATAAGGTGCCCGAGGCAGCATTAGACCCTTGGAGACAAGTCGGCTGGAGGACGATGTATTGAATCTCGACGCAATTTGAGAGTTCTATCGTCATCAGGAGGCGCTGAACGTTACTATTCACTAACATTTTTGCGTCGGATTCGAAAATCTAGACTCACAGGAGAAGGATCATATGGTGCCCGAGGCAGCAACAGACCCTTGGCGACAAATCGGCTGGAGGCCGATGTATTGAATTTCGACGCAATTTGAGTGTTCCATCGTCATTAGGAGGCCCTAAACGTTACAATTAACTATCATTTTTGCGTCGGATTCGATAATCTAAACTCACAGGAGAACGACCATAAGGTGCCCGAGGCAGCAATAGACCGTTGGAGACAATTCGGCTGGAGGCCGATGTATTGAATCTCGACGCAATTTGAGTGTTCCATCGCCATTACAAGGCCTTGAACGTTACAATTAACTATCATTTTTGCGTCGGCTTCGATAATCTAAAATCACAGGAGAACGACCATAAGGTGCCCGAGGCAGCAACAGACCCTTGGAGACAAGTCGGCTGGAGGCCGATGTATTGAATCTCGACGCAATTTGAGTGTTCCATCGTCATTACAAAGTCCTAAACGTTACAATTATCTACCATTTTTGCGTCGGATTCGAAATTCTAGACTCACAGGACAACGACCATAAGGTGCCCGAGGCAGCAATAGACCCTTGGAGGCAAGTCGGCTGGAGGACGATGTATTGAATCTCGACGCAATTTGAGAGTTCCATCGTCATTAGGCGGCCCTGAACGTTACAATTATCAAACATTTTTGCGTCGGATTCGAAAATCTAGACTTACAAGAGAACGACCATAAAGTGCCCGAGGCAGCATTCGTCCCTTGGAGACAAGTCGGCTGGAGGACGATGTATTGGATCGCGACGCAATTTGAGTGTTCCAATCGTCATTAGGAGGCCCTGAATGTTACAATTAACTATCAGATTTTCGTCGAATTCGAAAATCTAGACTCACAGCAGACGAATCATTTGGTGCCCGAGGCAGCAATATCCCCTTGGAGACAAATCGGCTGGAGGACGATGTATAGAATCTTGACGCAATTTGAGTGTCCCATCGTCATTAGAAGGCCGTGAACGTTACAATTAACTATCATTTATGCGTCGGATTCGAAAATCTACTCACAGGAGAAGTTCAAACGGTGCTCGAGACAGCAATATCCCCTTGGAGACAAGTCCGCTGGAGGACGATGTATTGAATCTCGACGCAATTTGAGAGTTCCATCGGCATTAGGAGGCCCTGAACGTTACAATTAACTATCATTTTTGCGTCGGATTCGAAAATCTAGAGTTACAAGAGAACGACCATAAGGTGCCCGAGGCAGCAACAGACCCTTGGAGACAAGTAGGCTGGAGGCCGATGTATTGAATCTCGACGCAATTTGAGTGTTCCATCGTCATTACAAGGCCCTAAACGTTACAATTTACTATCATTTTTACGTCGGATTCGATAATCTAGACTCACAGAAGAACGACCATAAGGTGCCCAAGGCAGCAATAGACCCTTGGAGACAAGTCGGCTGGAGGCCGATGTATTGAATCTCGACGCAATTTGAGTGTTCCATTGTCATTACAAGGCCCTGAACGTTACAATTAACTATCATTTTTGCGTCGGATTCTAAAATGTTGACTCACAGGGGAACGACCATACGGTGCCCGAGGCAGCAATAGACCCTTGGAGACAAGTCGGCTGGAGGCCGATGTATTGAATCTCGACGCAATTTGAGACTTCTATCGTCATCAGGAGGCGCTGAACGTTACTATTCACTATCATTTTTGCGTCGGATTCGAAAATCTAGACTCACAGGAGAAGGATCATATGGTGCCCGAGACAGCAATATCCCCTTGGAGACAAGTCCGCTGGATGCCGATGTATTGAATCTCGACGCAATTTGAGTGTTCCATCGTCATTAGGAGGCCCTAAACGTTACAATTAACTATCATTTTTGCGTCGGATTCGATAATCTAAACTCACAGGAGAACGACCATAAGGTGCCCGAGGCAGCAATAGACCGTTGGAGACAATTCGGCTGGAGGCCGATGTATTGAATCTCGACGCAATTTGAGTGTTCCATCGCCATTACAAGGCCTTGAACGTTACAATTAACTATCATTTTTGCGTCGGCTTCGATAATCTAAAATCACAGGAGAACGACCATAAGGTGCCCGAGGCAGCAACAGACCCTTGGAGACAAGTCGGCTGGAGGCCGATGTATTGAATCTCGACGCAATTTGAGTGTTCCATCGTCATTACAAAGTCCTAAACGTTACAATTATCTTCCATTTTTGCGTCGGATTCGAAATTCTAGACTCACAGGACAACGACCATAAGGTGCCCGAGGCAGCAATAGACCCTTGGAGGCAAGTCGGCTGGAGGACGATGTATTGAATCTCGACGCAATTTGAGAGTTCCATCGTCATTAGGCGGCCCTGAACGTTACAATTATCAAACATTTTTGCGTCGGATTCGAAAATCTAGACTTACAAGAGAACGACCATAAAGTGCCCGAGGCAGCATTCGTCCCTTGGAGACAAGTCGGCTGGAGGACGATGTATTGGATCGCGACGCAATTTGAGTGTTCCAATCGTCATTAGGAGGCCCTGAATGTTACAATTAACTATCAGATTTTCGTCGAATTCGAAAATCTAGACTCACAGCAGACGAATCATTTGGTGCCCGAGGCAGCAATATCCCCTTGGAGACAAATCGGCTGGAGGACGATGTATAGAATCTTGACGCAATTTGAGTGTCCCATCGTCATTAGAAGGCCGTGAACGTTACAATTAACTATCATTTATGCGTCGGATTCGAAAATCTACTCACAGGAGAAGTTCAAACGGTGCTCGAGACAGCAATATCCCCTTGGAGACAAGTCCGCTGGAGGACGATGTATTGAATCTCGACGCAATTTGAGAGTTCCATCGGCATTAGGAGGCCCTGAACGTTACAATTAACTATCATTTTTGCGTCGGATTCGAAAATCTAGAGTTACAAGAGAACGACCATAAGGTGCCCGAGGCAGCAACAGACCCTTGGAGACAAGTAGGCTGGAGGCCGATGTATTGAATCTCGACGCAATTTGAGTGTTCCATCGTCATTACAAGGCCCTAAACGTTACAATTTACTATCATTTTTACGTCGGATTCGATAATCTAGACTCACAGGAGAACGACCATAAGGTGCCCAAGGCAGCAATAGACCCTTGGAGACAAGTCGGCTGGAGGCCGATGTATTGAATCTCGACGCAATTTGAGTGTTCCATTGTCATTACAAGGCCCTGAACGTTACAATTAACTATCATTTTTGCGTCGGATTCTAAAATGTTGACTCACAGGGGAACGACCATACGGTGCCCGAGGCAGCAATAGACCCTTGGAGACAAGTCGGCTGGAGGCCGATGTATTGAATCTCGACGCAATTTGAGACTTCTATCGTCATCAGGAGGCGCTGAACGTTACTATTCACTATCATTTTTGCGTCGGATTCGAAAATCTAGACTCACAGGAGAAGGATCATATGGTGCCTGAGACAGCAATATCCCCTTGGAGACAAGTCCGCTGGATGCCGATGTATTGAATCTCGACGCAATTTGAGTGTTCCATCGTCATTAGGAGGCCCTGAATCTTACAATTAACTATCAGTTTTGCGTCGGATTCGAAAATGTTGACTCACAGGGGAACGACCATACGGTGCCCGAGGCAGCTATTGACCCTTGGAGACAAGTCGGTTGGAGGACGATGTATTGGATCGCGACGCAAAGTGAGTGTTCCATCGTCATTAGGAGGCCCTGAATGTTACAATTAACTATCAGTTTTTCAACGGATTCGAAAATCTAAACTCACAGGAGAACGACCATAAGGTGCCCGAGGCAGCAATAGACCCATGGAGACAAGTCGGCTGGAGGCCGATGTATTGAATCTCGACGCAATTTGAGTGTTCCATCGGCAATAGGAGGCCCTGAACGTTACAATTAACTATCATTTTTGCGTCGGATTCGATAATCTAAACTCACAGGAGAATGACCATAAGGTGCCCGAGGCAGCATTAGACCCTTGGAGACAAGTCCGCTGGAGGACGATGTATTGAATCTCGACGCAATTTGAGAGTTCTATCGTCATCAGGAGGCGCTGAACATTTACTATTCACTAACATTTTTGCGTCGGATTCGAAAATCTAGACTCACAGGAGAGGGATCATATGGTGCCCGAGGCAGCAACAGACCCTTGGAGACAAATCGGCTGGAGGCCGATGTATTGAATTTCGACGCAATTTGAGTGTTCCATCGTCATTAGGAGGCCCTAAACGTTACAATTAACTATCATTTTTGCGTCGGATTCGATAATCTAAACTCACAGGAGAACGACCATAAGGTGCCCGAGGCAGCATTAGACCTTTGGAGACAAGTCGGCTGGAGGACGATGTATTGAATCTCGACGCAATTTGAGTGCCCCATCGTCATTACAAGGCCCTAAACGTTACAATTAACTATCATTTTTGCGTCGGATTCGACAATCTAAACTCACAGGAGAACGACCATAAGGTGCCCGAGGCAGCAACAGATCCTTGGAAACAAGTCGGCTGGAGGCCGATGTATTAAATGTCGACGCAATTTGAGTGTTCCATCGTCATTACAAGGCCCTGAACGTTGCAATTAACTATCATTTTTGCGTTGGATTCGAAAATCTAGACTCACAGGAGAACGACCATTAGGTCCCCGAGGCAGCAATAGACCCTTGGAGACAAGTCGGCTGGAGGACGATGTAATGGTTCGCGACGCAATTTGAGTCTTCTATCGTCATTAGGAGGCGCTGAACGTTACAATTCACTATCATTTTTGCGTCGGATTCGAAAATCTAGACTCACAGGAGAAGGACCATGTGGTGCCCGAGGCAGCGATATCCCCTTGGAGACAAGTCGGCTGTAGGCCGATGTATTGAATCTCGTCGCAATTTGAGTGCTCCATCGTCATTAGAGGGCCCTGAACGTTACAATTAACTATCATTTTTGCGTCGGATTCGATAATCTAAACTCACAGGGGAACGACCATACGGTGCCCGAGGCAGCTATTGACCCTTGGAGACAAGTCGGTTGGAGGACGATGTATTGGATCGCGACGCAAAATGAGTGTTCCATCGTCATTAGGAGGCCCTGAGTGTTACAATTAACTATCAGTTTTTCGTCGGATTCGAAAATCTAAACTCACAGGAGAACGACCATAAGGTGCCCGAGGCAGCAATAGACCGTTGGAGACAATTCGGCTGGAGGCCGATGTATTGAATCTCGACGCAATTTGAGTGTTCCATCGTCATTACAAGGCCCTGAACCTTACAATTAACTATCAGTTTCGCGTCGGATTCGAAAATCTACTCACAGGAGAAGTTCATACGGTGCTCGAGACAGCAATATACCCCTTGGAGACAAATCGGCTGGAGGACGATGTATTGAATCTCAACGCAATTTGAGTCTTCTATCGTCATTAGGAGGCCCTGAAGGTTACAATTCACTATCATTTTTGCGTCGGATTCGAAAATCTAGACTCACAGGAGAAGGATCATATGGTGCCCGAGGCAGCAACAAACCCTTGGAGACAAGTCGGCTGGAGGCCGATGTATTGAATATCGACGCAATTTGAATGTTCCATCGTCATTAGGAGGCCCTAAACGTTACAATTAACTATCATTTTTGCGTCGGATTCGATAATCTAAACTCTCAGGAGAACGACCATAAGGTGCCCGAGGCAGCATTAGACCCTTGGAGACAAGTCGGCTGGAGGACGATGTATTGAATCTCGACGCAATTTGAGTGCCCCATCGCCATTACATGGCCCTAAACGTTACAATTAACTATCATTTTTGCGTCGGATTCGATAATCTAAACTCACAGGAGAACGACCATAAGGTGGCCAAGACAGCAACAGACCCTTGGAGACAAGTCGGCTGGAGGCCGATGTATTGAATCTCGACGCAATTTGAGTGTTCCATCGTCATTACAAGGCCCTGAACGTTACAATTAACTATCATTTTTGCGTCGGCTTCGATAATCTAAAATCACAGGAGAACGACCATAAGGTGCCCGAGGCTGCAACAGACCCTTGGAGACAAGTCGGCTGGAGGCCGATGTATTGAATCTCGACGCAATTTGAGTGTTCCATCGTCATTACAAAGTCCTAAACGTTACAATTATCTACCATTTTTGCGTCGGATTCGAAATTCTAGACTCACAGGACAACGACCATAAGGTGCCCGAGGCAGCAATAGACCCTTGGAGACAAGTCGGCTGGAGGACGATGTATTGAATCTCGACGCAATTTGAGTGCCCCATCGCCATTACATGGCCCTAAACGTTACAATTAACTATCATTTATGCGTCGGATTCGAAAATCTACTCACAGGAGAAGTTCAAACGGTGCTCGAGACAGCAATATCCCCTTGGAGACAAGTCCGCTGGAGGCCGATGTATTGAATCTCGACGCAATTTGAGAGTTCCATCGGCATTAGGAGGCCCTGAACGTTACAATTAACTATCATTTTTGCGTCGGATTCGAAAATCTAGAGTTACAAGAGAACGACCATAAGGTGCCCGAGGCAGCAACAGACCCTTGGAGACAAGTAGGCTGGAGGCCGATGTATTGAATCTCGACGCAATTTGAGTGTTCCATCGTCATTACAAGGCCCTAAACGTTACAATTTACTATCATTTTTACGTCGGATTCGATAATCTAGACTCACAGGAGAACGACTATAAGGTGCCCGAGGCAGCAATAGACCCTTGGAGACAAGTCGGCTGGAGGCCGATGTATTGAATCTCGACGCAATTTGAGTGTTTCATTGTCATTACAAGGCCCTGAACGTTACAATTAACTATCATTTTGCGTCGGATTCTAAAATGTTGACTCACAGGGGAACGACCATACGGTGCCCGAGGCAGCAATAGACCCTTGGAGACAAGTCGGCCGGAGGCCGATGTATTGAATCTCGACGCAATTTGAGACTTCTATCGTCATCAGGAGGCGCTGAACGTTACTATTCACTATCATTTTTGCGTCGGATTCGAAAATCTAGACTCACAGGAGAAGGATCATATGGTGCCCGAGACAGCAATATCCCCTTGGAGACAAGTCCGCTGGATGCCGATGTATTGAATCTCGACGCAATTTGAGTGTTCCATCGTCATTAGGAGGCCCTGAATCTTGCAATTAACTATGAGTTTCGCGTCGGATTCGAAAATCTAGACTCACAGGAGACGGACCACATGGAGCCCGAGGCAGCAATATCCCCTTGGAGACAAGTCCGCTGGAGGCCGATGTATTGAATCTCGACGCAATTTGAGTGTTCCATCGTCATTAGGAGGCCCTGAATCTTACAATTAACAATCAGTTTTGCGTCGGATTCGAAAATGTTGACTCACAGGGGAACGACCATACGGTGCCCGAGGCAGCTATTGACCCTTGGAGACAAGTCGGTTGGAGGACGATGTATTGGATCGCGACGCAAAATGAGTGTTCCATCGTCATTAGGAGGCCCTGAATGTTACAATTAACTATCAGTTTTTCGTCGGATTCGAAAATCTAAACTCACAGGAGAACGACCATAAGGTGCCCGAGGCAGCAATAGACCCATGGAGACAAGTCGGCTGGAGGCCGATGTATTGAATCTCGACGCAATTTGAGTGTTCCATCGGCAATAGGAGGCCCTGAACGTTACAATTAACTATCATTTTTGCGTCGCATTCGATAATCTAAACTCACAGGAGAACGACCATAAGGTGCCCGAGGCAGCAACAGACCCTTGGAGACAAGTCGGCTGGAGGACTATGTATTGAATCTCGACGCAATTTGAGTGTTCCTTCGTCATTACAAGGCCCTGAACGTTACAATTAACTATCATTTTAGCGTCGGATTCGAAAATCTACTCACAGGAGAAGTTCATACGGTTCTCGAGACAGCAATATACCCCTTGGAGACGAATCGACTGGAGGCCGATGTATTGCACAGCGACGCAATTTGAGTGTTCCATCGTCTTTAGGAGTCCCTGAACGTTACAATTAACTATCATTTTTGCGTCGGATTCGATAATCTTAAATCACAGGAGAACGACCATAAGGTGCCCGAGGCAGCAACAGACCCTTGGAGACAAGTCGGCTGGAGGCCGATGTATTGAATATCGACGCAATTTGAGTGTTCCATCGTCATTACAAGGCCCTAAACGTAACAATTAACTATCATTTTTGCGTCGGATTCGATAATCTAAACTCACAGGAGAACGACCATAAGGTGCCCGAGGCAGCATTAGACCCTTGGAGACAAGTCGGCTGGAGGACGATGTATTGAATCTCGACGCAATTTGAGAGTTCTATCGTCATGAGGAGGCGCTGAACGTTACTATTCACTAACATTTTTGCGTCGGATTCGAAAATCTAGACTCACAGGAGAAGGATCATATGGAGCCCGAGGCAGCAACAGACCCTTGGAGACAAATCGGCTGGAGGCCGATGTATTGAATTTCGACGCAATTTGAGTGTTCCATCGTCATTAGGAGGCCCTAAACGTTACAATTAACTATCATTTTTGCGTCGGATTCGATAATCTAAACTCACAGGAGAACGACCATAAGGTGCCCGAGGCAGCATTAGACCTTTGGAGACAAGTCGGCTGGAGGACGATGTATTGAATCTCGACGCAATTTGAGTGCCCCATCGTCATTACAAGGCCCTAAACGTTACAATTAACTATCATTTTTGCGTCGGATTCGATAATCTAAACTCACAGGAGAACGACCATAAGGTGCCCGAGGCAGCAACAGATCCTTGGAGACAAGTCGGCTGGAGGCCGATGTATTAAATGTCGACGCAATTTGAGTGTTCCATCGTCATTACAAGGCCCTGAACGTTGCAATTAACTATCATTTTTGCGTTGGATTCGAAAATCTAGACTCACAGGAGAACGACCATTAGGTCCCCGAGGCAGCAATAGACCCTTGGAGACAAGTCGGCTGGAGGACGATGTATTGGATCGCGACGCAATTTGAGTCTTCTATCGTCATTAGGAGGCGCTGAACGTTACAATTCACTATCATTTTTGCGTCGGATTCGAAAATCTAGACTCACAGGAGAAGGACCATGTGGTGCCCGAGGCAGCGATATCCCCTTGGAGACAAGTCGGCTATAGGCCGATGTATTGAATCTCGTCGCAATTTGAGTGCTCCATCGTCATTAGAGGGCCCTGAACGTTACAATTAACTATCATTTTTGTGTCGGATTCGATAATCTAAACTCACAGGGGAACGACCATACGGTGCCCGAGGCAGCTATTGACCCTTGGAGACAAGTCGGTTGGAGGACGATGTATTGGATCGCGACGCAAAATGAGTGTTCCATCGTCATTAGGAGGCCCTGAGTGTTACAATTAACTATCAGTTTTTCGTCGGATTCGAAAATCTAAACTCACAGGAGAACGACCATAAGGTGCCCGAGGCAGCAATAGACCGTTGGAGACAATTTGGCTGGAGGCCGAAGTATTGAATCTCGACGCAATTTGAGTGTTCCATCGTCATTACAAGGCCCTGAACCTTACAATTAACTATCAGTTTCGCGTCGGATTCGAAAATCTACTCACAGGAGAAGTTCATACGGTGCTCGAGACAGCAATATACCCCTTGGAGACAAATCGGCTGGAGGACGATGTATTGAATCTCAACGCAATTTGAGTCTTCTATCGTCATTAGGAGGCCCTGAACGTTACAATTCACTATCATTTTTGCGTCGGATTCGATAATCTAAACTCACAGGAGAACGACCATAAGGTGCCCGAGGCAGCATTAGACCCTTGGAGACAAGTCGGCTGGAGGACGATGTATTGAATCTCGACGCAATTTGAGTGCCCCATCGCCATTACATGGCCCTAAACGTTACAATTAACTATCATTTTTGCGTCGGATTCGATAATCTAAACTCACAGGAGAACGACCATAAGGTGGCCAAGACAGCAACAGACCCTTGGAGATAAGTCGGCTGGAGGCCGATGTATTGAATCTCGACGCAATTTGAGTGTTCCATCGTCATTACAAGGCCCTGAACGTTACAATTAACTATCATTTTTGCGTCGGCTTCGATAATCTAAAATCACAGGAGAACGACCATAAGGTGCCCGAGGCAGCAACAGACCCTTGGAGACAAGTCGGCTGGAGGCCGATGTATTGAATCTCGACGCAATTTGAGTGTTCCATCGTCATTACAAAGTCCTAAACGTTACAATTATCTACCATTTTTGCGTCGGATTCGAAATTCTAGACTCACAGGACAATGACCATAAGGTGCCCGAGGCAGCAATAGACCCTTGGAGGCAAGTCGGCTGGAGGACGATGTATTGAATCTCGACGCAATTTGAGAGTTCCATCGTCATTAGGCGGCCCTGAACGTTACAATTATCAAACATTTTTGCGTCGGATTCGAAAATCTAGACTTACAAGAGAACGACCATAAAGTGCCCGAGGCAGCATTCGTCCCTTGGAGACAAGTCGGCTGGAGGACGATGTATTGGATCGCGACGCAATTTGAGTGTTCCAGTCGTCATTAGGAGGCCCTGAATGTTACAATTATTTATCAGTTTTTCGTCGGATTCGAAAATCTAGACTCACAGCAGACGAATCATTTGGTGCCCGAGGCAGCAATATCCCCTTGGAGACAAATCGGCTGGAGGACGATGTATAGAATCTCGACGCAATTTGAGTGTCCCATCGTCATTAGAAGGCCGTGAACGTTACAATTAACTATCATTTATGCGTCGGATTCGAAAATCTACTCACAGGAGAAGTTCAAACGGTGCTCGAGACAGCAATATCCCCTTGGAGACAAGTCCGCTGGAGGCCGATGTATTGAATCTCGACGCAATTTGAGAGTTCCATCGGCATTAGGAGGCCCTGAACGTTACAATTAACTATCATTTTTGCGTCGGATTCGAAAATCTAGAGTTACAAGAGAACGACCATAAGGTGCCCGAGGCAGCAACAGACCCTTGGAGACAAGTAGGCTGGAGGCCGATGTATTGAATCTCGACGCAATTTGAGTGTTCCATCGTCATTACAAGGCCCTAAACGTTACAATTTACTATCATTTTTACGTCGGATTCGATAATCTAGACTCACAGGAGAACGACCATAAGGTGCCCGAGGCAGCAATAGACCCTTGGAGACAAGTCGGCTGGAGGCCGATGTATTGAATCTCGACGCAATTTGAGTGTTCCATTGTCATTACAAGGCCCTGAACGTTACAATTAACTATCATTTTTGCGTCGGATTCTAAAATGTTGACTCACAGGGGAACGACCATACGGTACCCGAGGCAGCAATAGACCCTTGGAGACAAGTCGGCTGGAGGCCGATGTATTGAATCTCGACGCAATTTGAGAGTTCCATCGGCATTAGGAGGCCCTGAACGTTACAATTAACTATCATTTTTGTGTCGGATTCGATAATCTAAACTCACAGGGGAACGACCATACGGTGCCCGAGGCAGCTATTGACCCTTGGAGACAAGTCGGTTGGAGGACGATGTATTGGATCGCGACGCAAAATGAGTGTTCCATCGTCATTAGGAGGCCCTGAGTGTTACAATTAACTATCAGTTTTTCGTCGGATTCGAAAATCTAAACTCACAGGAGAACGACCATAAGGTGCCCGAGGCAGCAATAGACCGTTGGAGACAATTTGGCTGGAGGCCGAAGTATTGAATCTCGACGCAATTTGAGTGTTCCATCGTCATTACAAGGCCCTGAACCTTACAATTAACTATCAGTTTCGCGTCGGATTCGAAAATCTACTCACAGGAGAAGTTCATACGGTGCTCGAGACAGCAATATACCCCTTGGAGACAAATCGGCTGGAGGACGATGTATTGAATCTCAACGCAATTTGAGTCTTCTATCGTCATTAGGAGGCCCTGAACGTTACAATTCACTATCATTTTTGCGTCGGATTCGATAATCTAAACTCACAGGAGAACGACCATAAGGTGCCCGAGGCAGCATTAGACCCTTGGAGACAAGTCGGCTGGAGGACGATGTATTGAATCTCGACGCAATTTGAGTGCCCCATCGCCATTACATGGCCCTAAACGTTACAATTAACTATCAGTTTTGCGTCGGATTCGATAATCTAAACTCACAGGAGAACGACCATAAGGTGGCCAAGACAGCAACAGACCCTTGGAGACAAGTCGGCTGGAGGCCGATGTATTGAATCTCGACGCAATTTGAGTGTTCCATCGTCATTACAAGGCCCTGAACGTTACAATTAACTATCATTTTTGCGTCGGCTTCGATAATCTAAAATCACAGGAGAACGACCATAAGGTGCCCGAGGCAGCAACAGACCCTTGGAGACAAGTCGGCTGGAGGCCGATGTATTGAATCTCGACGCAATTTGAGTGTTCCATCGTCATTACAAAGTCCTAAACGTTACAATTATCTACCATTTTTGCGTCGGATTCGAAATTCTAGACTCACAGGACAATGACCATAAGGTGCCCGAGGCAGCAATAGACCCTTGGAGGCAAGTCGGCTGGAGGACGATGTATTGAATCTCGACGCAATTTGAGAGTTCCATCGTCATTAGGCGGCCCTGAACGTTACAATTATCAAACATTTTTGCGTCGGATTCGAAAATCTAGACTTACAAGAGAACGACCATAAAGTGCCCGAGGCAGCATTCGTCCCTTGGAGACAAGTCGGCTGGAGGACGATGTATTGGATCGCGACGCAATTTGAGTGTTCCAGTCGTCATTAGGAGGCCCTGAATGTTACAATTATTTATCAGTTTTTCGTCGGATTCGAAAATCTAGACTCACAGCAGACGAATCATTTGGTGCCCGAGGCAGCAATATCCCCTTGGAGACAAATCGGCTGGAGGACGATGTATAGAATCTCGACGCAATTTGAGTGTCCCATCGTCATTAGAAGGCCGTGAACGTTACAATTAACTATCATTTATGCGTCGGATTCGAAAATCTACTCACAGGAGAAGTTCAAACGGTGCTCGAGACAGCAATATCCCCTTGGAGACAAGTCCGCTGGAGGCCGATGTATTGAATCTCGACGCAATTTGAGAGTTCCATCGGCATTAGGAGGCCCTGAACGTTACAATTAACTATCATTTTTGCGTCGGATTCGAAAATCTAGAGTTACAAGAGAACGACCATAAGGTGCCCGAGGCAGCAACAGACCCTTGGAGACAAGTAGGCTGGAGGCCGATGTATTGAATCTCGACGCAATTTGAGTGTTCCATCGTCATTACAAGGCCCTAAACGTTACAATTTACTATCATTTTTACGTCGGATTCGATAATCTAGACTCACAGGAGAACGACCATAAGGTGCCCGAGGCAGCAATAGACCCTTGGAGACACGTCGGCTGGAGGCCGATGTATTGAATCTCGACGCAATTTGAGTGTTCCATTGTCATTACAAGGCCCTGAACGTTACAATTAACTATCATTTTTGCGTCGGATTCTAAAATGTTGACTCACAGGGGAACGACCATACGGTACCCGAGGCAGCAATAGACCCTTGGAGACAAGTCGGCTGGAGGCCGATGTATTGAATCTCGACGCAATTTGAGTGTTCCATCGGCATTAGGAGGCCATGAACGTTACTATTCACTATCATTTTTGCGTCGGATTCGAAAATCTAGACTCACAGGAGAAGGATCATATGGTGCCTGAGACAGCAATATCCCCTTGGAGACAAGTCCGCTGGATGCCGATGTATTGAATCTCGACGCAATTTGAGTGTTCCATCGTCATTAGGAGGCCCTGAAACTTGCAATTAACTATCAGTTTCGCGTCGGATTCGAAAATCTAGACTCACAGGAGACGGACCACATGGAGCCCGAGGCAGCAATATCCCCTTGGAGACAAGTCCGCTGGAGGCCGATGTATTGAATCTCGACGCAATTTGAGTGTTCCATCGTCATTAGGAGGCCCTGAATCTTACAATTAACTATCAGTTTTGCGTCGGATTCGAAAATGTTGACTCACAGGGGAACGACCATACGGTGCCCGAGGCAGCTATTGACCCTTGGAGACAAGTCGGTTGGAGGACGATGTATTGGATCGCGACGCATAATGAGTGTTCCATCGTCATTAGGAGGCCCTGAATGTTACAATTAACTATCAGTTTTTCGTCGGATTCGAAAATCTAAACTCACAGGAGAACGACCATAAGGTGCCCGAGGCAGCAATAGACCCATGGAGACAAGTCGGCTGGAGGCCGATGTATTGAATCTCGACGCAATTTGAGTGTTCCATCGGCATTAGGAGGCCCTGAACGTTAAAATTCACTATCATTTTTGCGTCGGATTCGATAAACTAAACTCACAGGAGAACGACCATAAGGTGCCCGAGGCAGCAACAGACCCATGAAGACTAGTCGGCTGGAGGCCGATGTATTGAATTTCGACGCAATTTGAGTGTTCCATCGTCATTAGAAGGCCCTGAACTTTACAATTAACTATCTTTTTTGCGTCGGATTCGAAAATCTAGACTCACAGGAGAACGACCATAAGGTGCCCGAGGCAGCAATAGACCCATGGAGACAAGTCGGCTGGAGGCCGATGTATTGAATCTCGACGCAATTTGAGTGTTCCATCGGCATTAGGAGGCCCTGAACGTTAAAATTAACTATCATTTTTGCGTCGGATTCCATAATCTAAACTCACAGGAGAACGACCATAAGGTGCCCGAGGCAGCAACAGACCCTTGGAGACTAGTCGGCTGGAGGCCGATGTATTGAATCTCGACGCAATTTGAGTGTTCCATCGGCATTAGGAGGCCCTGAACGTTACAATTAACTATCATTTTTGCGTCGGATTCGATAATCTAAACTCACAGGAAAACGACCATAAGGTGCCCGAGGCAGCAACAGACCCTTGGAGACAAGTCGGCTGGAGGACGATGTATTTCACCTCGACGCAATTTGAGTGTTCCATCGTCATTACAAGGCCCTGAACGTTTCAATTAACTATCATTTTTGCGTCGGATTTGAATATCTAGACTCACAGGAGAACGACCATAAGGTGCCCGAGGCAGCAATAGACCCATGGAGACAAGTCGGCTGGAGGACGATGTATTGGATCGCGACGCAATTTGAGTCTTCTATCGTCATTAGGAGGCTCTGAACGTTACAATTCACTATCAGTTTTTCGTCGGATTCGAAAATCTAGACTCACAGTAGACGAACCATTTGGTGCCCGAGGCAGCAATATCCCCTTGGAGACAAGTCGGCTGGAGGACGATGTATTGAATCTCGACGCAATTTGAGTGTACTATCGTCATTAGGAGGCCCTAAACGTTACAATTAACTATCATTTTTGCGTCGGATTCGATAATCTAAACTCACAGGATAACGACCATACGGTGCCCGAGGCAGCTATTGACCCTTGGAGACAAGTCGGTTTGAGGACGATGTATTGGAACGCGACGCAAAATGAGTGTTCCATCGTCATTAGGAGGCCCTGAATGTTACAATTAACTATCAGATTTTCGTCGGATTCGAAAATCTAAACTCACAGGAGAACGACGATAAGGTGCCCGAGGCAGCAATAGACCGTTGGAGACAAGTCGGCTGGAGGCCGATGTATTGAATCTTGACGCAATTTGATTGTCCCATCGTCATTAGAAGGCCCTGAACGTTACAATTAACTATCATTCATGCGTCGGATTCGAAAATCTACTCATAGGAGAAGTTCATACGGTGCTCGAAACAGCAATATCCCCTTGGAGATAAGTCCGCGGGAGGCCGATGTATTGAATCTCGACGCAACTTGAGAGTTCCATCGGCATTAGGAGGCCCTGAACGTTACAATTAACTATCATTTTTGCGTCGGATTCGAAAATCTAGACTTACAAGAGAACGACCATAAGGTGCCCGAGGCAGCGTCAGACCCTTGGAGACAAGTCGGCTGGAGGACGTTGTATTGAATCTCGACGCAATTTGAGAGTTCTATCGTATTCAGGAGGCGCTGAATGTTACTATTCACTATCATTTTTGCGTCGGATTCGAAAATCTAGACTCACAGGAGAAGGATCTATGGTGCCCGAGGCAGCAACAGACCCTTGGAGACAAGTCGGCTGGAGGCCGATGTATTGAATATCGACGCAATTTGAGTGTTCCGTCGTCATTAAGAGGCCCTAAACGTTACAATTAACTATCATTTATGCTTCGGATTCGATAATCTAAACTCACAGGAGAACGACCATAAGGTGCCCGAGGCAGCATTAGACCCTTGGAGACAAGTCGGCTGGAGGACGATGTATTGAATCTCGACGCAATTTGAGTGTCCCATCGTCATTACAAGGCCCTAAATGTTACAATTAACTATCATTTTTGCGTCGGATTCGATAATCACAGGAGAACGACCATTAGGTGCCCGAGGCAGCAACAGACCCTTGGAGACAAGTCGGCTGGAGGCCGATGTATTGAATATCGACGCAATTTGAGTGTTCCATAGTCATTAGGAGGCCCTAAACGTTACAATTAACTATCATTTTTGCGTCGGATTCGATAATCTAAACTCACAGGAGAACGACCATAAGGTGCCCGAGGCAGCAACAGACCCTTGGAGACACGTCGGCTGGAGGACGATGTATTGAATCTCGACGCAATTTGAGAGTTCTATCGTCATCAGGAGGCGCTGAACGTTACTATTCACTATCATTTTTGCGTCGGATTCGAAAATCTAGACTCACAGGAGAAGGATCATATGGTGCCCGAGACAGCAATATCCCCTTGGAGACAAGTCGGCTGGAGGCCGATGTATTGAATCTCGACGCAATTAGAGTGTTCCATCGTCATTAGGAGGCCCTGAACCTTACAATTAACTATCAGTTTCGCGTCGGATTCGAAAATCTAGACTCACAGGAGACGGACCACATGGAGCCCGAGGAAGCAATATCCCCTTGTAGACAAGTCGGCTGGAGGAAGATGTATTGACTCTCGACGCAATTTCAGTTTTCCATCGTCATTAAGAGGCCCTGAGCATTACATTTAACTATCATTTATGCGTCGGATTCGTTAATCTAAACTCACAGGAGAACGACCATAAGGTGCCCGAGGCAGCAACAGACCCATGGAGACAAGTCGGCTGGAGGCCGATGTATTGAATCTCGACGCAATTTGAGTGTTCCATCGGCATTAGGAGGCCCTGAACGTTAAAATTAACTATCATTTTTGCGTCGGATTCGATAATCTAAACTCACAGGAGATCGACCATAAGGTGCCCGAGGCAGCAACAGACCCTTGGAGACTGATCGGCTGGAGGCCGATGTATTGAATCTCGACGCAATTTGAGTGTTCCATCGGCATTAGGAGGCCCTGAACGTTACAATTAACTATCATTTTTGCGTCGGATTCGATAATCTAAACTCACAGGAGAACGACCATAAGGTGCCCGAGGCGGCAACAGACCCTTGGAGACAAGTCGGCTGGAGGACGATGTATTGAATCTCGACGCAATTTGAGTGTTCCATCGGCATTAGGAGGCCCTGAACGTTAAAATTAACTATCATTTTTGCGTCGGATTCGATAATCTAAACTCACAGGAGATCGACCATAAGGTGCCCGAGGCAGCAACAGACCCTTGGAGACTGGTCGGCTGGAGGCCGATGTATTGAATCTCGACGCAATTTGAGTGTTCCATCGGCATTAGGAGGCCCTGAACGTTACAATTAACTATCATTTTTGCGTCGGATTCGATAATCTAAACTCACAGGAGAACGACCATAAGGTGCCCGAGGCGGCAACAGACCCTTGGAGACAAGTCGGCTGGAGGACGATGTATTGAATCTCGACGCAATTTGAGTGTTCCATCGTCATTACAAGGCCCTGAACGTTACAATTAACTATCATATTTGCGTCGGATTCGAGTATCTAGACTCACAGGAGAACGACCATAATGTGCCCGAGGCAGCAATAGACCCATGGAGACAAGTCGGCTGGAGGCCGATGTATTGAATCTCGACGCAATTTGAGTGTTCCATCGGCATTAGGAGGCCCTGAACGTTAAAATTAACTATCATTTTTGCGTCGGATTCGATAATCTAAACTCACAGGAGATCGACCATAAGGTGCCCGAGGCAGCAACAGACCCTTGGAGACTGATCGGCTGGAGGCCGATGTATTGAATCTCGACGCAATTTGAGTGTTCCATCGGCATTAGGAGGCCCTGAACGTTACAATTAACTATCATTTTTGCGTCGGATTCGATAATCTAAACTCACAGGAGAACGACCATAAGGTGCCCGAGGCGGCAACAGACCCTTGGAGACAAGTCGGCTGGAGGACGATGTATTGAATCTCGACGCAATTTGAGTGTTCCATCGTCATTACAAGGCCCTGAACGTTACAATTAACTATCATATTTGCGTCGGATTCGAGTATCTAGACTCACAGGAGAACGAACATAAGGTGCCCGAGGCAGCAATAGACCCTTGGAGACAAGTCGGCTGGAGGACGATGTATTGGATCGCGACGCAATTTGAGTCTTCTAACGTCATTAGGAGGCGCTGAACGTTACAATTCACTATCAGTTTTTCGTCGGATTCGATAATCTAAACTCACAGGAGAACGACCATAAGGTGCCCGAGGCAGCAATAGACCCTTGGAGACAAGACGGCTGGAGGCCGATGTATTGAATTTCGACGCAATTTGAGTGTTCCATCGGCATTTGGAGGCCCTGAACGTTAAAATTAACTATCATTTTTGCGTCGGATTCGATAATCTAAACTCACAGAAGAACGACCATGAGGTGCCCGAGGCAGCAACAGACCCTTGGAGACAAGTCGGCTGGAAGCCGATGTATTGAATCTCGACGCAATTTGAGTGTTCCATCGGCATTAGGAGGCCCTGAACGTTACAATTAACTATCATTTTTGCGTCGGATTCGTTAATCTAAACTCACAGGAGAACGACCATAAGGTGCCCGAGGCAGCAACAGACCCTTGGAGACAAGTCGGCTGGAGGCCGATGTATTGAATCTCGACGCAATTTGAGTGTTCCATCGTCATTACAAGGCCCTGAACGTTACAATTAACTATCATTTTTGCGTCGGATTCGATAATCTAAACTCACAGGAGAACGACCATAAGGTGCCCGAGGCGGCAACAGACCCTTGGAGACAAGTCGGCTGGAGGACGATGTATTGAATCTCGACGCAATTTGAGTGTTCCATCGTCATTACAAGGCCCTGAACGTTACAATTAACTATCATATTTGCGTCGGATTCGAGTATCTAGACTCACAGGAGAACGACCATAATGTGCCCGAGGCAGCAATAGACCCATGGAGACAAGTCGGCTGGAGGCCGATGTATTGAATCTCGACGCAATTTGAGTGTTCCATCGGCATTAGGAGGCCCTGAACGTTAAAATTAACTATCATTTTTGCGTCGGATTCGATAATCTAAACTCACAGGAGATCGACCATAAGGTGCCCGAGGCAGCAACAGACCCTTGGAGACTGGTCGGCTGGAGGCCGATGTATTGAATCTCGACGCAATTTGAGTGTTCCATCGGCATTAGGAGGCCCTGAACGTTACAATTAACTATCATTTTTGCGTCGGATTCGATAATCTAAACTCACAGGAGAACGACCATAAGGTGCCCGAGGCGGCAACAGACCCTTGGAGACAAGTCGGCTGGAGGACGATGTATTGAATCTCGACGCAATTTGAGTGTTCCATCGTCATTACAAGGCCCTGAACGTTACAATTAACTATCATATTTGCGTCGGATTCGAGTATCTAGACTCACAGGAGAACGAACATAAGGTGCCCGAGGCAGCAATAGACCCTTGGAGACAAGTCGGCTGGAGGACGATGTATTGGATCGCGACGCAATTTGAGTCTTCTAACGTCATTAGGAGGCGCTAAACGTTACAATTCACTATCAGTTTTTCGTCGGATTCGATAATCTAAACTCACAGGAGAACGACCATAAGGTGCCCGAGGCAGCAATAGACCCTTGGAGACAAGACGGCTGGAGGCCGATGTATTGAATTTCGACGCAATTTGAGTGTTCCATCGGCATTTGGAGGCCCTGAACGTTAAAATTAACTATCATTTTTGCGTCGGATTCGATAATCTAAACTCACAGGAGAACGACCATGAGGTGCCCGAGGCAGCAACAGACCCTTGGAGACAAGTCGGCTGGAAGCCGATGTATTGAATCTCGACGCAATTTGAGTGTTCCATCGGCATTAGGAGGCCCTGAACGTTACAATTAACTATCATTTTTGCGTCGGATTCGTTAATCTAAACTCACAGGAGAACGACCATAAGGTGCCCGAGGCAGCAACAGACCCTTGGAGACAAGTCGGCTGGAGGCCGATGTATTGAATCTCGACGCAATTTGAGTGTTCCATCGTCATTACAAGGCCCTGAACGTTACAATTAACTATCATTTTTGCGTCGGATTCGATAATCTAAACTCACAGGAGAACGACCATAAGGTGCCCGAGGCGGCAACAGACCCTTGGAGACAAGTCGGCTGGAGGACGATGTATTGAATCTCGACGCAATTTGAGTGTTCCATCGTCATTACAAGGCCCTGAACGTTACAATTAACTATCATATTTGCGTCGGATTCGAGTATCTAGACTCACAGGAGAACGACCATAATGTGCCCGAGGCAGCAATAGACCCATGGAGACAAGTCGGCTGGAGGCCGATGTATTGAATCTCGACGCAATTTGAGTGTTCCATCGGCATTAGGAGGCCCTGAACGTTAAAATTAACTATCATTTTTGCGTCGGATTCGATAATCTAAACTCACAGGAGATCGACCATAAGGTGCCCGAGGCAGCAACAGACCCTTGGAGACTGGTCGGCTGGAGGCCGATGTATTGAATCTCGACGCAATTTGAGTGTTCCATCGGTATTAGGAGGCCCTGAACGTTACAATTAACTATCATTTTTGCGTCGGATTCGATAATCTAAACTCACAGGAGAACGACCATAAGGTGCCCGAGGCGGCAACAGACCCTTGGAGACAAGTCGGCTGGAGGACGATGTATTGAATCTCGACGCAATTTGAGTGTTCCATCGTCATTACAAGGCCCTGAACGTTACAATTAACTATCATATTTGCGTCGGATTCGAGTATCTAGACTCACAGGAGAACGAACATAAGGTGCCCGAGGCAGCAATAGACCCTTGGAGACAAGTCGGCTGGAGGACGATGTATTGGATCGCGACGCAATTTGAGTCTTCTAACGTCATTAGGAGGCGCTGAACGTTACAATTCACTATCAGTTTTTCGTCGGATTCGATAATCTAAACTCACAGGAGAACGACCATAAGGTGCCCGAGGCAGCAATAGACCCTTGGAGACAAGACGGCTGGAGGCCGATGTATTGAATTTCGACGCAATTTGAGTGTTCCATCGGCATTTGGAGGCCCTGAACGTTAAAATTAACTATCATTTTTGCGTCGGATTCGATAATCTAAACTCACAGGAGAACGACCATGAGGTGCCCGAGGCAGCAACAGACCCTTGGAGACAAGTCGGCTGGAAGCCGATGTATTGAATCTCGACGCAATTTGAGTGTTCCATCGGCATTAGGAGGCCCTGAACGTTACAATTAACTATCATTTTTGCGTCGGATTCGTTAATCTAAACTCACAGGAGAACGACCATAAGGTGCCCGAGGCAGCAACAGACCCTTGGAGACAAGTCGGCTGGAGGCCGATGTATTGAATCTCGACGCAATTTGAGTGTTCCATCGTCATTACAAGGCCCTGAACGTTACAATTAACTGTCATTTTTGCGTCGGATTCGAATATCTAGACTCACAGGAGAACGACCATAAGGTGCCCGAGGCAACAATATACCCTTGGAGACAAGTCGGCTGGAGGACGATGTATTGGATCGCGACGCAATTTGAGTCTTCTATCGTCATTAGGAGGCGCTGAACGTTACAATTCACTATCAGTTTTTCGTCGGATTAGAAAATCTAGACTCACAGGAGATGGATCATATTGTGCCCGAGACAGCAATATCCCCTTGGAGACAAGTCGGCTGGAGGACGATGTATTGAATCTCGACGCAATTTGAGTGTCCCATCGTCATTACAAGGCCCTAAACGTTACAATTAACTATCATTTTTGCGTCGGATTCGATAATCTAAACTCACAGGAGAACGACCATAAGGTGCCCGAGGCAGCAACAGACCCTTGGAGACAAGTCGGCTGGAGGCCGATGTATTGAATCTCGACGCAATTTGAGTGTTCCATCGTCATTACAAGGCCCTGAACGTTACAATTAACTATCATTTTTGCGTCGGATTCTAAAATGTTGATTCACAGGGGAACGACCATACGGTGCCCGAGGCAACTATTGACCCTTGGAGACAAGTCGGTTGGAGGACGATGTATTGGATCGCGACGCAATTTGAGTCTTCTATCGTCATTAGGAGGCGCTGAACGTTACAATTCACTATCAGTTTTTCGTCGGATTAGAAAATCTAGACTCACAGTAGACGAACCATTTGGTGCCCGAGGCAGGAATATCCCCTCGGAGACAAATCGGCTTTAGGACGATGTATTGAATCCCGACGCCATTTGAGTCTGCTACTGTCATTAGGAGGCGCTGCACGTTACAATTCACTATCATTTTTGCGTCGGATTCGAAAATCTAGACTCACAGGAGAAGGATCATATTGTGCCCGAGACAGCAATATCCCCTTGGAGACAAGTCGGCTGGAGGACGATGTATTGAATCTCGACGCAATTTGAGTGTCCCATCGTCATTAGGAGGCCCTAAACGTTACAATTAACTATCATTTTTGCGTCGGATTCGATAATCTAAACTCACAGGGGAACGACCATACGGTGCCCGAGGCAGCTATTGACCCCTGGAGACAAGTCGGTTGGAGGACGATGTATCGGATCGCGACGCAAAATGAGTGTTCCATCGTCATTAGGAGGCCCTGAATGTTACAATTAACTATCAGTTTTTCGTCGGATTCGAAAATCTAAACTCACAGGAGAACGATCATAAGGTGCTCGAGGCAGCAATAGACCGTTGGAGAGAAGTCGGCTGGAGGCCGATATATTGAATCTCGACGCAATTTGAGTGTTCCATCGTCATTACAAGGCCCTGAACCTTACAATTAACTATCAGTTTCGCGTCGGATTCGAAAATCTACTCACAGGAGAAGTTCAGACGGTGCTCGAGACAGCAATATACCCCTTGGAGACAAATCGGCTGGAGGCCGATGTATTGAATCTCTACGCAATTTGAGTGTTGCATCGGCATTGGGAGGCCCTGAACGTTAAAATTAACTATCATTTTTGCGTCGGATTCGATAATCTAAACTCACAGGAGAACGACCATAAGGTGCCCGAGGCATCAACAGACTCTTGAAGACAAGTCGGCTGCAGGCCGATGTATTGAATCTCGACGCCATTTGAGTGTTCCATCGGCATTAGGAGGCCCTGAACGTTACAATTAACTATCATTTTTGCGTCGGATTCGATAATCTAAACTCACAGGAGATCGACCATAAGGTGCCCGAGGCAGCAATAGACCCTTGGAGACAAGTCGGCTGGAGGCCGATGTATTGAATCTCGACGCAATTTGAGTGTTCCATCGGCATTAGGAGGCCCTGAACGTTAAAATTAACAATCATTTTTGCGTCGGATTCGATAATCTAAACTCACAGGAGAACGACCATAAGGTGCCCGAGGCAGCAACAGACCCTTGGAGACAAGTCGGCTGGAGGCCGATGTATTGAATCTCGACGCAATTTGAGTGTTCCATCGTCATTACAAGGCCCTGAACGTTACAATTAACTATCATTTTTGCGTCGGATTCTAAAATGTTGACTCACAGGGGAACGACCACACGGTGCCCGAGGCAGCAATAGACACTTGGAGACAAGTCGGCTGGAGGCCGATGTATTGAATCTCGACGCAATTTGAGAGTTCTATCGTCATCAGGAGGCGCTGAACGTTACTATTCACTATCATTTTTGCATCGGATTCGAAAATCTAGACTCACAGGAGCAGGATCATATGGTGCCCGAGACAGCAATATCCCCTTGGAGACAAGTCGGCTGGAGGCCGATGTATTGAATCTCGACGCAATTTGAGAGTACTAACGTCATCAGGAGGCGCTGAACGTTACTATTCACTATCATTTTTGCGTCGGATTCGAAAATCTAGACTCACAGGAGAAGAATCATATGGTGCCCGAGACAGCAATATCCCCTTGGAGACAAGTCCGCTGGAGGCCGATGTATTGAATCTCGACGCAATTAGAGTGTTCCATCGTCATTAGGAGGCCCTGAACGTTAAAATTAACTATCATTTTTGCGTCGGATTCGATAATCTAAACTCACAGGAGAACGACCATAAGGTGCCCGAGGCAGCAACAGACCCTTGGAGACAAGTCGGCTGGAGGCCGATGTATTGAATCTCGACGCAATTTGAGTGTTCCATCGGCATTAGGAGGCCCTGAACGTTACAATTAACTATCATTTTTGCGTCCGATTCGATAATCTAAACTCACAGGAGAACGACCATAAGGTGCCCGAGGCAGCAACAGACCCTTGGAGACAAGTCGGCTGGAGGCCGATGTATTGAATCTCGACGCAATTTGAGTGTTCCATCGTCATTACAAGGCCCTGAACGTTACAATTAACTATCATTTTTGCGTCGGATTCGAATATCTAGACTCACAGGAGAACGACCATAAGGTGCCCGAGGCAGCAATAGACCCTTGGAGACAAGTCGGCTGGAGGCCGATGTATTGAATCTCGACGCAATTTGAGTGTTCGATCGCCATTACAAGGCCCTGAACGTTACAATTAACTATCATTTTTGCGTCGGATTCTAAAATGTTGACTCACAGGGGAACGACCATACGGTGCCCGAGGCAGCTATTGACCCTTGAAGACAAGTCGGTTGGAGGACGATGTATTGGATCGCGACGCAAAATGAGTGTTCCATCGTCATTAGGAGGCCCTGAATGTTACAATTAACTATCAGTTTTTCGTCGGATTCGAAAATCTAAACTCACGGGAGAACGACCATAAGGTGCCCGAGTCAGCAATAGACCCTTGGAGACAAGTCGGCTAGAGGCCGATGTATTGAATCTCGACGCAATTTGAGTGTTCCATCGGCATTAGGAGGCCCTGAACGTTACAATTAACTATCATTTTTGCGTCCGATTCGATAATCTAAACTCACAGGAGACCGACCATAAGGTGCCCGAGGCAGCAATAGACCCTTGGAGACAAGTCGGCTGGAGGCCGATGTATTGAATTTCGACGCAATTTGAGTGTTCCATCATCATTAGAAGGCCCTGAACGTTACAATTAAAAATCATTTTTCGGTCGAATTCGAAAATCTAGACTCACAGGAGAACGACCATAAGGTGCCCGAGGCAGCAATAGTCCCTAGGAGACAAGTCGGCTGGAGGCCGATGTATTGAATCTCGACGCAATTTGAGTGTTCCATCGTCATTAAGAGGCCCTGAGCATTACATTTAACTATCAGTTTTGCGTCGGATTCGAAAATGTTGACTCACAGGGGAACGACCATACGGTGCCCGAGGCAGCTATTGACCCTTGGAGACAAGTCGGCTGGAGGCCGATGTATTGAATCTCGACGCAATTTGAGAGTTCTATCGTCATCAGGAGGCGCTGAACGTTACTATTCACTATCATTTTTGCGTCGGATTCGAAAATCTAGACTCACAGGAGAAGGATCATATGGTGCCCGAGACAGCAATATCCCCTTGGAGACAAGTCCGCTGGAGGCCGATGTATTGAATCTCGACGCAATTAGAGTGTTCCATCGCCATTAGGAGGCCCTGAACGTTAAAATTAACTATCATTTTTGCGTCGGATTCGATAATCTAAACTCACAGGAGAACGACCATACGGTGCCCGAAGCAGCAACAGCCCATTGGAGACAAGTCGGCTGGAGGATGATGAATTGAATCTCGACGCAATTTGAGTGTTCCATCGCCATTACAAGGCCCTGAACGTTACAATTAACTATCATTTTGGCGTCGGATTCGTAAATCTAGACTTACAAGAGAACGACCATAAAGTGCCCGAGGCAGCATTAGACCCTTGGAGGCAAGTCGGCTGGAGGACGATGTATTGGATCGCGACGGAATTTGAGTGTTCCATCGTCATTAGGAGGCCCTGAACGTTACAATTAACTATCATTTTGGCGTCGGATTCGTAAATCTAGACTTACAAGAGAACGACCATAAGGTGCCCGAGGCAGCAATAGACCCTTGGAGACAAGTCGGCTGGAGGCCGATGTATTAAATTTCGACGCAATTTGAGTGTTCCATCGTCATTAGAAGGCCCTGAACGTTACAATTAACCATCATTTTTGCGTCGAATTGGAAAATCTAGACTCACAGGAGAACGACCATAAGGTGCCCGAGGCAGCAATAGTCCCTTGGAGACAAGTCGGCTGGAGGCCGATGTATTGAATCTCGACGCAATTTGAGTGTTCCATCGGCATTAGGAGGCCCTGAACGTTAAAATTAACTATCATTTTTGCGTCGGATTCGATAATCTAAACGCACAGGAGAACGACCATAAGGTGCCCGAGGCAGCAACAGACCCTTGGAGACAAGTCGGCTGGAGGCCGATGTATTGAATCTCGACGCAATTTGAGATTTCTATCGTCATCAGGAGGCGCTGAACGTTACTATTCACTATCATTTTTGCGTCGGATTCGAAATCTAGACTCACAGGAGAAGGATCATATGGTGCCCGAGACAGCAATATCCCCTTGGAGACAAGTCGGCTGGAGGAAGATGTATTGACTCACGACGCAATTTCAGTGTTCCATCGTCATTAAGAGGCCCTGAGCATTACATTTAACTATCAGTTTTGCGTCGGATTCGAAAATCTTGACTCACAGGGGAACGACCATACGGTGCCCGAGGCAGCTATTGACCCTTGGAGACAAGTCGGCTGGAGAACGATGTGTTGAAACTCGACGCAATTTGAGAGTTCCATTGTCATTAGGCAGCCCTGAACGTTACAATTAACTATCATTTTGGCGTCGGATTCGTAAATCTAGACTTACAAGAGAACGACCATAAAGTGCCCGAGGCAGCATTAGACCCTTGGAGTCAAGTCGGCTGGAGGACGATGTATTGGATCGCGACGGAATTTGAGTGTTCCATCGTCATTAGGAGGCCCTGAATGTTACAATTAACTATCAGTTTTTCGTCGGATTCGAAAATCTAAACTCACGGGAGTACGACCATAAGGTGCCCGAGTCAGCAATAGACCCTTGGAGACAAGGCGGCTAGAGGCCGATGTATTGAATCTCGACGCAATTTGAGTGTTCCATCGGCATTAGGAGGCCCTGAACGTTACAAATAACTATCATTTTTGCGTCCGATTCGATAATCTAAACTCACAGGAGAACGACCATAAGGTGCCCGAGTCAGCAATAGACCCTTGGAGACAAGTCGGCTGGAGGCCGATGTATTGAATTTCGACGCAATTTGAGTGTCCCATCGTCATTAGGAGGCCCTAAACGTTACAATTAACTATCATTTTTGCGTCGGATTCGATAATCTAAACTCACAGGGGAACGACCATACGGTGCCCGAGGCAGCTATTGACCCCTGGAGACAAGTCGGTTGGAGGACGATGTATTGGATCGCGACGCAAAATGAGTGTTCCATCGCCATTAGGAGGCCCTGAATGTTACAATTAACTATCAGTTTTTCGTCGGATTCGAAAATCAAAACTCACAGGAGAACGATCATAAGGTGCCCGAGGCAGCAATAGACCGTTGGAGAGAAGTCGGCTGGAGGCCGATATATTGAATCTCGACGCAATTTGAGTGTTCCATCGTCATTACAAGGCCCTGAACCTTACAATTAACTATCAGTTTCGCGTCGGATTCGAAAATCTACTCACAGGAGAAGTTCATACGGTGCTCGAGACAGCAATATACCCCTTGGAGACAAATCGGCTGGAGGACGATGTATTGAATCTCGACGATATTTGAGTGTCCCATCGTCATTACAAGGCCCTAAACGTTACAATTAACTATCATTTTTGCGTCGGATTCGATAATCTAAACTCACAGGAGAACGACCATAAGGTGCCCGAGGCAGCAATAGACCCTTGGAGACAAGTCGGCTGGAGGCCGATGTATTGAATCTCGACGCAATTTGAGTGTTCCATCGTCATTAGAAGTCCCTGAACGTTAAAATTAACTATCATTTTTCGTCGGATTCGATAATCTAAACTCACAGGAGAACGACCATAAGGTGCCCGAGGCAGCAACAGACCCTTGGAGACAAGTCGGCTGGAGGCCGATGTATTGAATCTCGACGCAATTTGAGTGTTCCATCGGCATTAGGAGGCCCTGAACGTTAAAATTAACTATCATTTTTGCGTCGGATTCGATAATCTAAACTCACAGGAGAACGACCATAAGGTACCCGAGGCAGCAACAGACCCTTGGAGACAAGTCGGCTGGAGGCCGATGTATTGAATCTCGAAGCAATTTGAGTGTCCCATCGTCATTAGGAGGCCCTAAACGTTACAATTAACTATCATTTTTGTGTCGGATTCGAATATCTAGACTCACAGGAGAACGACCATAAGGTGCCCGAGGCAGCAATATACCCTTGGAGACAAGTTGGCTGGAGGACGATGTATTGGATCGCGACGCAATTTGAGTCTTCTATCGTCATTAGGAGGCGCTGAACGTTACAATCCACTATCATTTTTCGGTCGGATTCGAAAATCTAGACTCACAGGAGAAGGATCATATTGTGCCCGAGACAGCAATATCCCCTTGGAGACAAGTCGGCTGGAGGACGATGTATTGAATCTCGACGCAATTTGAGTGTCCCATCGTCATTACAAGGCCCTAAACGTTACAATTAACTATCATTTTTGCGTCGGATTCGATAATCTAAACTCACAGGAGAACGACCATAAGGTGCCCGAGGCAGCAACAAACCCTTGGAGACAAGTCGGCTGGAGGCCGATGTATTGAATCTCGACGCAATTTGAGTGTTCCATCGTCACTACAAGGCCTTGAACGTTACAATTAACTATCATTTTTGCGTCGGATTCTAAAATGTTGACTCACAGGGGAACGACCATACGGTGCCGGAGGCATCTATTGACCCTTGGAGACAAGTCGGTTGGAGGACGATGTATTGGATCGCGACGCAATTTGAGTCTTCTATCGTCATTAGGAGGCGCTGAACGTTACAATTCACTATCAGTTTTTCGTCGGATTAGAAAATCTAGACTCACAGCAGACGAACCATTTGGTGCCCGACCCAGAAATATCCCCTCGGAGACAAATCGGCTTTAGGACGATGTATTGAATCCCGACGCCATTTGAGTCTTCTACTGTCATTAGGAGGCGCTGCACGTTACAATTCACTATCATTTTTGCGTCGGATTCGAAAATCTAGACTCACAGGAGAAGGATCATATTGTGCCCGAGACAGCAATATCCTCTTGGAGACAAGTCGGCTGGAGGACGATGTATTGAATCTCGACGCAATTTGAGTGTCCCATCGTCATTAGGAGGCCCTAAACGTTACAATTAACTATCATTTTTGCGTCGGATTCGATAATCTAAACTCACAGGGGAACGACCATACGGTGCCCGAGGCAGCTATTGACCCCTGGAGACAAGTCGGTTGGAGGACGATGTATTGGATCGCGACGCAAAATGAGTGTTCCATCGTCATTAGGAGGCCCTGAATGTTACAATTAACTATCAGTTTTTCGTCGGATTCGAAAATCTAAACTCACAGGAGAACGATCATAAGGTGCCCGAGGCAGCAATAGACCGTTGGAGAGAAGTCGGCTGGAGGCCGATATATTGAATCTCGACGCAATTTGAGTGTTCCATCGTCATTACAAGGCCCTGAACCTTACAATTAACTATCAGTTTCGCGTCGGATTCGAAAATCTACTCACAGGAGAAGTTCATACGGTGCTCGAGACAGCAATATACCCCTTGGAGACAAATCGGCTGGAGGACGATGTATTGAATCTCGACGCAATTTGAGTCTTCTATCGTCAGTAGGAGGCGCTGAACGTTACAATTCACTATCATTTTTTGGTCAGATTCGAAAATCTAGACTCACAGGAGAAGGATCATATTGTGCTCGAGACAGCAATATCCCCTTGGAGACAAGTCGGCTGGAGCACGATGTATTGAATCTCGACGCAATTTGAGTGTCCCATCGTCATTACAAGGCCCTAAACGTTACAATTAACTATCATTTTTGCGTCGGATTCGATAATCCAAACTCACAGGAGAACGACCATAAGGTGCCCGAGGCAGCAACAGACCCTTGGAGACAAGTCGGCTGGAGGCCGATGTATTGAATCTCGACGCAATTTGAGTGTTCCATCGTCATTACAAGGCCCTGAACGTTACAATTAACTATCATTTTTGCGTCGGATTCGAAAATCTAGACTCACAGAAGAACGTCCATAAGGTGCCCGAGGCAGCAATAGACCCTTGGTGACAAGTCGGCTGGAGGCCGATGTATTGAATCTCGACGCAATTTGAGTGTTCCATCGTCATTAGAAGGCCCTGAACGTTACAATTAACCATCATTTTTGCGTCGAATTCGAAAATCTAGACTCACAGGAGAACGACCATAAGGTGCCCGAGGCAGCAATAGTCCCTTGGAGACAAGTCGGCTGGAGGCCGATGTATTGAATCTCGACGCAATTTGAGAGTTCTATCGTCATCAGGAGGCGCTGAACTTTACTATTCACTATCATTTTTGCGTCTGATTCGAAAATCTAGACTCACAGGAGAAGGATCATATGGTGCCCGAGACAGCAATATCCCCTTGGAGACAAGTCCGCTGGAGGCCGATGTATTGAATCTCGACGCAATTAGAGTGTTCCATCGTCATTAGGAGGCCCTGAACCTTACAATTAACTATCAGTTTCGCGTCGGATTCGAAAATCTAGACTCACAGGAGACGGACCACATGGAGCCCGAGGCAGCAATATCCCCTTGTAGACAAGTCGGCTGGAGGAAGATGTATTGACTCACTACGCAATTTCAGTGTTCCATCGTCATTAAGAGGCCCTGAGCATTACATTTAACTATCAGTTTTGCGTCGGATTCGAAAATGTTGACTCACAGGGGAACGACCATACGGTGCCCGAGGCAGCAACAGACCCTTGGAGACAAGTCGGCTGGAGGCCGATGTATTGAATCTCGACGCAATTTGAGTGTTCCATCGTCATTACAAGGCCCTGAACGTTACAATTAACTATCATTTTTGCGTCGGATTCGAAAATCTAGACTCACAGGAGAACGACCATAAGGTGCCCGAGGCAGCAATAGACCCTTGGTGACAAGTCGGCTGGAGGCCGATGTATTGAATCTCGACGCAATTTGAGTGTTCCATCGTCATTAGAAGGCCCTGAACGTTACAATTAACCATCATTTTTGCGTCGAATTCGAAAATCTAGACTCACAGGAGAACGACCATAAGGTGCCCGAGGCAGCAATAGTCCCTTGGAGACAAGTCGGCTGGAGGCCGATGTATTGAATCTCGACGCAATTTGAGAGTTCTATCGTCATCAGGAGGCGCTGAACTTTACTATTCACTATCATTTTTGCGTCGGATTCGAAAATCTAGACTCACAGGAGAGGGAGCATATGGTGCCCGAGACAGCAATATCCCCTTGGAGACAAGTCCGCTGGAGGCCGATGTATTGAATCTCGACGCAATTAGAGTGTTCCATCGTCATTAGGAGGCCCTGAACGTCAAAATTAACTATCATTTTTGCGTCTGATTCGATAATCTAAACTCACAGGAGAACGACCATAAGGTGCCCGAGGCAGCAATAGACCCTTGGAGACAAGTCGGCTAGAGGACGATGTATTGAATCTCGACGCAATTTGAGAGTTCCACTGTCATTAGGCGGCCCTGAACGTTACAATTAACTATCATTTTGGCGTCGGATTCGTAAATCTAGACTTACAAGAGAACGACCATAAAGTGCCCGAGGCAGCATTAGACCCTTGGAGTCAAGTCGGCTGGAGGACGATGTATTGGATCGCGACGGAATTTGAGTGTTCCATCGTCATTAGGAGGCCCTGAATGTTACAATTAACTATCAGTTTTTTGTCGGATTCGAAAATCTAAACTCACGGGAGAACGAAAATAAGGTGCCCGAGTCAGCAATAGACCCTTGGAGAAAAGTCGGCTAGAGGCCGATGTATTGAACCTCGACGCAATTTGAGTGTTCCATCGGCATTAGGAGGCCCTTAACGTTACAATTCACTATCATTTTTGCGTCCGATTGGATAATCTAAACTCACAGGAGAACGACCATAAGGTGCCCGAGGCAGCAACAGACTCTTGGAGACAAGTCGGCTGGAGGCCGATGTATTGAATCTCGACGCAATTTGAGTGTTGCATCGGCATTAGGACGCCCTGAACGTTAAAATTAACTATCATTTTAGCGTCGTATTCGATAATCTAACTTCACAGGAGAACGACCATAAGGTGCCCGAGGCAGCAATAGACCCTTTGAGACACGTCGGCTGGAGGCCGATGTATTGAATCCCGACGCAATTTGAGTGTTCCATTGTCATTAGAAGTCCCGGAACGTTAAAATTAACTATCATTTTTGCGTCGGATTCGATAATCTAACCTCACAGGAGAACGACCATAAGGTGCCCGAGGCAGCAACAGACTCTTGGAGACAAGTCGGCTGGAGGCCGATGTATTGAATCTCGACGCAATTTGAGTGTTCCATCGGCATTAGGAGGCCCTGAACGTTAAAATTAACTATCATTTTTGCGTCGGATTCGATAATCTAAACTCACAGGAGAACGACCATAAGGTGCCCGAGGCAGCAACAGACCCTTGGAGACAAGTCGGCTGGAGGCCGATGTATTGAATCTCGACGCAATTTCAGAGTTCCATCGTCATTACAAGGCCCTGAACGTTACAATTAACTATCATTTTTGCGTCGGATTCTAAAATGTTGACTCACAGGGGAACGACCACACGGTGCCCGAGGCAGCAAT
This sequence comes from Schistocerca serialis cubense, assembly GCF_023864345.2. Lineage (NCBI taxonomy): Eukaryota > Metazoa > Arthropoda > Insecta > Orthoptera > Acrididae > Schistocerca > Schistocerca serialis. Next base: position 543,672 of record NW_026047645.1, on the reverse strand, counting down.
AGACCCTTGGAGACAAGTCGGCTGGAGGCCGATGTATTGAATCTCGACGCAATTTGAGAGTTCTATCGTCATAAGGAGGCGCTGATCGTTACTATTCACTCTCATTTTTGCGTCGGATTCGAAAATCTAGACTCACAGGAGAAGGATCATATGGTGCCCGAGACAGCAATATCCCCTTGGAGACAAGTCCGCTGGAGGCCGATGTATTGAATCTCGTCGCAATTAGAGTGTTCCATCGTCATTAGGAGGCCCTGAACCTTACATTTAACTATCAGTTTCGCGTCGGATTCGAAAATCTAGACTCACAGGAAACGGACCACATGGAGCCCGAGGCAGCAATATCCCCTTGTAGACAAGTCGGCTGGAGGAAGATGTATTGACTCTCGACGCAATTTCAGTGTTCCATCGTCATTAAGAGGCCCTGAGCATTACATTTAACTATCAGTTTTGCGTCGGATTCGAAAATGTTGACTCACAGGGGAACGACCATACGGTGCCCGAGGCAGCTATTGACCCTTGGAGACAAGTCGGCTGGAGGCCGATGTATTGAATCTCGACGCAATTTGAGAGTTCTATCGTCATCAGGAGGCGCTGAACGTTACTATTCACTATCATTTTTGCGTCGGATTCGAAAATCTAGACTCACAGGAGAAGGATCATATGGTGCCCGAGACAGCAATATCCCCTTGGAGACAAGTCCGCTGGAGGCCGATGTATTGAATCTCGACGCAATTAGAGTGTTCCATCGTCATTAGGAGGCCCTGAACGTTATGATTAACTATCATTTTTGCGTCGGATTCGATAATCTAAACTCACAGGAGAACGACCATACGGTGCCCGAGGCAGCAACAGCCTATTGGAGACAAGTCGGCTGGAGGATGATGTATTGAATCTCGACGCAATTTGAGTGTTCCATCGTCATTACAAGGCCCTGAACGTTACAATTCACTATCATTTTTGCGTCGGATTCGAAAATCTAGACTCACAGGAGATGGACCATGTGGTGCCCGAGGCAGCGATATCCCCTTGGAGACAAGTCGGCTGGAGGCCGATGTATTGAATCTCGACGCAATTTGAGTGTTCCATCGTCATTAGAAGGCCCTGAACGTTACAATTAACTATCATTTTTGCGTCGGATACGAAAATCTAGACTCACAGGAGAACGACCATAAGGTGCACGAGGCAGCAATAGACCCTTGGAGACAAGTCGGCTGGAGGACGATGTATTGAATCTCGACGCAATTTGAGAGTTCCATTGTCATTAGGCGGCCCTGAACGTTACAATTAACTATCATTTTGGCGTCGGATTCGTAAATCTAGACTTACAAGAGAACGACCATAAAGTGCCCGAGGCAGCATTAGACCCTTGGAGTCAAGTCGGCTGGAGGACGATGTATTGGATCGCGACGGAATTTGAGTGTTCCATCGTCATTAGGAGGCCCTGAATGTTACAATTAACTATCAGTTTTTCGTCGGATTCGAAAATCTAAACTCACGGGAGAACGACCATAAGGTGCCCGAGTCAGCAATAGACCCTTGGAGACAAGTCGGCTAGAGGCCGATGTATTGAATCTCGACGCAATTTGAGTGTTCCATCGGCATTAGGAGGCCCTGAACGTTACAATTAACTATCATTTTTGCTTCCGATTCGATAATCTAAACTCACAGGAGAACGACCATAAGGTGCCCGAGGCAGCAATAGACCCTTGGAGACAAGTCGGCTGGAGGCCGATGTATTGAATTTCGACGCAATTTGAGTGTTCCATCGTCATTAGAAGGCCCTGAACGTTACAATTAACCATCATTTTTGCGTCGAATTCGAAAATCTAGACTCACAGGAGAACGACCATAAGGTGCCCGAGGCAGCAATAGTCCCTTGGAGACAAGTCGGCTGGAGGCCGATGTATTGAATCTCGACGCAATTTGAGTGTTGCATCGGCATTAGGAGGCCCTGAACGTTAAAATTAACTATCACTTTTGCGTCGGATTCGATAATCTAAACTCACAGGAGAACGACCATAAGGTGCCCGAGGCATCAACAGACTCTTGAAGACAAGTCGGCTGGAGGCCGATGTATTGAATCTCGACGCAATTTGAGTGTTCCATCGGCATTAGGAGGCCCTGAACGTTACAATTAACTATCATTTTTGCGTCGGATTCGATAATCTAAACTCACAGGAGAACGACCATAAGGTGCCCGAGGCAGCAATAGACCCTTGGAGACAAGTCGGCTGGAGGCCGATGTATTGAATCTCGACGCAATTTGAGTGTTCCATCGTCATTAGAAGTCCCTGAACGTTAAAATTAACTATCATTTTTGCGTCGGATTCGATAATCTAAACTCACAGGAGAACGACCATAAGGTGCCCGAGGCAGCAACAGACCCTTGGAGACAAGTCGGCTGGAGGCCGATGTATTGAATCTCGACGCAATTTGAGTGTTCCAACGGCATTAGGAGGCCCTGAACGTTAAAATTAACTATCATTTTTGCGTCGGATTCGATAATCTAAACTCACAGGAGAACGACCATAAGGTGCCCGAGGCAGCAACAGACCCTTGGAGACAAGTCGGCTGGAGGCCGATGTATTGAATCTCGACGCAATTTCAGTGTTCCATCGTCATTACAAGGCCCTGAACGTTACAATTAACTATCATTTTTGCGTCGGATTCTAAAATGTTGACTCACAGGGGAACGACCACACGGTGCCCGAGGCAGCAATAGACCCTTGGAGACAAGTCGGCTGGAGGCCGATGTATTGAATCTCGACGCAATTTGAGAGTTCTATCGTCATCAGGAGGCGCTGAACGTTACTATTCACTATCATTTTTGCGTCCGATTCGAAAATCTAGACTCACAGGAGAAGGATCATATGGTGCCCGAGACAGCAATATCCCCTTGGAGACAAGTCCGCTGGAGGCCGATGTATTGAATCTCGACGCAATTAGAGTGTTCCATCGTCATTAGGAGGCCCTGAACCTTACAATTAACTATCAGTTTCGCGTCGGATTCGAAAATCTAGACTCACAGGAGACGGACCACATGGAGCCCGAGGCAGCAATATCCCCTTATAGACAAGTCGGCTGGAGGAAGATGTATTGACTCTCGACGCAATTTCAGTGTTCCATCGTCATTAAGAGGCCCTGAGCATTGCATTTAACTATCAGTTTTGCGTCGGATTCGAAAATGTTGACTCACAGGGGAACGACCATACGGTGCCCGAGGCAGCTATTGACCCTTGGAGACAAGTCGGCTGGAGGCCGATGTATTGAATCTCGACGCAATTTGAGAGTTCTATCGTCATCAGGAGGCGCTGAACGTTACTATTCACTATCATTTTTGCGTCGGATTTGAAAATCTAGACTCACAGGAGAAGGATCATATGGTGCCCGAGACAGCAATATCAGCTTGGAGACAAGTCCGCTGGAGGCCGATGTATTGAATCTCGACGCAATTAGAGTGTTCCATCGTCATTAGGAGGCCCTGAACGTTAAAATTAACTATCATTTTTGCGTCGGATTGGATAATCTAAACTCACAGGAGAACGACCATACGGTGCCCGAGGCAACAACAGCCCATTGGAGACAAGTCGGCTGGAGGATGATGTATTGAATCTCGACGCAATTTGAGTGTTCCATCGTCATTACAAGGCCCTGAACGTTACAATTCACTATCATTTTTGCGTCGGATTCGAAAATCTAGACTCACAGGAGAAGGACCATGTGGTGCCCGAGGCAGCGATATCCCCTTGGAGACAAGTCGGCTGGAGGCCGATGTATTGAATCTCGACGCAATTTGAGTGTTCCATCGTCATTAGAAGGCCCTGAACGTTACAATTAACTATCATTTTTGCGTCGGATACGAAAATCTAGACTCACAGGAGAACGACCATAAGGTGCCCGAGGCAGCAATAGACCCTTGGAGACAGGTCGGCTGCAGGACGATGTATTGAATCTCGACGCAATTTGAGAGTTCCATTGTCATTAGGCGGCCCTGAACGTTACAATTAACTATCATTTTGGCGTCGGATTCGTAAATCTAGACTTACAAGAGAACGACCATAAAGTGCCCGAGGCAGCATTAGACCCTTGGAGTCAAGTCGGCTGGAGGACGATGTATTGGATCGCGACGGAATTTGAGTGTTCCATCGTCATTAGGAGGCCCTGAATGTTACAATTAACTATCAGTTTTTCGTCGGATTCGAAAATCTAGACTCACAGCAGACGAACCATTTGGTGCCCGAGGCAGCAATACCCCTTTGGAGACATATCGGCTGGAGGACGCTGTATTGAATCCCGACGCAATTTGAGTCTTCTATCGTCATTAGGAGGCGCTGAACGTTACAATTCACTATCACTTTTGCGTCGGATTCGAAAATCTAGACTCACAGGAGAACGACCATAAGGTGCCCGAGGCAGCAATAGACCCTTGGAGACAAGTCGGCGGGAGGACGATGTATTGAATCTCGACGCAATTAGAGAGTTCCATCGTCATTAGGCGGCCCTGAACGTTACAATTAACTATCATTTTTGCGTCGGATTCGAAAATCTAGACTTACAAGAGAACGACCATAAAGTGTCCGAGGCAGCATTAGATCCTTGGAGACAAGTCGGCTGGAGGACGATGTATTGGATCGCGACGCAATTTGAGTGTTCCATCGTCATTAGGAGGCCTTGAATGTTACAATTAACTATCATTTTTGCGTCGGATTCGAAAATCTAGACTCACAGGAGAACGACCATAAGGTGCCCGAGGCAGCAACAGACCCTTGGAGACAAGTAGGCTGGAGGACGATGTATTGAATCTCGACGCAATTTGAGTGTTCCATCGTCATTACAAGGCCCTGAACGTTACAATTAACAATCATTTTTGCGTCGGATTCGAAAATCTAGACTCACAGGAGAAAGACCATAAGGTGCCCCAGGCAGCAATAGTCCCTTGGAGACAATTCGGTTGGAGGACGATGTATTGGATCGCGACGCAATTTGAGTCTTCTATCGTCATTAGGAGGCGCTGAACGTTACAATTCACTATCATTTTTGCGTCGGATTCGAAAATCTAGACTCACAGGAGAAGGACCATGTGGTGCCCGAGGCAGCGATATCCCCTTGGAGACAAGTCGGCTGGAGGCCGATGTATTGAATCTCGACGCAATTTGAGTGTTCCATCGTCATTAGAAGGCCCTGAACGTTACAATTCACTATCATTTTTGCGTCGGATAGGAAAATCTAGACTCACAGGAGAACGACCATAAGGTGCCCGAGGCAGCAATTGACCCTTGGAGACAAGTCGGCTGGAGGCCGATGTATTAAATCTCGACGCAATTTGAGTGTTCCATCGTCATTACAAGGCCCTGAACCTTACAATTAACTATCAGTTTCGCGTCGGATTCGAAAATCTACTCACAGGAGAAGTTAATACGGTGCTCGAGACAGCAATATACCCCTTGGAGACAAATCGGCTGGAGGACGATGTATTGAATCTCGACGCAATTTGAGTCTTCTATCGTCATTAGGAGGCGCTGAACGTTACAATTCACTATCATTTTTGCGTCGGATTCGAAAATCTAGACTCACAGGAGAAAGATCATATTGTGCCCGAGACAGCAATATCCCCTTGGAGACAGGTCGGCTGGAGGACGATGTATTGAATCTCGACGCAATTTGAGTGTCCCATCGTCATTAGGAGGCCCTAAACGTTACAATTAACTATCATTTTTGCGTCGGATTCGATAATCTAAACTCACTGGGGAACGAACATACGGTGCCCGAGGCAGCTATTGACCCTTGGAGACAAGTCCGTTGGAGGACGACGTATTGGATCGCGACGCAAAATGAGTGTTCCATCGTCATTAGGAGGCCCTGAATGTTACAATTAACTATCAGTTTTTCGTGGGATTCGAAAATCTAAACTCACAGGAGAACGATCATAAGGTGCCCGAGGCAGCAATAGACCGTTGGAGAGAAGTCGGCTGGAGGCCGATATATTGAATCTCGACGCAATTTGAGTGTTCCATCGTCATTACAAGGCCCTGAGCGTTACAATTAACTATCATTTTTGCGTCGGATTCGAAAATCTAGACTCACAGGAGAACGACCATAAGGTGCCCGAGGCAGCAACAGACCCTTGGAGACAAGTCGGCTGGAGGCCGATGTATTGAATCTCTACGCAATTTGAGTGTTCCATCGTCATTACAAGGCCCTGAACGTTACAATTAACTATCATTTTTGCGTCGGATTCGAAAATCTAGACTCACAGGAGAACGACCATAAGGTGCCCGAGGCAGCAATAGACCCTTGGAGACAAGTCGGCTGGAGGCCGATGAATTGAATCTCGACGCAATTTGAGTGTTCCATCGTCATTACAAGGCCCTGAACGTTACAATTAACTATCATTTTTGCGTCGGATTCTAAAATGTTGACTCACAGGGGAACGACCACACGGTGCCCGAGGCAGCAATAGACCCTTGGAGACAAGTCGGCTGGAGGCCGATGTATTGAATCTCGACGCAATTTGAGAGTTCTATCGTCATCAGGAGGCGCTGAACGTTACTATTCACTATCATTTTTGCGTCGGATTCGAAAATCTAGACTCACAGGAGAAGGATCATATGGTGCCCGAGACAGCAATATCCCCTTGGAGACAAGTCCGCTGGAGGCCGATGTATTGAATCTCGACGCAATTAGAGTGTTCCATCGTCATTAGAAGGCCCTCAACGTTACAATTAACTATCATTTTTGCGTCGGATACGAAAATCTAGACTCACAGAAGAACGACCATAAAGTGCCCGAGGCAGCAATAGACCCTTGGAGACAAGTCGGCTGGAGGGCGATGTATTGAATATCGACGTAATTTGAGTGTTCCATCGTCATTAGGAGGCCCTAAACGTTACAATTAACTATAATATTTGCGTCGGATTCGATAATCTAAACTCACAGGAGAACGACCATAAGGTGCCCGAGGCAGCATTAGACCCTTGGAGACAAGTCGGCTGGAGGCAATTTGAGTGTTCCATCGGCATTAGGAGTCCCTGAACGTTATAATTAACTATCATTTTTGCGTCGGATTCGATAATCCAAACTCACAGGAGAACGACCATAAGGTGCCCGAGGCAGCAATAACCCTTTGGAGACATATCGGCTGGAGGACGATGTATTGAATCCCGACGCAATTTGAGTCTTCTATCGTCATTAGGAGGCGCTGAACGTTACAATTCACTATCACTTTTGCGTCGGATTCCAAAATCTAGACTCACAGGAGAAGGATCATATTGTGACCGAGACAGCAATATCCCCTTGGAGACAAGTCGGCTGAAGGACGATGTATTGAATCTCGACGCAATTTGAGTGTCCCATCGTCATTAGGAGGCCCTAAACGTATCAATTAACTAACATTTTTGCGTCGGATTCGATAATCTAAACTCACAGGAGAACGACCATAAGGTGCCCGAGGCAGCAATACACCGTTGGAAGAAAAGTCGGCTGGAGGCAATTTGAGTGTTCCATCGTCATTACAAGGCCCTGAACCTTACAATTAACTATCAGTTTCGCATCGGATTCGAAAATCTACTCACAGGAGAAGTTCATACGGTGCTCGAGACAGCAATATCCCCTTGGAGACAGTTCCGCTGGAGGCCGATGTATTGAATCTCGACGCAATTTGAGAGTTCCATCGGCATTAGGAGGCCATGAACGTCACAATTAACTATCATTTTTGCGTCGGATTCGAAAATCTAGACTTACAAGAGAACGACCATAAGGTGCCCGAGGCAGCATTAGACCCTTGGAGACAAGTCGGCTGGAGGCCGATGTATTGAATATCGACGCAATTTGAGTGTTCCATCGTCATTAGGAGGCCCTAAACGTTACAATTAACTATAATATTTGCGTCGGATTCGATAATCTAAACTCACAGGAGAACGACCATAAGGTGCACGAGGCAGCATTAGACCCTTGGAGACAAGTCGGCTGGAGGCAATTTGAGTGTTCCATCGGCATTAGGAGGCCCTGAACGTTATAATTAACTATCATTTTTGCGTCGGATTCGATAATCTAAACTCAGAGGAGAACGACCATAAGGTGCCCGAGGCAGCTATATACCCTTGGAGACAAGTCGGCTGGAGGCCGATGTATTGAATCTCGACGCAATTAGAGAGTTCCATCGTCATTAGGCGGCCCTGAACGTTACAATTAACTATCATTTTTGCGTCGGATTCGAAAATCTAGACTTACAAGAGAACGACCATAAAGTGTCCGAGGCAGCATTAGATCCTTGGAGACAAGTCGGCTGGAGGACGATGTATTGAATCTCGACGCAATTTGAGTGTTCCATCGTCATTACAAGGCCCTGAACGTTACAATTAACTATCATTTTTGCATCGGATTCGAAATACTAGACTCACAGGAGAAAGACCATAAGGTGCCCAAGGCAGCAATAGACCCTTGGAGACAATTCGGCTGGAGGACGATGTATTGGATCGCGACGCAATTAGAGAGTTCCATCGTCATTAGGCGGCCCTGAACGTTACAATTAACTATCATTTTTGCGTCGGATTCGAAAATGTAGACTTACAAGAGAACGACCATAAAGTGTCCGAGGCAGCATTAGATCCTTGGAGACAAGTCGGCTGGAGGACGATGTATTGAATCTCGACGCAATTTGAGTGTTCCATTGTCATTAGAAGGCCCTCAACGTTACAATTAACTATCATTTTTGCGTCGGATACGAAAATCTAGACTCACAGGAGAACGACCATAAGGTGCCCGAGGCAGCAATAGACCCTTGGAGACAAGTCGGCTGGAGGGCGATGTATTGAATATCGACGCAATTTGAGTGTTCCATCGTCATTAGGAGGCGCTGAACGTTACAATCACTATCACTTTTGCGTCGGATTCCAAAATCTAGACTCACAGGAGAAGGATCATATTGTGCCCGAGACAGCAATATCCCCTTGGAGACAAGTCGGCTGAAGGACGATGTATTGAATCTCGACGCAATTTGAGTGTCCCATCGTCATTAGGAGGCCCTAAACGTAACAATTAACTATCATTTTTGCGTCGGATTCGATAATCTAAACTCACAGGAGAACGACCATAAGGTGCCCGAGGCAGCTATTGACCCTTGGAGACAAGTCGGTTGGAGGACGATGTATTGGATCGCGACGCAAACTGAGTGTTCCATCGTCATTAGGAGGCCCTGAATGTTACAATTAACTATCAGTTTTCCGTCGGATTCGAAAATCTAAACTCACAGGAGAACGACCATAAGGTGCCCGAGGCAGCAATACACCGTTGGAAGAAAAGTCGGCTGGAGGCAATTTGAGTGTTCCATCGTCATTACAAGGCCCTGAACCTTACAATTAACTATCAGTTTCGCATCGGATTCGAAAATCTACTCACAGGAGAAGTTCATACGGTGCTTGAGACAGCAATATCCCCTTGGAGACAGTCCGCTGGAGGCCGATGTATTGAATCTCGACGCAATTTGAGAGTTCCATCGGCATTAGGAGGCCATGAACGTCACAATTAACTATCAATTTTGCGTCGGATTCGAAAATCTAGACTTACAAGAGAACGACCATAAGGTGCCCGAGGCAGCATTAGACCCTTGGAGACAAGTCGGCTGGAGGCCGATGTATTGAATATCGACGCAATTTGAGTGTTCCATCGTCATTAGGAGGCCCTAAACGTTACAATTAACTATAATATTTGCGTCGGATTGGATAATCTAAACTCACAGGAGAACGACCATAAGGTGCACGAGGCAGCATTAGACCCTTGCAGACAAGTCGGCTGGAGGCAATTTGAGTGTTCCATCGGCATTAGGAGGCCCTGAACGTTATAATTAACTATCATTTTTGCGTTGGATTCGATAATCTAAACTCAGAGGAGAACGACCATAAGGTGCCCGAGGCAGCTATAGACCCTTGGAGACAAGTCGGCTGGAGGCCGATGTATTGAATCTCGACGCAATTAGAGAGTTCCATCGTCATTAGGCAACCCTGAACGTTACAATTAACTATCATTTTTGCGTCGGATTCGAAAATCTAGACTTACAAGAGAACGACCATAAAGTGTCCGAGGCAGCATTAGATCCTTGGAGACAAGTCGGCTGGAGGACGATGTATTGAATCTCGACGCAATTTGAGTGTTCCATCGTCATTACAAGGCCCTGAACGTTACAATTAACTATCATTTTTGCGTCGGATTCGAAAAACTAGACTCACAGGAGAAAGACCACAAGGTGCCCAAGGCAGCAATAGACCCTTGGAGACAATTCGGCTGGAGGACGATGTATTGGATCGCGACGCAATTTGAGTCTTCTATCGTCATTAGGAGGCGCTGAACGTTACAATTCACTATCATTTTTGCGTCGGATTCGAAAATCTAGACTCATAGGAGAAGGACCATGTGGTGCCCGAGGCAGCGATATCCCCTTGGAGACAAGTCGGCTGGAGGGCGATGTATTGAATCTCGACGCAATTTGAGTGTCCCATCGTCATTAGGAGGCCCTAAACGTTACAATTAACTATCATTTTTGCGTCGGATTCGATAATCTAAACTCACAGGGTAACTACCATACGGTGCCCGAGGCAGCTATTGACCCTTGGAGACAAGTCGGTTGGAGGACGATGTATTGGATCGCGACGCAAAATGAGTGTTCCATCGTCATTAGGAGGCCCTGAATGTTACAATTAACTATCAGTTTTTCGTCGGATTCGAAAATCTAAACTCACAGGAGAACGATCATAAGGTGCCCGCGGCAGAAATAGACCGTTGGAGACAAGTCGGCTGGAGGCCGATATATTGAATCTCGACGCAATATGAGTGTTCCATCGTCATTACAAGGCCCTGAACCTTACAATTAACTATCAGTTTCGCGTCGGATTCGAAAATCTACTCACAGGAGAAGTTCATACGGTGCTCGAGACAGCAATATACCCCTTGGAGACAAATCGGCTGGAGGACGATGTATCGATACTCGACGCAATTTAAGTCTTCTATCGTCACTAGGAGGCGCTGAACGTTACAATTCACTATCATTTTTGCGTCGGATTCGAAAATCTAGACTCACAGGAGAAAGATCATATTGTGCCCGAGACAGCAATATCCCCTTGGAGACAAGTCGGCTGGAGGACGATGTATTGAATCTCGACGCAATTTGAGTGTCCCATCGTCATTAGGTGGCCCTAAACGTTACAATTGACTATCATTTTTGCGTCGGATTCGATAATCTAAACTCACAGGGGAACGACCATACGGTGCCCGAGGCAGCTATTGACCCTTGGAGACAAGTCGGTTGGAGGACGATGTATTGGATCGCGACGCAAAATGAGTGTTCCATCGTCATTAGGAGGCCCTGAATGTTACAATTAACTATCAGTTTTTCGTCGGATTCGAAAATCTAAACTCACAGGAGAACGACCATTAGGTGCCCGAGGCAGCAATAGACCGTTGGAGACAAGTCGGCTGGAGGCCGATGTATTGAATCTCGACGCAATTTGAGTGTCCCATCGTCATTAGAAGGCCCTGAACGTTACAATTAACTATCATTTATGCGTCGGATTCGAAAATCTACTCACAGGAGAAGTTCATACGGTGCTCGAGACAGCAATATCCCCTTGGAGACAATTCCGCTGGAGGCCGTTTTATTGAATCTCAACGCAATTTGAGAGTTCCATCGGCATTAGCAGGCCATGAACGTTACAATTCACTATCATTTTTGCGTCGGATTCGAAAATCTAGACTCGCAGGAGAAGGACCATGTGGTGCCCGAGGCAGCGATATCCCCTTGGAGACAAGTCGGCTGGAGGCCGATGTATTGAATCTCGACGCAATTTGAGAGTTCTATCGTCATCAGGAGGCGCTGAACGTTACTATTCACTATCATTTTTGCGTCGGATTCGAAAATCTAGACTGACAGGAGAACGACCATAAGGTGCCCGAGGCAGCAATTGACCCTTGGAGACAAGTCGGCTGGAGGACGATGTATTGAATCTCGACGCAATTTGAGAGTTCCATCGTCATTAGGCGGCCCTGAACGTTACAATTAACTATCATTTTTGCGTCGGATTCGAAAATCTAGACTTACAAGAGAACGACCATAAAGTGTCCGAGGCAGCATTGGATCCTTGGAGACAAGTCGGCTGGAGGACGATGTATTGAATCTCGACGCAATTTGAGTGTTCCATCGTCATTACAAGGCCCTGAACGTTACAATTAACTATCATTTTTGCGTCGGATTCGAAAAACTAGACTCACAGGAGAAAGACCATAAGGTGCCCAAGGCAGCAATAGACCCTTGGAGACAATTCGGCTGGAGGACGATGTATTGGATCGCGACGCAATTTGAGTCTTCTATCGTCATTAGGAGGCGCTGAACGTTACAATTCACTATCATTTTTGCGTCGGATTCGAAAATCTAGACTCATAGGAGAAGGACCATGTGGTGCCCGAGGCAGCGATATCCCCTTGGAGACAAGTCGGCTGGAGGCCGATGTATTGAATCTCGACGCAATTTGAGTGTCCCATCGTCATTAGGAGGCCCTAAACGTTACAATTAACTATCATTTTTGCGTCGGATTCGATAATCTAAACTCACAGGGTAACTACCATACAGTGCCCGAGGCAGCTATTGACCCTTGGAGACAAGTCGGTTGGAGGACGATGTATTGGATCGCGACGCAATTTGAGTGTTCCATCGTCATTACAAGGCCCTGAACCTTACAATTAACTATCAGTTTCGCGTCGGATTCGAAAATCTACTCACAGGAGAAGTTCATACGGTGCTCGAGACAGCAATATACCCCTTGGAGACAAATCGGCTGGAGGACGATGTATCGATACTCGACGCAATTTAAGTCTTCTATCGTCACTAGGAGGCGCTGAACGTTACAATTCACTATCATTTTTGCGTCGGATTCGAAAATCTAGACTCACAGGAGAAAGATCATATTGTGCCCGAGACAGCAATATCCCCTTGGAGACAAGTCGGCTGGAGGACGATGTATTGAATCTCGACGCAATTTGAGTGTCCCATCGTCATTAGGAGGCCCTAAACGTTACAATTGACTATCATTTTTGCGTCGGATTCGATAATCTAAACTCACAGGGGAACGACCATACGGTGCCCGAGGCAGCTATTGACCCTTGGAGACAAGTCGGTTGGAGGACGATGTATTGGATCGCGACGCAAAATGAGTGTTCCATCGTCATTAGGAGGCCCTGAATGTTACAATTAACTATCAGTTTTTCGTCGGATTCGAAAATCTAAACTCACAGGAGAACGACCATTAGGTGCCCGAGGCAGCAATAGACCGTTGGAGACAAGTCGGCTGGAGGCCGATGTATTGAATCTCGACGCAATTTGAGTGTCCCATCGTCATTAGAAGGCCCTGAACGTTACAATTAACTATCATTTATGCGTCGGATTCGAAAATCTACTCACAGGAGAAGTTCATACGGTGCTCGAGACAGCAATATCCCCTTGGAGACAATTCCGCTGGAGGCCGTTTTATTGAATCTCAACGCAATTTGAGAGTTCCATCGGCATTAGGAGGCCATGAACGTTACAATTAACTATCAATTTTGCGTCGGATTCGAAAATCTAGACTTACAAGAGAACGACCATAAGGTGCCCGAGGCAGCATTAGACCCTTGGAGACAAGTCGGCTGGAGGACGATGTATTGAATCTCGACGCAATTTGAGAGTTCTATCGTCAACAGGAGGCGCCGAACGTTACTATTCACTATCATTTTTGCGTCGGATTCGAAAATCTAAACTCACAGGAGAAGGATCATATGGTGCCCGAGACAGCAACAGACCCTTGGAGACAAGTCGGCTGGAGGACGATGTATTGAATCTCGACGCAATTTGAGTGTCCCATCGTCATTACAAGGCCCTAAACGTTACAATTAACTATCATTTTTGCGTCGGATTCGATAATCTAAACTCACAGGAGAACGACCATAAGGTGCCCGAGGCAGCAACAGACCCTTGGAGACACGTCGGCGGGAGGCCGATGTATTGAATCTCGTCGCAATTTGAGTGTTCCATCGTCATTACAAGGCCCTGAACGTTACAATTCACTATCATTTTTGCGTCGGATTCGAAAATCTAGACTCGCAGGAGAAGGACCATGTGGTGCCCGAGGCAGCGATATCCCCTTGGAGACAAATCGGCTGGAGGCCGATGTATTGAATCTCGACGCAATTTCAGTGTTCCATCGTCATTACAAGGCCCTGAACGTTACAATTAACATTCATTTTTGCGTCGGACTCGAAATTCTAGACTCACAGGAGAACGACCATAAGGTGCCCGAGGCAGCAATTGACCCTTGGAGACAAGTCGGCTGGAGGGCGATATATTGAATCTCGACGCAATTTGAGAGTTCCATCGTCATTAGGCGGCCCTGAACGTTACAATTAACTATCATTTTGGCGTCGGATTCGTAAATCTAGACTTACAAGAGAACGACCATAGAGTGCCCGAGGCAGCATTAGACCCTTGGAGACAAGTCGGCTGGAGGACGATGTATTGGATCGCGACGCAATTTGAGTGTTCCATCGTCATTACGAGGCCCTGAATGTTACAATTAACTATCAGTTTTTCGTCGGATTCGAAAATCTAGACTCACAGCAGACGAACCATTTGGTGCCCGAGGCAGCAATATCCCCTTGGAGACAAATCGGCTGGAGAACGATGTATTGAATCCCGACGCAATTTGAGTCTTCTATCGTCATTAGGAGGCGCTGAACGTTACAATTCACTATCATTTTTGCGTCGGATTCGAAAATCTAGACTCACAGGAGAAGGATCATATTGTGCCCGAGACAGCAATACCCCTTGGAGACAAGTCGGCTGGAGGACGATGTATTGAATCTCGACGCAATTTGAGTGTCCCATCGTCATTAGGAGGCAATAAACGTTACAATTAACTATCATTTTTGCGTCGGATTCGATAATCTAAACTCACAGGGGAACGACCATACGGTGCCCGGAGAAGCTATTGACCCATGGAGACAAGTCGGTTGGAGGACGATGTATTGGATCGCGACGCAAAATGAGTGTTCCATCGTCATTAGGAGGCCCTGAATGTTACAATTAACTATCAGTTTTTCGTCGGATTCGAAAATCTAAACTCACAGGAGAACGACCATAAGGTGCCCGAGGCAGCAATACACCGTTGGAGACAAGTCGGCTGGATGCCGATGTATTGAATCTCGACGCAATTTGAGTGTTCCATCGTCATTACAAGGCCCTGAACCTTACAATTAAGTATCAGTTTCGCGTCGGATTCGAAAATCTACTCACAGGAGAAGTTCATACGGTGCTCGAGACAGCAATATACCCCTTGGAGACAAATCGGCTGGAGGACGATGTATTGAATCTCGACGCAATTTGAGTCTTCTATCGTCATTAGGAGGCGCTGAACGTTACAATTCACAATCATTTTTGCGTCGGATTCGAAAATCTAGACTCACAGGAGAAAGATCATATTGTGCCCGAGACAGCAATATCCCCTTGGAGACAAGTCGGCTGGAGGACGATGTATTGAATTTCGACGCAATTTGAGTCTTCTATCGTCATTAGGAGGCGCTGAACGTTACTATTCACTATCATTTTTGCGTCGGATTCGAAAATCTAGACTCGCGGGAGAAAGATCATATTGTGCCCGAGACAGCAATATCCCCTTGGAGACAAGTCGGCTGGAGGACGATGTATTGAATCTCGACGCAATTTGATTGCCCCATCGTCATTAGGAGGCCCTAAACGTTACAAGTAACTATCATTTTTGCGTCGGATTCGATAATCTAAACTCTCAGGAGAACGACCATTAGGTGCCCGAGGCAGCAATAGACCGTTGGAGACAAGTCGGCTGGAGGCCGATGTATTGAATCTCGACGCAATTTGAGTGTCCCATCGTCATTAGAAGGCCCTGAACGTTACAATTAACTATCATTTATGCGTCGGATTCGAAAATCTACACACAGGAGAAGTTCATACGGTGCTCGAGACAGCAATATCCCCTTGGAGACAATTCCGCTGGAGGCCGATGTATTGAATCTCGACGCAATTTGAGAGTTCCATCGGCATTAGGAGGCCATGAACGTTACAATTAGCTATCATTTAAACGTCGGATTCGAAAATCTACTCACAGGAGAAGTTCATACGGTGCTCGAGACAGCAATATCCCATTGGAGACAATTCCGCTGGAGGCCGATGTATTGAATCTCGACGCAATTTGAGTGTCCCATCGGCATTAGGAGGCCCTGAACGTTATAATTAACTATCATTTTTGCGTCGGATTCGATAATCTAAACTCACAGGAGAACGACCATAAGGTGCCCGAGGCAGCAATAGACCCTTGGAGACAAGTCGGCTGGAGGCCGATGTATTGAATCTCGACGCAATTTGAGTGTTCCATCGTCATTACAAGGCCCTGAACGTTACAATTAACTATCATTTTTGCGTCGGATTCGAAAATCTAGACACACAGGAGAACGACCATAAGGTGCTTGAGGCAGCAATAGACCCTTGGAGACAAGTCGGCTGGAGGCCGATGTATTGAATCTCGACGCAATTTCAGTGTTCCATATTCATTAGGAGGCCCTGAACGTTACAATTAACTATCATTTTTGCGTCGGGTTCGAAAATCTAGACTCACAGGAGAACGACCATAAGGTGCCCGAGGCAGCATTAGATCCTTGGAGACAAGTCGGCTGGAGGACGATGTATTGGATCGCGACGCAATTTGAGTGTTCCATCGTCATTAGGAGGCCCTGAATGTTACAATTAACTATCATTTTTGCGTCGGATTCGAAAATCTAGACTCACAGGAGAACGACCATAAGGTGCCCGAGGCAGCAATAGACCCTTGGAGACAAGTCGGCTGGAGGCCGATGTATTGAATCTCGACGCAATTTGAGTGTTCCATCGGCATTAGGAGGCCCTGAACGTTAAAATTAACTAACAGTTTCGCGTCGGATTCGAAAATCTACTCACAGGAGAAGTTCATACGGTGCTCGAGACAGCAATATACCCCTTGGAGACAAATCGGCTGAAGAACGATGTATTGAATCTCGACGCAATTTGAGTCTTCTATCGTCATTAGGAGGCGCTGAACGTTACAATTCACTATCATTTTTGCGTCGGATTCGAAAATCTAGACTCACAGGAGAAAGATCATATTGTGCCCGAGACAGCAATATCGCCTTGGAGACATGTCGGCTGGAGGACGATGTATTGAATCTCGACGCAATTTGATTGTCCCATCGTCATTACAAGGCCCTAAACGTTACAATTAACTATCATTTTTGCGTCGGATTCGATAATCTAAACTCACAGGGGAACGACAATACGGTACCCGAGGCAGCTATCGACCCTTGGAGACAAGTCGGTTGGAGGACGATGTATTGGATCGCGACGCAAAATGAGTGTTCCATCGTCATTAGGAGGCCCTGAATGTTACAATTAACTATCAGTTTTTCGTCGGATTCGAAAATCTAAACTCACAGGAGAACGACCATTAGGTGCCCGTGGCAGCAATAGACCGTTGGAGACAAGTCGGCTGGAGGCCGATGTATTGAATCTCGACGCAATTTGAGTGTCCCATCGTCATTAGAAGGCCCTGAACGTTACAATTAACTATCATTTATGCGTCGGATTCGAAAATCTACTCACAGGAGAAGTTCATACGGTGCTCGAGACAGCAACAGACCCTTGGAGACAAGTCGGCTGGAGGACGATGTATTGAATCTCGACGCAATTTGAGTGTTCCATCGTCATTACAAGGCCCTGAACGTTACAATTAACTATCATTTTTGCGTCGGATTCGAAAATCTAGACTCACAGGAGAACGACCATAAGGTGTCCGAGGCAGCAATAGACCCTTGCAGACAAGTCGGCTGGAGGACGATGTATTGAATCTCGACGCAATTTCAGTCTTCTATCGTCATTAGGAGGCCCTGAACGTTACAATTCACTATGATTTTAGCGTCGGATTCGAAAATCTAGACTCACAGGAGAAAGATCATATTGGGCCCGAGACAGCAATATCCCCTTGGAGACAAGTCGGCTGGAGGACGATGTATTGACTCTCGACGCAATTTGAGTGTCCCATCGTCATTAGAAGGCCCTGAACGTTACAATTAACTATCATTTATGCGTCGGATTCGAAAATCTACTCACAGGAGAACTTCATACGGTGCTCGAGACAGCAATACCCCTTGGAGACATTTCCGCTGGAGGCCGATGTATTGAATCTCGACACAATTTGAGAGTTCCATCGGCATTAGGAAGCCATGAACGTTACTATTCACTATCATTTTTGCGTCGGATTCGAAAATCTAGACTCACAGGAGAAGGATCATATGGTGCCCGAGGCAGCAACAGACCCTTGGAGACAAGTCGGCTGGAGGACGATGTATTGAATCTCGACGCAATTTGAGAGTTCCATCGTCATTAGGCGGCCCTGAACGTTACAATTAACTATCATTTTTGCGTCGGATTCGAAAATCTAGACTTACAAGAGAACGACCATAAAGTGCCCGAGGCAGCATTAGATCCTTGGAGACAAGTCGGCTGGAGGACGATGTATTGGATCGCGACGCAATTTGAGTGTTCCATCGTCATTAGGAGGCCCTGAATGTTACAATTAACTATCATTTTTGCGTCGGATTCGAAAATCCAGACTCACAGGAGAACGACCATAAGGTGCCCGAGGCAGCAATAGACCCTTGGAGACAAGTCGGCTGGAGGACGATGTATTGGATCGCGACGATATTTGAGTCTTCTATCGTCATTAGGAGGCGCTGATTGCGTCGGATTCGAAAATCTAGACTCACAGGAGAAGGACCATGTGGTGCCCGAGGCAGCAATATCCCCTTGGAGACAAGTCGGCTGGAGGAGGATGTATTGAATCTCGACGCAATTTGAGTGTTCCACAGTCATTACAAGGCCCTGTACCGTACAATTAACTATCAGTTTCGCGTCGGATTCGAAAACCTACTCACAGGAGAAGTTCATACGGTGCTCGAGACAGCAATATACCCCTTGGAGACAAATCGGCAGGAGGACGATGTATTGGATGTCGACGCAATTTGAGTCTTCTATCGTCATTAGGAGCCGCTGAACGTTACAATTCACTATCATTTTTGCGTCGGATTCGAAAATCTAGACTCACAGGAGAAAGATCATATTGTGCCCGAGACAGCAATATCCCCTTGGAGACAAGTCGGCTGGAGGAGGATGTATTGAATCTCGACGCAATTTGAGTGTCCCATCGTCATTAGGATGTCCTGAATGTTACAATTAACTATCAGATTTTGTCGGATTCGAAAATCTAAACTCACAGGAGAACGACCATTAGGTGCCCGAGGCAGCAATAGACCGTTGGAGACAAGTCGGCTGGAGGCCGATGTATTGAATCTCGACGCAATTTGAGTGTCCCATCGTCATTAGAAGGCCCTGAACGTTACAATTAACTATCATTTATGCGTCGGATTCGAAAATCTACTCACAGGAGAAGTTCATACGGTGCTCGAGACAGCAATATCCCCTTGGAGACAATTCCGCTGGAGGCCGATGTATTGAATCTCGACGCAATTTGAGAGTTCCATCGGCATTAGGAGGCCATGAACGTTACAATTAACTATCATTTTTGCGTCGGATTCGAAAATCTAGACTTACAAGAGAACGACCATAACGTGCCCGAGGCAGCATTAGACCCTTGGAGACAAGTCGGCTGGAGGACGATGTATTGAATCTCGACGCAATTTGAGAGTTCTATCGTCATCAGGAGGCGCTGAACGTTACTATTCACTATCATTTTTGCGTCGGATTCGAAAATCTAGACTCACAGGAGAAGGATCATATGGTGCCCGAGGCAGCAACAGACCCTTGGAGTCAAGTCGGCTGGAGGACGATGTATTGAATCTCGACGCAATTTGAGTGTCCCATTGTCATTACAAGGCCCTAAACGTTACAATTAACTATCATTTTTGCGTTGGATTCGATAATCTAAACTCACAGCAGAATGACCATAAAGTGCCCGAGGCAGCGATATCCCCTTGGAGACAAGTCGGCAGGAGGCCGATGTATTGAGTCTCGACGCAATTTGAGTGTTCCATCGTCATTAGAAGGCCCTGAACGTTACAATTAACTATCATTTTGGCGTCGGATTCGTAAATCTAGACTTGCAAGAGAACGACCATAAGGTGCCCGAGGCAGCATTAGACCCTTGGAGACAAGTCGGCTGGAGGACGATGTATTGGATCGCGACGCAATTTGAGTGTTCCATCGTCATTAGAAGGCCCTGAATGTTACAATTAACTATCAGTTTTTCGTCGGATTCGAAAATCTAGACTCACAGGAGAAGGATCATATGGTGCCCGAGGCAGCAACAGACCCTTGGAGACAAGTCGGCTGGAGGACGATGTATTAAATCTCGACGCAATTTGAGTGTCCCATCGTCATTACAAGGCCCTAAACGTTACAATTAACTATCATTTTTGCGTCGGATTTGATAATCTAAACTCACAGGAGAACGACCATAAAGTGCCCGAGGCAGCAACAGACCCTAGGAGACAAGTCGGCAGGAGGCCGATGTATTGAATCTCGACGCAATTTGAGTGTTCCATCGTCATTACAAGGCCCTGAACGTTACAATTAACTATCATTTTTGCGTCGGATTCGAAAATCTAGACTCACAGGAGAACGACCATAAGGTGCCCGAGGCAGCAATAGACCCTTGGAGACAAGTCGGCTGGAGGCCGATGTATTGAATCTCGACGCAATTTGAGTGTTCCATCGGCATTAGGAGGCCCTGAACGTTACAATTTACTATCATTTTTGCGTCGGGTTCGAAAATCTAGACTCACAGGAGAACGACCATAAAGTGCCCGAGGCAGCAATAGACCCTTGGAGACAAGTCGGCTGGAGGACGATGTATTGAATCTCGACGCAATTTGAGAGTTCCATCGTCATTAGGCGGCCCTGAACGTTACAATTAACTATCATTTTTGCGTCGGATTCGAAAATCTAGACTTACAAGAGAACGACCATAAAGTGCCCGAGGCAGCATTAGATCCTTGGAGACAAGTCGGCTGGAGGACGATGTATTGGTTCGCGACGCAATTTGAGTGTTCCATCGTCATTAGGAGGCCCTGAATGTTACAATTAACTATCATTTTTGCGTCGGATTCGAAAATCTAGACTCACAGGAGAACGACCATAAGGTGCCCGAGGCAGCAATAGACCCTTGGAGACAAGTCGGCTGGAGGCCGATGTATTGAATCTCGACGCAATTTGAGTGTTCCATCGGCATTAGGAGGCCCTGAACGTTAAAATTAAGTATCATTTTTGCGTCGGATTCGATAATCTAAACTCACAGGAGAACGACCATACGGTGCCCGAGGCAGCAACAGACCCTTGGAGACAAGTCGGCTGGAGGACGATGTATTGAATCTCGACGCAATTTGAGTGTTCCATCGTCATTACAAGGCCCTGAACGTTACAATTAACTATCATTTTTGCGTCGGATTCGAAAATCTAGACTCACAGGAGAACGACCATAAGGTGCCCGAGGCAGCAATAGACCCTTGGAGACAAGTCGGCTGGAGGACGATGTATTGGATCGCGACGCAATTTGAGTCTTCTATCGTCATTAGGAGGCGCTGAACGTTACAATTCGCTATCAGTTTTTCGTCGGATTCGAAAATCTAGACTCACAGGAGAAAGATCATATTGGGCCCGAGACAGCAATATCCCCTTGGAGACAAGTCGGCTGGAGGCCGATGTATTGAATCTCGACGCAATTTGAGTGTTCCATCGTCATTACAAGGCCCTGAACGTTACAATTAAATATCATTTTTGCGTCGGATTCGAAAATCTAGACTCACAGGAGAACGACCATAAGGTGCCCGAGGCAGCAATAGACCCTTGGAGACAAGTCGGCTGGAGGCCGATGTATTGAATCTCGACGCAATTTGAGTGTTCCATATTCATTAGGAGGCCCTGAACGTTACAATTAACTATCATTTTTGCGTCGGGTTCGAAAATCTAGACTCACAGGAGAACGACCATAAGGTGCCCGAGGCAGCATTAGATCCTTGGAGACAAGTCGGCTGGAGGACGATGTATTGGATCGCGACGCAATTTGAGTGTTCCATCGTCATTAGGAGGCCCTGAATGTTACAATTAACTATCATTTTTGCGTCGGATTCGAAAATCTAGACTCACAGGAGAACGACCATAAGGTGCCCGAGGCAGCAATAGACCCTTGGAGACAAGTCGGCTGGAGGCCGATGTATTGAATCTCGACGCAATTTGAGTGTTCCATCGGCATTAGGAGGCCCTGAACGTTAAAATTAACTATCATTTTTGCGTCGGATTCGATAATCTAAACTCACAGGAGAAAGACCATACGGTGCCCGAGGCAGCAACAGACCCTTGGAGACAAGTCGGCTGGAGGACGATGTATTGAATCTCGACGCAATTTGAGTGTTCCATCGTCATTACATGGCCCTGAACGTTACAATTAACTATCATTTTTGCGTCGGATTCGAAAATCTAGACTCACAGGAAAAGGATCATGTGGTGCCCGAGGCAGCGATATCCCCTTGGAGACAAGTCGGCTGGAGGCCGATGTATTGACTCTCGACGCAATTTGAGTGTTCCATCGTCATTACAAGGCCCTGAACCTTACAATTAACTAACAGTTTCGCGTCGGATTCGAAAATCTACTCACAGGAGAAGTTCATACGGTGCTCGAGACAGCAATATACCCCTTGGAGACAAATCGGCTGAAGGACGATGTATTGAATCTCGACGCAATTTGAGTCTTCTATCGTCATTAGGAGGCGCTGAACGTTACAATTCACTATCATTTTTGCATCGGATTCGAAAATCTAGACTCACAGGAGAAAGATCATATTGTGCCCGAGACAGCAATATCGCCTTGGAGACATGTCGGCTGGAGGACGATGTATTGAATCTCGACGCAATTTGATTGTCCCATCGTCATTACAAGGCCCTAAACGTTACAATTAACTATCATTTTTGCGTCGGATTCGATAATCTAAACTCACAGGGGAACGACAATACGGTACCCGAGGCAGCTATCGACCCTTGGAGACAAGTCGGTTGGAGGACGATGTATTGGATCGCGACGCAAAATGAGTGTTCCATCGTCATTAGGAGGCCCTGAATGTTACAATTAACTATCAGTTTTTCGTCGGATTCGAAAATCTAAACTCACAGGAGAACGACCATTAGGTGCCCGTGGCAGCAATAGACCGTTGGAGACAAGTCGGCTGGAGGCCGATGTATTGAATCTCGACGCAATTTGAGTGTCCCATCGTCATTAGAAGGCCCTGAACGTTACAATTAACTATCATTTATGCGTCGGATTCGAAAATCTACTCACAGGAGAAGTTCATACGGTGCTCGAGACAGCAATATCCCCTTGGAGACAATTCCGCTGGAGGCCGATGTATTGAATCTCGACGCAATTTGAGAGTTCCATCGGCATTAGGAGGCCATGAACGTTACAATTAACTATCATTTTTGCGTGGGATTCGAAAATCTTGACTTACAAGAGAACGACCATAACGTGCCCGAGGCAGCATTAGATCCTTGGAGACAAGTCGGCTGGAGGACGATGTATTGGATCGCGACGCAATTTGAGTGTTCCATCGTCATTAGGAGGCCCTGAATGTTTCAATTAACTATCATTTTTGCGTCGGATTCGAAAATCTAGACTCACAGGAGAACGACCATAAGGTGCCCGAGGCAGCAATAGACCCTTGGAGACAAGTCGGCTGGAGGCCGATGTATTGAACCTCGACGCAATTTGAGTGTTCCATCGGCATTAGGAGGCCCTGAGCGTTAAAATTAACTATCATTTTTGCGTCGGATTCGATAATCTAAACTCACAGGAGAACGACCATACGGTGCCCGAGGCAGCAACAGACCCTTGGAGACAAGTCGGCAGGAGGACGATGTATTGAATCTCGACGCAATTTGAGTGTTCCATCGTCATTACAAGGCCCTGAACGTTACAATTAACTATCATTTTTGCGTCGGATTCGAAAATCTAGACTCACAGGAGAACGACCATAAGGTGTCCGAGGCAGCAATAGACCCTTGGAGACAAGTCGGCTGGACGACGATGTATTGAATCTCGACGCAATATCAGTCTTCTATCGTCATTAGGAGGCCCTGAACGTTACAATTCTCTATCATTTTTGCGTCGGATTCGAAAATCTAGACTCACAGGAGAAAGATCATATTGGGCCCGAGACAGCAATATCCCCTTGGAGACAAGTCGGCTGGAGGACGATGTATTGACTCTCGACGCAATTTGAGTGTCCCATCGTCATTAGAAGGCCCTGAACGTTACAATTAACTATCATTTATGCGTCGGATTCGAAAATCTACTCACAGGAGAACTTCATACGGTGCTCGAGACAGCAATATCCCCTTGGAGACATTTCCGCTGGAGGCCGATGTATTGAATCTCGACGCAATTTGAGAGTTCCATCGGCATTAGGAGGCCATGAACGTTACTATTCACTATCATTTTTGCGTTGGATTCGAAAATCTAGACTCACAGGAGAAGGATCATATGGTGCCCGAGGCAGCAACAGACCCTTGGAGACAAGTCGGCTGGAGGACGATGTATTGAATCTCGACGCAATTTGAGAGTTCCATCGTCATTAGGCGGCCCTGAACGTTACAATTAACTATCATTTTTGCGTCGGATTCGAAAATCTAGACTTACAAGAGAACGACCATAAAGTGCCCGAGGCAGCATTAGATCCTTGGAGACAAGTCGGCTGGAGGACGATGTATTGGATCGCGACGCAATTTGAGTGTTCCATCGTCATTAGGAGGCCTTGAATGTTACTATCATTTTTGCATCGGATTCGAAAATCTAGACTCACAGGAGAACGACCATAAGGTGCCCGAGGCAGCAATAGACCCTTGGAGACAAGTCGGCTGCAGGACGATGTATTGGATCGCGACGATATTTGAGTCTTCTATCGTCATTAGGAGGCGCTGATTGCGTCGGATTCGAAAATCTAGACTCACAGGAGAAGGACCATGTGGTGCCCGAGGCAGCAATATCCAATTGGAGACAAGTCGGCTGGAGGAGGATGTATTGAATCTCGACGCAATTTGAGTGTTCCACCGTCATTACAAGGCCCTGTACCGTACAATTAACTATCAGTTTCGCGTCGGATTCGAAAACCTACTCACAGGAGAAGTTCATACGGTGCTCGAGACAGCAATATACCCCTTGGAGACAAATCGGCAGGAGGACGATGTATTGGATGTCGTCGCAATTTGAGTCTTCTATCGTCATTAGGAGCCGCTGAACGTTACAATTCACTATCATTTTTGCGTCGGATTCGAAAATCTAGACTCACAGGAGAAAGATCATATTGTGCCCGAGACAGCAATATCCCCTTGGAGACAAGTCGGCTGGAGGAGGATGTATTGAATCTCGACGCAATTTGAGTGTCCCATCGTCATTAGGAGGTCCTGAATGTTACAATTAACTATCAGATTTTGTCGGATTCGAAAATCTAAACTCACAGGAGAACGACCATTAGGTGCCCGAGGCAGCAATAGACCGTTGGAGACAAGTCGGTTGGAGGACGATGTATTGGATCGCGACGCAAAATGAGTGTTCCATCGTCATTAGGAGGCCCTGAATGTTACAATTAACTATCATTTATGCGTCGGATTCGAAAATCTACTCACAGGAGAAGTTCATACGGTGCTCGAGACAGCAATATCCCCTTGGAGACAAGTCGGCTGGAGGACGATGTATTGAATCTCGACGCAATTTGAGTGTCCCATTGTCATTACAAGGCCCTAAACGTTACAATTAACTATCATTTTTGCGTTGGATTCGATAATCTAAACTCACAGCAGAATGACCATAAAGTGCCCGAGGCAGCAACAGACTCTTGGAGACAAGTCGGCAGGAGGCCGATGTATTGAATCTCGACGCAATTTGAGTGTTCCATCGTCATTAGAAGGCCCTGAACGTTACAATTAACTATCATTTTGGCGTCGGATTCGTAAATCTAGACTTGCAAGAGAACGACCGTAAGGTGCCCGAGGCAGCATTAGACCCTTGGAGACAAGTCGGCTGGAGGACGATGTATTGGATCGCGACGCAATTTGAGTGTTCCATCGTCATTAGAAGGCCCTGAATGTTACAATTAACTATCAGTTTTTCGTCGGATTCGAAAATCTAGACTCACAGCAGACGAACCATTTGGTGCCCGAGGCAGCAATATCCCCTTGGAGACAAGTCGGCTGGAGGACGACGTATTGAATCTCGACGCAATTTGAGTGTCCCATCGTCATTAGGAGGCTCTAAACGTTACAATTAACTATCATTTTTGCGTCGGATTCGATAATCTAAACTCACAGGGAAACGACCATACGATGCCCGAGGCAGCTATTGACCCTTGGAGACAAGTCTGTTGGAGGACGATGTATTGGATCGCGACGCTAAATGAGTGTTCCATCGTCATTTGGAGGCCCTGAATGTTACAATTAACTATCAGTTTTTCGTCGGATTCGAAAATCTAAACTCACAGGAGAACGACCATAAGGTGCCCGACCGTTGGGACAAGTCGGCTGGAGGACGATGTATTGAATCTCGACGCAATTTGAGTGTTCCATCGTCATTACAAGGCCCTGAACCTTACAATTAACTATCAGTTTCGCGTCGGATTCGAAAATCTACTCACAGGAGAAGTTCATACGGTGCTCGAGACAGCGATATACCCCTTGGAGACAAATCGGCTGGAGGACGATGTATTGAATCTCGACGCAATTTGAGTCTTCTATCGTCATTAGGAGGCGCTGAACGTTACAATTCACTATCATTTTTGCGTCGGATTCGAAAATCTAGACTCACAGGAGAAAGATCATATAGTGCCCGAGACAGCAATATACCCTTGGAGACAAGTCGGCTGGAGGACGCTGTATTGAATCTCGACGCAATTTGATTGTCCCATCGTCATTAGGAGGCCCTAAACGTTACAATTAACTATCATTTTTGCGTCGGATTCGATAATCTAAACTCACAGGGGATCGACCATACGGTGCCCGAGGCAGCTATTGACCCTTGGAGACAAGTCGGTTGGAGGACGATGTATTGGATCGCGACGCAAAATGAGTGTTCCATCGTCATTAGGAGGCCCTGAATGTTACAATTAACTATCAGTTTTACGTCGGATTCGAAAATCTAAACTCACAGGATAACGACCATTACGTGCCCGAGGCAGCAATAGACCGTTGGAGACAAGTTGGCTGGAGGCCGATGTATTGAATCTCGACGCAATTTGAGTGTCCCATCGTCATTAGAAGGCCCTGAACGTTACAATTAACTATCATTTATGCGTCGGATTCGAAAATCTACTCACAGGAGAAGTTCATACGGTGCTCGAGACAGCAATATCCCCTTGGAGACAATTCCGCTGGAGGCCGATGTATTGAATCTCGACGCAATTTGAGAGTTCCATCGGCATTAGGAGGCCATGAACGTTACAATTAACTATCATTTTTGCGTCGGATTCGAAAATCTAGACTTACAAGAGAACGACCATAACGTGCCTGAGGCAGCATTAGACCCTTAGAGACAAGTCGGCTGGAGGACGATGTATTGAATCTCGACGCAATTTGAGAGTTCTATCGTCATCAGGAGGCGCTGAACTTTACTATTCACTATCATTTTTGCGTCTGATTCGATAATCTAAACTCACAGGGGCACGACCATACGGTGCCCGAGGCAGCTATTGACCCTTGGAGACAAGTCTGTTGGAGGACGATGTATTGGATCGCGACGCAAAAT
This sequence comes from Schistocerca serialis cubense, assembly GCF_023864345.2. NCBI lineage: Eukaryota > Metazoa > Arthropoda > Insecta > Orthoptera > Acrididae > Schistocerca > Schistocerca serialis. The sequence continues at coordinate 515,797 of NW_026047645.1, read as the reverse complement.
GAGTGTTCCATCGTCATTAGGAGGCCCTGAATGTTACAATTAACTATCAGTTTTTCGTCGGATTCGAAAATCTAAACTCACAGGAGAACCACCATTAGGTGCCCGAGGCAGCAATAGACCGTTGGAGACAAGTCGGCTGGAGGCCGATGTATTGAATCTCGACGCAATTTGAGTGTCCCATCGTCATTAGAAGGCCCTGAACGTTACAATTAACTATCATTTATGCGTCGGATTCGAAAATCTACTCACAGGAGAACTTCATAAGGTGCTCGAGACAGCAATATCCCCTTGGAGACAATTCCGCTGGATGCCGATGTATTGAATCTCGACGCAATTTGAAAGTTCCATCGGCATTAGGAGGCCATGAACGTTACTATTCACTATCATTTTTGCGTCGGATTCGAAAATCTAGACTCACAGGAGAAGGATCATATGGTGCCCGAGGCAGCAACAGACCCTTGGAGACAAGTCGGCTGGAGGACGATGTATTAAATCTCGACGCAATTTGAGTGTCCCATCGTCATTACAAGGCCCTAAACGTTACAATTAACTATCATTTTTGCGTCGGATTTGATAATCTAAACTCACAGGAGAACGACCATAAAGTGCCCGAGGCAGCAACAGACCCTAGGAGACAAGTCGGCAGGAGGCCGATGTATTGAATCTCGACGCAATTTGAGTGTTCCATCGTCATTACAAGGCCCTGAACGATACAATTAACTATCATTTTTGCGTCGGATTCGAAAATCTAGACTCACAGGACAACGACCATAAGGTGCCCGAGGCAGCAATAGACCCTTGGAGACAAGTCGGCTGGAGGCCGATGTATTGAATCTCGACGCAATTTTAGTGTGCCATCGGCATTAGGAGTCCCTGAACGTTATAATTAACTATCATTTTTGCGTCGGATTCGATAATCTAAACTCACAGGAGAACGACCATAAGGTGCCCGAGGCAGCAATAGACCCTTGGAGACAAGTCGGCTGGAGGCCGATGTATTGAATCTCGACGCAATTTGAGTGTTCCATCGTCATTACAAGGCCCTGAACGTTACAATTAACTATCATTTTTGCGTCGGATTCGAAAATCTAGACTCACAGGAGAACGACCATAAGGTGCCCGAGGCAGCAATAGACCCTTGGAGACAAGTCGGCTGGAGGCCGATGTATTGAATCTCGACGCAATTTGAGTGTTCCATCGGCATTAGGAGGCCCTGAACGTTACAATTTACTATCATTTTTGCGTCGGGTTCGAAAATCTAGACTCACAGGAGAACGACCATAAAGTGCCCGAGGCAGCAATAGACCCTTGGAGACAAGTCGGCTGGAGGACGATGTATTGAATCTCGACGCAATTTGAGAGTTCCATCGTCATTAGGCGGCCCTGAACGTTACAATTAACTATCATTTTTGCGTCGGATTCGAAAATCTAGACTTACAAGAGAACGACCATAAAGTGCCCGAGGCAGCATTAGATCCTTGGAGACAAGTCGGCTGGAGGACGATGTATTGGTTCGCGACGCAATTTGAGTGTTCCATCGTCATTAGGAGGCCCTGAATGTTACAATTAACTATCATTTTTGCGTCGGATTCGAAAATCTAGACTCACAGGAGAACGACCATAAGGTGCCCGAGGCAGCAATAGACCCTTGGAGACAAGTCGGCTGGAGGCCGATGTATTGAATCTCGACGCAATTTGAGTGTTCCATCGGCATTAGGAGGCCCTGAACGTTAAAATTAAGTATCATTTTTGCGTCAGATTCGATAATCTAAACTCACAGGAGAACGACCATACGGTGCCCGAGACAGCAATATCGCCTTGGAGACAAGTCGGCTGGAGGACGATGTATTGAATCTCGACGCAATTTGAGTGTTCCATCGTCATTACAAGGCCCTGAACGTTACAATTAACTATCATTTTTGCGTCGGATTCGAAAATCTAGACTCACAGGAGAACGACCATAAGGTGCCCGAGGCAGCAATAGACCCTTGGAGACAAGTCGGCTGGAGGACGATGTATTGGATCGCGACGCAATTTGAGTCTTCTATCGTCATTAGGAGGCGCTGAACGTTACAATTCACTATCAGTTTTTCGTCGGATTCGAAAATCTAGACTCACAGGAGAAAGATCATATTGGGCCCGAGACAGCAATATCCCCTTGGAGACAAGTCGGCTGGAGGACGATGTATTGAATCTCGACGCAATTTGAGTGTCCCATCGTCATTAGAAGGCCCTGAACGTTACAATTAACTATCATTTATGCGTCGGATTCGAAAATCTACTCACAGGAGAACTTCATACGGTGCTCGAGACAGCAATATCCCCTTGGAGACAATTCCGCTGGAGGCCGATGTATTGAATCTCGACGCAATTTGAGAGTTCCATCGGCATTAGGAGGCCATGAACGTTACTATTCACTATCATTTTTGCGTCGGATTCAAAAATCTAGACTCACAGGAGAACGACCATAAGATGCCCGAGGCAGCAATAGACCCTTGGAGACAAGTCGGCTGGAGGACGATGTATTGGATCGCGACGATATTTGAGTCTTCTATCGTCATTAGGAGGCGCTGAACGTTACAATTCACTATCATTTTTGCGTCAGATTCGAAAATCTAGACTCACAGGAGAAGGACCATGTGGTGCCCGAGGCAGCGATATCCCCTTGGAGACAAGTCGGCTGGAGGCCGATGTATTGAATCTCGACGCAATTTGAGTGTTCCATCGTCATTAGGATGCGCTGAACGTTACAATTAACTATCATTTTTGCGTCGGATACGAAAATCTAGACTCACAGGAGAACGACCATAAGGTGCCCGAGGCAGCAATTGACCCTTGGAGACAAGTCGGCTGGAGGACGGTGTATTGAATCTCGACGCAATTTGAGAGTTCCATCGTCTTTAGGCGGCCCTGAACGTTACAATTAACTATCATTTTGGCGTCGGATTCGTAAATCTAGACTTACAAGAGAACAACCATAAAGTGCCCGAGGCACATTAGACCGTTGGAGACAAGTCGGCTGGAGGCCGATGTATTGAATCTCGACGCAATTTGAGTGTTCCATCGTCATTACAAGGCCCTGTACCGTACAATTAACTATCAGTTTCGCGTCGGATTCGAAAATCTACTCACAGGAGAAGTTCATACGGTGCTCGAGACAGCAATATACCCCTTGGAGACAAATCGGCAGGAGGACGATGTATTGAATGTCGACGCAATTTGAGACTTCTATCGTCATTAGGAGGCGCTGAACGTTACAATTCGCTATCATTTATGCGTCGGATTCGAAAATCTAGACTCACAGGAGAAAGATCATATTGTGCCCGAGACAGCAATATCCCCTTGGAGACAAGTCGGCTGGAGGACGATGTATTGAATCTCGACGCAATTTGAGTGTCCCATCGTCATTAGGAGGCCCTAAACGTTACAATTAACTATCATTTTTGCGTCTGATTCGATAATCTAAACTCACAGGGGCACGACCATACGGTGCCCGAGGCAGCTATTGACCCTTGGAGACAAGTCTGTTGGAGGACGATGTATTGGATCGCGACGCAAAATGAGTGTTCCATCGTCATTAGGAGGCCCTGAATGTTACAATTAACTATCAGTTTTTCGTCGGATTCGAAAATCTAAACTCACAGGAGAACCACCATTAGGTGCCCGAGGCAGCAATAGACCGTTGGAGACAAGTCGGCTGGAGGCCGATGTATTGAATCTCGACGCAATTTGAGTGTCCCATCGTCATTAGAAGGCCCTGAACGTTACAATTAACTATCATTTATGCGTCGGATTCGAAAATCTACTCACAGGAGAACTTCATAAGGTGCTCGAGACAGCAATATCCCCTTGGAGACAATTCCGCTGGATGCCGATGTATTGAATCTCGACGCAATTTGAGAGTTCCATCGGCATTAGGAGGCCATGAACGTTACTATTCACTATCATTTTTGCGTCGGATTCGAAAATCTAGACTCACAGGAGAAGGATCATATGGTGCCCGAGGCAGCAACAGACCCTTGGAGACAAGTCGGCTGGAGGACGATGTGTTGAATCTCGACGCAATTTGAGTGTCCCATCGTCATTACAAGGCCCTAAACGTTACAATTAACTATCATTTTTGCGTCGGATTTGATAATCTAAACTCACAGGAGAACGACCATAAAGTGCCCGAGGCAGCAACAGACCCTAGGAGACAAGTCGGCAGGAGGCCGATTATTGAATCTCGACGCAATTTGAGTGTTCCATCGTCATTACAAGGCCCTGAACGTTACAATTAACTATCATTTTTGCGTCGGATTCGAAAATCTAGACTCACAGGACAACGACTATAAGGTGCCCGAGGCAGCAATAGACCCTTGGAGACAAGTCGGCTGGAGGCCGATGTATTGAATCTCGACGCAATTTTAGTGTGCCATCGGCATTAGGAGTCCCTGAACGTTATAATTAACTATCATTTTTGCGTCGGATTCGATAATCTAAACTCACAGGAGAACGACCATAAGGTGCCCGAGGCAGCAATAGACCCTTGGAGACAAGTCGGCTGGAGGCCGATGTATTGAATCTCGACGCAATTTGAGTGTTCCATCGTCATTACAAGGCCCTGAACGTTACAATTAACTATCATTTTTGCTTCGGATTCGAAAATCTAGACTCACAGGAGAACGACCATAAGGTGCCCGAGACAGCAATAGACCCTTGGAGACAAGTCGGCTGGAGGCCGATGTATTGAATCTCGACGCAATTTGAGTGTTCCATCGGCATTAGGAGGCCCTGAACGTTACAATTTACTATCATTTTTGCGTCGGGTTCGAAAATCTAGACTCACAGGAGAACGACCATAAAGTGCCCGAGGCAGCAATAGACCCTTCGAGACAAGTCGGCTGGAGGACGATGTATTGAATCTCGACGCAATTTGAGTGTTCCATCGTCATTAGGCGGCCCTGAACGTTACAATTAACTATCATTTTTGCGTCGGATTCGAAAATCTAGACTTACAAGAGGACGACCATAAAGTGCCCGAGGCAGCTTTAGATCCATGGAGACAAGTCGGCTGGAGGACGATGTATTGGATCGCGACGCAATTTGAGTGTTCCATCGTCATTAGGAGGCCCTGAATGTTACAATTAACTATCATTTTTGCGTCGGATTCGAAAATCTAGACTCACAGGAGAACGACCATAAGGTGCCCGAGGCAGCAATAGATCCTTGGAGACAAGTCGGCTGGAGGCCGATGTATTGAATCTCGACGCAATTTGAGTGTTCCATCGGCATTAGGAGGCCCTGAACGTTAAAATTAAGTATCATTTTTGCGTCGGATTCGATAATCTAAACTCACAGGAGAACGACCATACGGTGCCCGAGGCAGCAACAGACCCTTGGAGACAAGTCGGCTGGAGGACGATGTATTGAATCTCGACGCAATTTGAGTGTTCCATCGTCATTACAAGGCCCTGAACGTTACAATTACCTATCATTTTTGCGTCGGATTCGAAAATCTAGACTCACAGGAGAACGACCATAAGGTGCCCGAGGCAGCAATAGACCCTTGGAGACAAGTCGGCTGGAGGACGATGTATTGGATCGCGACGCAATTTGAGTCTTCTATCGTCATTAGGAGGCGCTGAACGTTACAATTCACTATCAGTTTTTCGTCGGATTCGAAAATCTAGACTCACAGGAGAAAGATCATATAGGGCCCGAGACAGCAATATCCCCTTGGAGACAAGTCGGCTGGAGGACGATGTATTGAATCTCGACGCAATTTGAGTGTCCCATCGTCATTAGAAGGCCCTGAACGTTACAATTAACTATCATTTATGCGTCGGATTCGAAAATCTACTCACAGGAGAACTTCATACGGTGCTCGAGACAGCAATATCCCCTTGGAGACAATTCCGCTGGAGGCCGATGTATTGAATCTCGACGCAATTTGAGAGTTCCATCGGCATTAGGAGGCCATGAACGTTACTATTCACTATCATTTTTGCGTCGGATTCGAAAATCTAGACTCACAGGAGAACGACCATAAGATGCCCGAGGCAGCAATAGACCCTTGGAGACAAGTCGGCTGGAGGACGATGTATTGGATCGCGACGATATTTGAGTCTTCTATCGTCATTAGGAGGCGCTGAACGTTACAATTCACTATCATTTTTGCGTCGGATTCGAAAATCTAGACTCACAGGAGAAGGACCATGTGGTGCCCGAGGCAGCGATATCCCCTTGGAGACAAGTCGGCTGGTGGCCGATGTATTGAATCTCGACGCAATTTGAGTGTTCCAGCGTCATTAGGATGCGCTGAACGTTACAATTAACTATCATTTTTGCGTCGGATACGAAAATCTAGACTCACAGGAGAACGACCATAAGGTGCCCAAGGCAGCAATTGACCCTTGGAGACAAGTCGGCTGGAGGACGGTGTATTGAATCTCGACGCAATTTGAGAGTTCCATCGTCTTTAGGCGGCCCTGAACGTTACAATTAACTATCATTTTGGCGTCGGATTCGTAAATCTAGACTAACAAGAGAACGACCATAAAGTGCCCGACGCACATTAGACCGTTGGAGACAAGTCGGCTGGAGGCCGATGTATTGAATCTCGACGCAATTTGAGTGTTCCATCGTCATTACAAGGCCCTGTACCGTACAATTAACTATCAGTTTCGCGTCGGATTCGAAAATCTACTCACAGGAGAAGTTCATACGGTGCTCGAGACAGCAATATACCCCTTGGAGACAAATCGGCAGGAGGACGATGTATTGAATGTCGACGCAATTTGAGACTTCTATCGTCATTAGGAGGCGCTGAACGTTATAATTCGCTATCATTTTTGCGTCGGATTCGAAAATCTAGACTCACAGGAGAAAGATCATATTGTGCCCGAGACAGCAATATCCCCTTGGAGACAAGTCGGCTGGAGGACGATGTATTGAATCTCGACGCAATTTGAGTGTCCCATCGTCATTAGGAGGCCCTAAACGTTACAATTAACTATCATTTTTGCGTCGGATTCGATAATCTAAACTCACAGGGGATCGACCATACGGTGCCCGAGGCAGCTATTGACCCTTGGAGACAAGTCGGTTGGAGGACGATGTATTGGATCGCGACGCAAAATGAGTGTTCCATCGTCATTAGGAGGCCCTGAATGTTACAATTAACTATCAGTTTTTCGTCGGATTCGAAAATCTAAACTCACAGGAGAACGACCATTAGGTGCCCGAGGCAGCAATAGACCGTTGGAGACAAGTCAGCTGGAGGCCGATGTATTGAATCTCGACGCAATTTGAGTGTCCCATCGTCATTAGAAGGCCCTGAACGTTACAATTAACTATCATTTATGCGTCGGATTCGAAAATCTACTCACAGGAGAAGTTCATACGGTGCTCCAGACAGCAATATCCCCTTGGAGACAATTCCGCTGGAGGCCGATGTATTGAATCTCGACGCAATTTGAGAGTTCCATCGGCATTAGGAGGCCATGAACGTTACTATTCACTATCATTTTTGCGTCGGATTCGAAAATCTAGACTCACAGGAGAAGGATCATATGGTGCCCGAGGCAGCAACAGACCCTTGGAGACAAGTCGGCTGGAGGACGATGTATTGAATCTCGACGCAATTTGAGTGTCCCATCGTCATTAGGAGGCCCTAAACGTTACAATTAACTATCATTTTTGCGTCTGATTCGATAATCTAAACTCACAGGGGCACGACCATACGGTGCCCGAGGCAGCTATTGACCCTTGGAGACAAGTCTGTTGGAGGTCGATGTATTGGATCGCGACGCAAAATGAGTGTTCCATCGTCATTAGGAGGCCCTGAACGTTACAATTAACTATCAGTTTTTCGTCGGATTCGAAAATCTAAACTCACAGGAGAACCACCATTAGGTGCCCGAGGCAGCAATAGACCGTTGGAGACAAGTCGGCTGGAGGCCGATGTATTGAATCTCGACGCAATTTGAGTGTCCCATCGTCATTAGAAGGCCCTGAACGTTACAATTAACTATCATTTATGCGTCGGATTCGAAAATCTACTCACAGGAGAACTTCATAAGGTGCTCGAGACAGCAATATCCCCTTGGAGACAATTCCGCTGGATGCCGATGTATTGAATCTCGACGCAATTTGAGAGTTCCATCGGCATTAGGAGGCCATGAACGTTACTATTCACTATCATTTTTGCGTCGGATTCGAAAATCTAGACTCACAGGAGAAGGATCATATGGTGCCCGAGGCAGCAACAGACCCTTGGAGACAAGTCGGCTGGAGGACGATGTATTGAATCTCGACGCAATTTGAGTGTCCCATCGTCATTACAAGGCCCTAAACGTTACAATTAACTATCATTTTTGCGTCGGATTTGATAATCTAAACTCACAGGAGAACGACCATAAAGTGCCCGAGGCAGCAACAGACCCTAGGAGACAAGTCGGCAGGAGGCCGATTACTGAATCTCGACGCAATTTGAGTGTTCCATCGTCATTACAAGGCCCTGAACGTTACAATTAACTATCATTTTTGCGTCGGGTTCGAAAATCTAGACTCACAGGACAACGACCATAAGGTGCCCGAGGCAGCAATAGACCCTTGGAGACAAGTCGGCTGGAGGCCGATGTATTGAATCTCGACGCAATTTTAGTGTGCCATCGGCATTAGGAGTCCCTGAACGTTATAATTAACTATCATTTTTGCGTCGGATTCGAAAATCTAGACTTACAAGAGGACGACCATAAAGTGCCCGATGCAGCATTAGATCCTTGGAGACAAGTCGGCTGGAGGACGATGTATTGGATCGCGACGCAATTTGAGTGTTCCATCGTCATTAGGAGGCCCTGAATGTTACAATTAACTATCATTTTTGCGTCGGATTCGAAAATCTAGACTCACAGGAGAACGACCATAAGGTGCCCGAGGCAGCAATAGACCCTTGGAGACAAGTCGGCTGGAGGCCGATGTATTGAATCTCGACGCAATTTGAGTGTTCCATCGGCATTAGGAGGCCCTGAACGTTAAAATTAAGTATCATTTTTGCGTCGGATTCGATAATCTAAACTCACAGGAGAACGACCATACGGTGCCCGAGGCAGCAACAGACCCTTGGAGACAAGTCGGCTGGAGGACGATGTATTGAATCTCGACGCAATTTGAGAGTTCCATCGGCATTAGGAGGCCATGAACGTTACTATTCACTATCATTTTTGCGTCGGATTCGAAAATCTAGACTCACAGGAGAACGACCATAAGATGCCCGAGGCAGCAATAGACCCTTGGAGACAAGTCGGCTGGAGGACGATGTATTGGATCGCGACGATATTTGAGTCTTCTATCGTCATTAGGAGGCGCTGAACGTTACAATTCACTATCATTTTTGCGTCGGATTCGAAAATCTAGACTCACAGGAGAAGGACGATGTGGTGCCCGAGGCAGCGATATCCCCTTGGAGACAAGTCGGCTGGAGGCCGATGTATTGAATCTCGACGCAATTTGAGTGTTCCATCGTCATTAGGATGCGCTGAACGTTACAATTAACTATCATTTTTGCGTCGGATACGAAAATCTAGACTCACAGGAGAACGACCATAAGGTGCCCGAGGCAGCTATTGACCCTTGGAGACAAGTCGGCTGGAGGACGGTGTATTGAATCTCGACGCAATTTGAGAGTTCCATCGTCTTTAGGCGGCCCTGAACGTTACAATTAACTATCATTTTGGCGTCGGATTCGTAAATCTAGACTTACAAGAGAACGACCATAAAGTGCCCGAGGCACATTAGACCGTTGGAGACAAGTCGGCTGGAGGCCGATGTATTGAATCTCGACGCAATTTGAGTGTTCCATCGTCATTACAAGGCCCTGTACCGTACAATTAACTATCAGTTTCGCGTCGGATTCGAAAATCTACTCACAGGAGAAGTTCATACGGTGCTCGAGACAGCAATATACCCCTTGGAGACAAATCGGCAGGAGGACGATGTATTGAATGTCGACGCAATTTGAGACTTCTATCGTCATTAGGAGGCGCTGAACGTTACAATTCGCTATCATTTTTGCGTCGGATTCGAAAATCTAGACTCACAGGAGAAAGATCATATTGTGCCCGAGACAGCAATATCCCCTTGGAGACAAGTCGGCTGGAGGACGATGTATTGAATCTCGACGCAATTTGAGAGTTCCATCGGCATTAGGAGGCCATGAACGTTACTATTCACTATCATTTTTGCGTCGGATTCGAAAATCTAGACTCACAGGAGAAGGATCATATGGTGCCCGAGGCAGCAACAGACGCTTGGAGACAAGTCGGCTGGAGGACGATGTATTGAATCTCGACGCAATTTGAGTGTCCCATCGTCATTAGGAGGCCCTAAACGTTACAATTAACTATCATTTTTGCGTCTGATTCGATAATCTAAACTCACAGGGGCACGACCATACGGTGCCCGAGGCAGCTATTGACCCTTGGAGACAAGTCTGTTGGAGGACGATGTATTGGATCGCGACGCAAAATGAGTGTTCCATCGTCATTAGGAGGCCCTGAATGTTACAATTAACTATCAGTTTTTCGTCGGATTCGAAAATCTAAACTCACAGGAGAACCACCATTAGGTGCCCGAGGCAGCAATAGACCGTTGGAGACAAGTCGGCTGGAGGCCGATGTATTGAATCTCGACGCAATTTGAGTGTCCCATCGTCATTAGAAGGCCCTGAACGTTACAATTAACTATCATTTATGCGTCGGATTCGAAAATCTACTCACAGGAGAACTTCATAAGGTGCTCGAGACAGCAATATCCCCTTGGAGACAATTCCGCTGGATGCCGATGTATTGAATCTCGACGCAATTTGAGAGTTCCATCGGCATTAGGAGGCCATGAACGTTACTATTCACTATCATTTTTGCGTCGGATTCGAAAATCTAGACTCACAGGAGAAGGATCATACGGTGCCCGAGGCAGTAACAGACCCTTGGAGACAAGTCGGCTGGAGGACGATGTATTGAATCTCGACGCAATTTGAGTGTCCCATCGTCCATACAAGGCCCTAAACGTTACAATTAACTATCATTTTTGCGTCGGATTTGATAATCTAAACTCACAGGAGGACGACCATAAAGTGCCCGAGGCAGCAACAGACCCTAGGAGACAAGTCGGCAGGAGGCCGATTATTGAATCTCGACGCAATTTGAGTGTTCCATCGTCATTACAAGGCCCTGAACGTTACAATTAACTATCATTTTTGCGTCGGATTCGAAAATCTAGACTCACAGGAGAACGACCATAAAGTGCCCGAGGCAGCAATAGACCCTTGGAGACAAGTCGGCTGGAGGACGATGTATTGAATCTCGACGCAATTTTAGTGTGCCATCGGCATTAGGAGTCCCTGAACGTTATAATTAACTATCATTTTTGCGTCGGATTCGATAATCTAAACTCACAGGAGAACGACCATAAGGTGCCCGAGGCAGCAACAGACCCTTGGAGACAAGTCGGCTGGAGGCCGATGTATTGAATCTCGACGCAATTTGAGTGTTCCATCGTCATTACAAGGCCCTGAACGTTACAATTAACTATCATTTTTGCTTCGGATTCGAAAATCTAGACTCACAGGAGAACGACCATAAGGTGCCCGAGGCAGCAATAGACCCTTGGAGACAAGTCGGCTGGAGGCCGATGTATTGAATCTCGACGCAATTTGAGTGTTCCATCGGCATTAGGAGGCCCTGAACGTTACAATTTACTATCATTTTTGCGTCGGGTTCGAAAATCTAGACTCACAGGAGAACGACCATAAAGTGCCCGAGGCAGCAATAGACCCTTGGAGACAAGTCGGCTGGAGGACGATGTATTGAATCTCGACGCAATTTGAGAGTTCCATCGTCATTAGGCGGCCCTGAACGTTACAATTAACTATCATTTTTGCGTCGGATTCGAAAATCTAGACTTACAAGAGGACGACCATAAAGTGCCCGAGGCAGCATTAGATCCTTGGAGACAAGTCGGCTGGAGGACGATGTATTGGATCGCGACGCAATTTGAGTGTTTCATCGTCATTAGGAGGCCCTGAATGTTACAATTAACTATCATTTTTGCGTCGGATTCGAAAATATAGACTCACAGGAGAACGACCATAAGGTGCCCGAGGCAGCAATAGACCCTTGGAGACAAGTCGGCTGGAGGCCGATGTATTGAATCTCGACGCAATTTGAGTGTTCCATCGGCATTAGGAGGCCCTGAACGTTAACATTAAGTATCATTTTTGCGTCGGATTCGATAATCTAAACTCACAGGAGAACGACCATACGGTGCCCGAGGGAGCAACAGACCCTTGGAGACAAGTCGGCTGGAGGACGATGTATTGAATCTCGACGCAATTTGAGTGTTCCATCGTCATTACAAGGCCCTGAACGTTACAATTAACTATCATTTTTGCGTCGGATTCGAAAATCTAGACTCACAGGAGAACGACCATAAGGTGCCCGAGGCAGCAATTGACCCTTGGAGACAAGTCGGCTGGAGGACGATGTATTGGATCGCGACGCAATTTGAGTCTTCTATCGTCATTAGGAGGCGCTGAACGTTACAATTCACTATCAGTTTTTCGTCGGATTCGAAAATCTAGACTCACAGGAGAAAGATCATATTGGGCCCGAGACAGCAATATCCGCTTGGAGACAAGTCGGCTGGAGGACGATGTATTGAATCTCGACGCAATTTGAGTGTCCCATCGTCATTAGAAGGCCCTGAACGTTACAATTAACTATCATTTATGCGTCGGATTCGAAAATCTACTCACAGGAGAACTTCATACGGTGCTCGAGACAGCAATATCCCCTTGGAGACAATTCCGCTGGAGGCCGATGTATTGAATCTCGACGCAATTTGAGAGTTCCATCGGCATTAGGAGGCCATGAACGTTACTATTCACTATCATTTTTGCGTCGGATTCGAAAATCTAGACTCACAGGAGAACGACCATAAGATGCCCGAGGCAGCAATAGACCCTTGGAGACAAGTCGGCTGGAGGACGATGTATTGGATCGCGACGATATTTGAGTCTTCTATCGTCATTAGGAGGCGCTGAACGTTACAATTCACTATCATTTTTGCGTCGGATTCGAAAATCTAGACTCACAGGAGAAGGATCATGTGGTGCCCGAGGCAGCGATATCCCCTTGGAGACAAGTCGGCTGGAGGCCGATGTATTGAATCTCGACGCAATTTGAGTGTTCCATCGTCATTAGGATGCGCTGAACGTTACAATTAACTATCATTTTTGCGTCGGATACGAAAATCTAGACTCACAGGAGAACGACCATAAGGTGCCCGAGGCAGCAATTTACCCTTGGAGACAAGTCGGCTGGAGGACGATGTATTGAATCTCGACGCAATTTGAGAGTTCCATCGTCTTTAGGCGGCCCTGAACCTTACAATTACCTATCATTTTGGCGTCGGATTCGTAAATCTAGACTTAAGAGAGAACGACCATAAAGTGCCCGAGGCACATTAGACCGTTGGAGACAAGTCGGCTGGAGGCCGATGTATTGAATCTCGACGCAATTTGAGTGTTCCATCGTCATTACAAGGCCCTGTACCGTACAATTAACTATCAGTTTCGCGTCGGATTCGAAAATCTACTCACAGGAGAAGTTCATACGGTGCTCGAGACAGCAATATACCCCTTGGAGACAAATCGGCAGGAGGACGATGTATTGAATGTCGACGCAATTTGAGACTTCTATCGTCATTAGGAGGCGCTGAACGTTACAATTCACTATCATTTTTGCGTCGGATTCGAAAATCTAGACTCACAGGAGAAAGATCATATTGTGCCCGAGACAGCAATATCCCCTTGGAGACAAGTCGGCTGGAGGACGATGTATTGAATCTCGACGCAATTTGAGTGTCCCATCGTCATTAGGACGCCCTAAACGTTACAATTAACTATCATTTTTGCGTCGGATTCGATAATCTAAACTCACAGGGGATCGACCATACGGTGCCCCGAGGCAGCTATTGACCCTTGGAGACAAGTCGGTTGGAGGACGATGTATTGGATCGCGACGCAAAATGAGTGTTCCATCGTCATTAGGAGGCCCTGAATGTTACAATTAACTAGCAGTTTTTCGTCGGATTCGAAAATCTAAACTCGCAGGAGAACGACCATTAGGTGCCCGAGGCAGCAATAGACCGTTGGAGACAAGTCAGCTGGAGGCCGATGTATTGAATCTCGACGCAATTTGAGTGTCCCATCGTCATTAGAAGGCCCTGAACGTTACAATTAACTATCATTTATGCGTCGGATTCGAAAATCTACTCACAGGAGAAGTTCATACGGTGCTCCAGACAGCAATATCCCCTTGGAGACAATTCCGCTGGAGGCCGATGTATTGAATCTCGACGCAATTTGAGAGTTCCATCGGCATTAGGAGGCCATGAACGTTACAATTAACTACCATTTTTGCGTCGGATTCGAAAATCTAGACTTACAAGAGAACGACCATAACGTGCCCGAGGCAGCATTAGACCCTTGGAAACAAGTCGGCTGGAGGACGATGTATTGAATCTCGACGCAATTTGAGAGTTCTATCGTCATCAGGAGGCGCTGAACGTTACTATTCACTATCATTTTTGCGTCGGATTCGAAAATCTAGACTCACAGGAGAGGGATCATAAGGTGAGCGAGGCAGCAATAGACCCTTGGAGACAAGTCGGCTGGAGGACGATATATTGAATCTCGACGCAATTTGAGAGTTCCATCGTCATTAGGCGGCCCTGAACGTTACAATTAACTATCATTTTGGCGTCGGATTCGTAAATCTAGACTTACAAGAGAACGACCATAAAGTGCCCGAGGCAGCATTAGACCCTTGGAGACAAGTCGGCTGGAGGACGATGTATTGGATCGCGACGCAATTTGAGTGTTCCATCGTCATTAGGAGGCCCTGAATGTTACAATTAACTATCATTTATGCGTCGGATTCGAAAATCTACTCACAGGAGAACTTCATACGGTGCTCGAGACAGCAATATCCCCTTGGAGACAATTCCGCTGGAGGCCGATGTATTGAATCTCGACGCAATTTGAGAGTTCCATCGGCATTAGGAGGGCATGAACGTTGCTATTCACTATCATTTTTGCGTCGGATTCGAAAATCTAGACTCACAGGAGAAGGATCATATGGTGCCCGAGGCAGCAACAGACCCTTGGAGACAAGTCGGCTGGAGGACGATGTATTGAATCTCGACGCAATTTGAGTGTCCCATCGTCATTAGGAGGCCCTGAATGTTGCAATTAACTATCAGTTTTTCGTCGGTTTCGAAAATCTAAACTCACAGGAGAACGACCAATAGGTGCCCGAGGCAGCAATAGACCGTTGGAGACAAGTCGGCTGGAGGCCGATGTATTGAATCTCGACGTAATATGAGTGTCCCATCGTCATTAGAAGGCCCTGAACGTTACAATTAACTATCATTTATGAGTCGGATTCGAAAATCTACTCACAGGAGAACATCATACGGTGCTCGAGACAGCAATATCCCCTTGGAGACAATTCCGCTGGAGGCCGATGTATTGAATCTCGACGCAATTTGAGAGTTCCATCGTCATTACAAGGCCCTAAACGTTACAATTAACTATCATTTTTGCGTCGGATTCGATAATCTAAACTCACAGGAGAACGACCATAAAGTGCCCGAGGCAGCAACAGACCCTTGGAGACAAGTCGGCAGGAGGCCGATGTATTGAATCTCGACGCAATTTGAGTGTTCCATCGTCATTACAAGGCCTTGAACGTTACAATTAACTATCATTTTTGCGTCGGATTCGAAAATCTAGACTCACAGGACAACGACCATAAGGTGCCCGAGGCAGCAATAGACCCTTGGAGACAAGTCGGCTGGAGGCCGATGTATTGAATCTCGACGCAATTTGAGTGTTCCACCGGCATTAGGAGTCCCTGAACGTTATAATTAACTATCATTTTTGCGTCGGATTCGATAATCTAAACTCACAGGAGAACGACCATAAGGTGCCCGAGGCAGCAATAGACCCTTAGAGACAAGTCGGCTGGAGGCCGATGTATTGAATCTCGACGCAATTTGAGTGTTCCATCGGCATTAGGAGGCGGTGAACGTTACAATTTACTATCATTTTTGCGTCGGGTTCGAAAATCTAGACTCACAGGAGAACGACCACAAAGTGCCCGAGGCAGCAATAGACCCTTGGAGACAAGTCGGCTGGAGGACGATGTATTGAATCTCGACGCAATTTGAGAGTTCCATCGTCATTAGGCGGCCCTGAACGTTACAATTAACTATCATTTTGGCGTCGGATTCGTAAATCTAGACTTACAAGAGAACGACCATAAAGTGCCCGAGGCAGCATTAGACCCTTGGAGACAAGTCGGCTGGAGGACGATGTATTGGATCGCGACGCAATTTGAGTGTTCCATCGTCATTAGGAGGCCCTGAATGTTACAATTAACTATCATTTATGCGTCGGATAAGAAAATCTACTCACAGGAGAACTTCATACGGTGCTCGAGACAGCAATATCCCCTTGGAGACAATTCCGCTGGAGGCCGATGTATTGAATCTCGACGCAATTTGAGAGTTCCATCGGCATTAGGAGGGCATGAACGTTACTATTCACTATCATTTTTGCGTCGGATTCGAAAATCTAGACTCACAGGAGAAGGATCATATGGTGCCCGAGGCAGCAACAGACCCTTGGAGACAAGTCGGCTGGAGGACGATGTACTGAATCTCGACGCAATTTGAGTGTCCCATCGTCATTACAAGGCCCTAAACGTTACAATTAACTATCATTTTTGCGTCGGATTCGATAATCTAAACTCACAGGAGAACGACCATAAAGTGCCCGAGGCAGCAACAGACCCTTGGAGACAAGTCGGCAGGAGGCCGATGTATTGAATCTCGACGCAATTTGAGTGTTCCATCGTCATTACAAGGCCTTGAACGTTACAATTAACTATCATTTTTGCGTCGGATTCGAAAATCTAGACTCACAGGACAACGACCATAAGGTGCCCGAGGCAGCAATAGACCCTTGGAGACAAGTCGGCTGGAGGCCGATGTATTGAATCTCGACGCAATTTGAGTGTTCCATCGGCATTAGGAGGCCCTGAACGTTACAATTTACTATCATTTTTGCGTCGGGTTCGAAAATCTAGACTCACAGGAGAACGACCATAAAGTGCCCGAGGCAGCAATAGACCCTTGGAGACAAGTCTGCTGGAGGACGATGTATTGAATCTCGACGCAATTTGACAGTTCCATCGTCATTAGGCGGCCCTGAACGTTACAATTAACTATAATTTTTTCTTCGGATTCGAAAATCTAGACTTACAAGAGAACGACCATAAAGTGCCCGAGGCAGCATTAGATCCTTGGAGACAAGTCGGCTGGAGGACGATATATTGGATCGCGACGCAATTTGAGTGTTCCATCGTCATTAGGAGGCCCTGAATGTTACAATTAACTATCATTTTTGCGTCGGATTCGAAAGTCTAGACTCACAGGAGAACGACCATAAGGTGCCCGAGGCAGCAATAGACCCTTGGAGACAAGTCGGCTGGAGGCCGATGTATTGAATCTCGACGCAATTTGAGTGTCCCATCGTCATTAGAAGGCCCTGAACGTTATAATTAACTATCATTTTTGCATCGGATTCGATAATCTAAACTCACAGGAGAACGACCATACGGTACCCGAGGCAGCAACAGACCCTTGGAGACAAGTCGGCTGGAGGACGATGTATTGAATCTCGACGCTATTTGAGTGTTCCATCGTCATTACATGGCCCTGAACGTTACAATTAACTATCATTTTTGCGTCGGATTCAAAAATCTAGACTCACAGGAGAACGACCATAAGGTGCCCGAGGCAGCAATAAACCCTTGGAGACAAGTCGGCTGGAGGACGATGTATTGGATCGCGACGCAATTTGAGTCTTCTATCGTCATTAGGAGGCGCTGAACGTTACAATTCACTATCAGTTTTTCGTCGGATTCGATAATCTAGACTCACAGCAGACGAAACATTTGGTGCCCGAGGCAGCAATATCCCCTTGGAGACAAATCGGCTGGAGGACGATGTATTGAATCTCGACGCAATTTGAGTCTTCTATCGTCATTAGGAGGCGCTGAACGTTACAATTCACTATCATTTTTGCGTCGGATTCGAAAATCTAGACTCACAGGAGAAAGATCATATTGGGCCCGAGACAGCAATATCCCCTTGGAGACAAGTCGGCTGGAGGACGATGTATTGAATCTCGACGCAATTTGAGTGTCCCATCGTCATTAGAAGGCCCAGAACGTTACAATTAACTATCATTTATGCGTCGGATTCGAAAATCTACTCACAGGAGAAGATCATACGGTGCTCGAGACAGCAATATCCCCTTGGAGACAATTCCGCTGGAGGCCGATGTATTGAATCTCGACGCAATTTGAGAGTTCCATCGGCATTAGGAGGCCATGAACGTTACAGTTAACTATCATTTTTGCGTCGGATTCGAAAATCTAGACTTACAAGAGAACGACCATAAGGTTCCCGAGGCAGCAATATCCCCTTGGAGACAAATCGGCTGGAGGACGATGTATTGAATCTCGACGCAATTTGAGTCTTCTATCGTCATTAGGAGGCGCTGAACGTTACAATTCACTATCATTTTTGCGTCGGATTCGAAAATCTAGACTCACAGGAGAAAGATCATATTGGGCCCGAGACAGCAATATCCCCTTGGAGACAAGTCGGCTGGAGGACGATGTATTGAATCTCGACGCAATTTGAGTGTCCCAACGTCATTAGAAGGCCCTGAACGTTACAATTAACTATCATTTATGCGTCGGATTCGAAAATCTACTCACAGGAGAACTTCATACGGTGGTCGAGACTGCAATATCCCCTTGGAGACAATTCCGCTGGAGGCCGATGTATTGAATCTCGACGCAATTTGAGTGTCCCATCGTCATTACAAGGCCCTAAACGTTACAATTAACTATCATTTTTGCGTCGGATTCGATAATCTAAACTCACAGGAGAACGACCATAAAGTGCCCGAGGCAGCAACAGACCCTTGGAGCCAAGTCGGCAGGAGGCCGATGTATTGAATCTCGACGCAATTTGAGTGTTCCATCGTCATTACAAGGCCCTGAACGTTACAATTAACTATCATTTTTGCGTCGGATTCGTAAATCTAGACTCACAGGAGAACGACCATAAGGTGCCCGAGGCAGCAATACACCCTTGGAGACAAGTCGGCTGGAGGCCGATGTATTGAATGTCGACGCAATTTGAGTGTTCCATCGGCATTAGGAGGCCCTGAACGTTATAATTTACTATCATTTTTGCGTCGGGTTCGAAAATCTAGACTCACAGGAGAACGACCATAAAGTGCCCGAGGCAGCAATAGACCCTTGGAGACAAGTCGGCTGGAGGACGATGTATTGAATCTCGACGCAATTTGAGAGTTCCATCGTCATTAGGCGGCCCTGAACGTTACAATTAACTACCATTTTTGCGTCGGATTCGAAAATCTAGACTTACAAGAGAACGACCATAAAGTGCCCGAGGCTGCATTAGATCCTTGGAGACAAGTCGGCTGGAGGGCGATGTATTGGATCGCGACGCAATTTCAGTGTTCCATCGTCATTAGGAGGCCCTGAATGTTACAATTAACTATCATTTTTGCGTCGGATTCGAAAATCTAGACTCACAGGAGAACGACCATGAGGTGCCCGAGGCAGCAATAGACCCTTGGAGACAAGTCGGCTGGAGGCCGATGTATTGAATGTCGACGCAATTTGAGTGTTCCATCGGCATTAGGAGGCCCTGAAAGTTAGAATTTACTACCATTTTTGCGTCGGGTTCGAAAATCTAGACTCACAGGAGAACGACCATTAAGTACCCGAGGCAGCAATAGACCCTTGGAGACAAGTCGGCTGGAGGACGATGTATTGAATCTCGACGCAATTTGAGAGTTCCATCGTCATTAGGCGGCCCTGAACGTTACAATTAACTATCATTTTTGCGTCGGATTCGAAAATCTAGACTTACAAGAGAACGACCATAAAGTGCCCGAGGCAGCATTAGATCCTTGGAGACAAGTCGGCTGGAGGACGATGTATTGGATCGCGACGCAATTTGAGTGTTCCATCGTCATTAGGAGGCCCTGAATGTTACAATTAACTATCATTATTGCGTCGGATTCGAAAATCTAGACTCACAGGAGAACGACCATAAGGTGCCCGAGGCAGCAATAGACCCTTAGAGACAAGTCGGCTGGAGGACGTTGTATTGAATCTCGACGCATTTTGAGTGTTCCATCGGCATTAGGAGGCCCTGAACGTTAAAATTAACTATCATTTTTGCGTCGGATTCGATAATCTAAACTCACAGGAGAACGACCATACGGTGCCCGAGGCAGCAACAAACCCTTGGAGACAAGTCGGCTGGAGGACGATGTATTGAATCTCGACGCAATTTGAGTGTTCCATCGTCATTACAAGGCCCTGAACGTTACAATTAACTATCATTTTGGCGTCGGATTCGTAAATCTAGACTTACAAGAGAACGACCATAAAGTGCCCGAGGCACATTAGACCGTTGGAGACAAGTCGGCTGGAGGCCGATGTATTGAATCTCGACGCAATTTGAGTGTTCCATCGTCATTACAAGGCCCTGTACCGTACAATTAACTATCAGTTTCGCGTCGGATTCGAAAATCTACTCACAGGAGAAGTTCATACGGTGCTCGAGACAGCAATATCCCCTTGGAGACAATTCCGCTGGAGGCCGATGTATTGAATCTCGACGCAATTTGAGAGTTCCATCGGCATTAGGAGGCCATGAACGTTACAATTAACTATCATTTTTGCGTCGGATTCGAAAATCTAGACTTACAAGAGAACGACCATAACGTGCCCGAGGCAGCATAAGACGCTTGGAGGCAAGTCGGTTGGAGGACGATGTATTGAATCTCGACGCAATTTGAGTGTCCCATCGTCATTACAAGGCCCTAAACGTTACAATTAACTATCATTTTTGCGTCGGATTCGATAATCTAAACTCACAGGAGAACGACCATAAAGTGCCCGAGGCAGCAACAGACTCTTGGAGACAAGTCGGCAGGAGGCCGATGTATTGAATCTCGACGCAATTTGAGTGTTCCATCGTCATTACAAGGCCCTGAACGTTACAATTAACTATCATTTTTGCGTCGGATCCGAAAATCTAGACTCACAGGACAACGACCATAAGGTGCCCGAGGCAGCAATAGACCCTTGGAGACAAGTCGGCTGGAGGCCGATGTATTGAATCTCGACGCAATTTGAGTGTTCCATCGGCATTAGGAGTCCCTGAACGTTATAATTAACTATCATTTTTGCGTCGGATTCGATAATCTATACTCACAGGAGAACGACCATACGGTGCCCGAGGCAGCAACAGACCCTTGGAGACAAGTCGGCTGGAGGACGATGTATTGAATCTCGACGCAATTTCAGTGTTCCATCGTCATTACATGGCCCTGAACGTTACAATTAACTATCATTTTTGCGTCGGATTCGAAAATCTAGACTCACAGGAGAACGACCATAAGGTGCCCGAGGCAGCAATAGACCCTTGGAGACAAGTCGGCTGGAGGACGATGTATTGGATCGCGACGCAATTTGAGTCTTCTATCGTCATTAGGAGGCGCTGAACGTTACAATTCACTATCATTTTTGCGTCGGATTCGAAAATCTAGACTCACAGGAAAAGGATCATGTGGTGCCCGAGGCAGCGATATTCCCTTGGAGACAAGTCGGCTGGAGGCCGATGTGTTGAATCTCGACGCAATTTGAGTGTTCCATCGTCATTAGAAGGCCCTGAACGTTACAATTAACGATCATTTTTGCGTCGGATGCGAAAATCTAGACTCACAGGAGAACGACCATAAGGTGCCCGAGGCAGCAATAGACCCTTGGAGACAAGTCGGCTGGAGGACGATGTATTGAATCTCGACGCAATTTGAGAGTTCCATCGTCATTAGGCGGCCCTGAACGTTACAATTAACTATCATTTTTTCGTCGGATTCGAAAATCTAGACTCACAGGAGAACGACCATAAGGTGCCCGAGGCAGCAATAGACCCTTGGAGACAAGTCGGCTGGAGGCCGATGCATTGAATGTCGACGCAATTTGAGTGTTCCATCGGCATTAGGAGGCCCTGAAAGTTACAATTTACTACCATTTTTGCGTCGGGTTCGAAAATCTAGACTCACAGGAGAACGACCATAAAGTGCCCGAGGCAGCAATAGACCCTTGGAGACAAGTCGGCTGGAGGACGGTGTATTGAATCTCGACGCAATTTGAGAGTTCCATCGTCATTAGGCGGCCCTGAACGTTACAATTAACTATCATTTTTGCGTCGGATTCGAAAATCTAGACTTACAAGAGAACGACCATAAAGTGCCCGAGGCAGCATTAGATCCTTGGAGACAAGTCGGCTGGAGGACGATGTATTGAATCTCGAAGCAATTTGAGTGTTCCATCGTCATTACAAGGCCCTGTACCGTACAATTAACTATCAGTTTCGCGTCGGATTCGAAAATCTACTCACAGGAGAAGTTCATACGGTGCTCGAGACAGCAATATCCCCTTGGAGACAATTCCGCTGGAGGCCGATGTATTGAATCTCGACGCAATTTGAGAGTTCCATCGGCATTAGGAGGCCATGAACGTTACAATTAACTATCATTTTTGCGTCGGATTCGAAAATCTAGACTTACAAGAGAACGACCATAACGTGCCCGAGGCAGCACAAGACCCTTGGAGGCAAGTCGGTTGGAGGACGATGTATTGAATCTCGACGCAATTTGAGTGTCCCATCGTCATTACAAGGCCCTAAACGTTACAATTAACTATCATTTTTGCGTCGGATTCGATAATCTAAACTCACAGGAGAACGACCATAAAGTGCCCGAGGCAGCAACAGACTCTTGGAGACAAGT
The DNA here is from genome assembly GCF_023864345.2 of Schistocerca serialis cubense. Classification (NCBI taxonomy): domain Eukaryota; kingdom Metazoa; phylum Arthropoda; class Insecta; order Orthoptera; family Acrididae; genus Schistocerca; species Schistocerca serialis. The sequence continues at coordinate 492,777 of NW_026047645.1, read as the reverse complement.
CGGCAGGAGGCCGATGTATTGAATCTCGACGCAATTTGAGTGTTCCATCGTCATTACATGGCCCTGAACGTTACAATTAACTATCATTTTTGCGTCGGATTCGAAAATCTAGACTCACAGGAGAACGACCATAAGGTGCCCGAGGCAGCAATAGACCCTTGGAGACAAGTCGGCTGGAGGACGATGTATTGGATCGCGACGCAATTTGAGTCTTCTATCGTCATTAGGAGGCGCTGAACGTTACAATTCACTATCATTTTTGCGTCGGATTCGAAAATCTAGACTCACAGGAAAAGGATCATGTGGTGCCCGAGGCAGCGATATTCCCTTGGAGACAAGTCGGCTGGAGGCCGATGTGTTGAATCTCGACGCAATTTGAGTGTTCCATCGTCATTAGAAGGCCCTGAACGTTACAATTAACGATCATTTTTGCGTCGGATACGAAAATCTAGACTCACAGGAGAACGACCATAAGGTGCCCGAGGCAGCAATAGACCCTTGGAGACAAGTCGGCTGGAGGACGATGTATTGAATCTCGACGCAATTTGAGAGTTCCATCGTCATTAGGCGGCCCTGAACGTTACAATTAACTATCATTTTGGCGTCGGATTCGTAAATCTAGACTTACAAGAGAACGACCATAAGGCGCCCGACGCAGCATTAGACCCTTGTAGACAAGTCGGCTGGAGGACAATGTATTGGATCGCGACGCAATTTGAGTGTTCCATCGTCATTAGAAGGCCCTGAATGTTACAATTAACTATCAGTTTTTCGTCGGATTCGAAAATCTAGACTCACAGCAGACGAACCATTTGGTGCCCGAGGCAGCAATATCCCCTTGGAGACAAATCGGCTGGAGGACGATGTATTGTATCCCGACGCAATTTGAGTCTTCTATCGTCATTAGGAGGCGCTGAACGTTACAATTCACTATCATTTTTGCGTCGGATTCGAAAATCTAGACTCACAGGAGAAGGATCATATTGTGCCCGAGACAGCAATATCCCCTTGGAGACAAGTCGGCTGGAGGACGATGTATTGGATCTCGACGCAATTTGAGTGTCCCATCGTCATTAGGAGGCTCTAAACGTTACAATTAACTATCATTTTTGCGTCGGATTCGATAATCTAAACTCACAGGGGAACGACCATACGGTGCCCGAGGCAGCTATTGACCCTTGGAGACAAGTTGGTTGGAGGACGATGTATTGGTTCGCGACGTAAAATGAGTGTTCCATCGTCATTAGGAGGCCCTGAATGTTACAATTAACTATCAGTTTTTCGTCGGATTCGAAAATCTAAACTCACAGGAGAACGACCATAATGTGCCCGACCGTTGGGACAAGTCGTCTGGAGGCCGATGTATTGAATCTCGACGCAATTTGAGTGTTCCATCGTCATTACAAGGCCCTGAACCTTACAATTAACTATCAGTTTCGCGTCGGATTCGAAAATCTACTCACAGGAGAAGTTCATACGGTGCTCGAGACAGCAATATACCCCTTGGAGACAAATCGGCTGGAGGACGATATATTGAATCTCGACGCAATTTGAGAGTTCAATCGGCATTAGGAGGCCATGAACGTTACAATTAACTATCATTTTTGCGTCGGATTCGAAAATCTAGACTTACAAGAGAACAACCATAACGTGCCCGAGGCAGCATTAGACCCTTGGAGACAAGTCGGCTGGAGGACGATGTATTGAATCTCGACCCAATTTGAGAGTTCTATCGTGATCAGGAGGCGCTGAACATTACTATTCACTATCATTTTTGCGTCGGATTTGAAAATCTAGACTCACAGGAGAAGGATCATAAGGTGCCCGAGGCAGCAATAGACCCTTGGAGACAAGTCGGCTGGAGGACGATGTACTGAATCTCGACGCAATTTGAGAGTTCCATCGTCATTAGGCGGCCCTGAACGTTACAATTAACTATCATTTTGGAGTCGGATTCGTAAATCTAGACTTACAAGAGAACGACCATAAAGTGCCCCAGGCAGCATTAGACCCTTGGAGACAAGTCGGCTGGAGGACGATGTATTGGATCGCGACGCAATTTGAGTGTTCCATCGGCATTAGGAGGCCCTGAATGTTACAATTAACTATCATTTATGCGTCGGATTCGAAAATCTACTCACAGGAGAACTTCATACGGTGCTCGAGACAGCAATATCCCCTTGGTGACAATTCCGCTGGAGGCCGATGTATTGAATCTCGACGCAATTTGAGAGTTCCATCGGCATTAGGAGGCCATGAACGTTACTATTCACTATCATTTTTGCGTCGGATTCGAAAATCTAGACTCACAGGAGAAGGATCATATGGTGCCCGAGGCAGCAACAGACCCTTGGAGACAAGTCGGCTGGAGGCCGATGTATTGAATCTCGACGCAATTTGAGTGTTCCATCGGCATTAGGAGTCCCTGAACGTTATAATTAACTATCATTTTTGCGTCGGATTCGATAATCTAAACTCACAGGAGAACGACCATAAGGTGCCCTAGGCAGCAATAGACCCTTGGAGACAAGTCGGCTGGAGGCCGATGTATTGAATCTCGACGCAATTTGAGTGTTCCATCGTCATTACAAGGCCCTGAACGTTACAATTAACTATCATTTCTGCGTCGGATTCGTAAATCTAGACTCACAGGAGATCGACCATAAGGTGCCCGAGGCAGCAATAGACCCTTGGAGACAAGTCGGCTGGAGGCCGATGTATTGAATCTCGACGCAATTCGAGTGTCCCATCGTCATTAGAAGGCCCTGAACGTTATAATTAACTATCATTTTTGCGTCGGATTCGATAATCTAAACTCACAGGAGAACGACCATACGGTGCCCGAGGCAGCAACAGACCCTTGGAGACAAGTCGGCTGGAGGACGATGTATTGAATCTCGACGCAATTTGAGTGTTCCATCGTCATTACATGGCCCTGAAAGTTACAATTAACTATCATTTTTGCGTCGGATTCGAAAATCTGGACTCACAGGAGAACGACCATAAGGTGCCCGAGGCAGCAATAGACCCTTGGACACAAGTCGGCTGGAGGCCGATGTATTGAATCTCGACGCAATTTGAGTGGTCCATCGTCATTACAAGGCCCTGAACGTTACACTTAACTATCATTTTTGCGTCGGATTCGAAAATCTAGACTCACAGGAGAACGACCATAAGGTGCCCGAGGCAGCAATAGACCCTTGGAGACAAGTCGGCTGGAGGCCGATGTATTGAATCTCGACGCAATTTGAGTGTTCCATCGGCATTAGGAGGCCCTGAACGTTACAATTTACTATCATTTTTGCGTCGGGTTCGAAAATCTAGACTCACAGGAGAACGACCATAAAGTGCCCGAGGCAGCATTAGACCCTTGGAGACAAGTCGGCTGGAGGACGATGTATTGGATCGCGACGCAATTTGAGTGTTCCATCGCCATTAGAAGGCCCTGAATGTTACAATTAACTATCAGTTTTTCGTCGGATTCGAAAATCTAGACTCACAGCAGACGAACCATTTGGTGCCCTAGGCAGCAATATCCCCTTGGAGACAAATCGGCTGGAGGACGATGTATTGAATCCCGACGCAATTTGAGTCTTCTATCGTCATTAGGAGGCGCTGAACGTTACAATTCACTATCATTTTTGCGTCGGATTCGAAAATCTAGACTCACAGGAGAAGGATCATATTGTGCCCGAGACAGCAATATCCCCTTGGAGACAAGTCGGCTGGAGGACGATGTATTGAATCTCGACGCAATTTGAGTCTTCTATCGACATCAGGAGGCGCTGAACGTTACTATTCACTATCATTTTTGCGTCGGATTCGAAAATCTAGACTCACAGGAGAAGGATCATAAGGTGCCCGAGGCAGCAATAGACCCTTGGAGACAAGTCGGCTGGAGGACGATGTATTGAATCTCGACGCAATTTGAGAGTTCCATCGTCATTAGGCGGCCTTGAACGTTACAATTAAGTATCATTTTGGCGTCGGATTCGTAAATCTAGACTTACAAGAGAACGACCATAAAGTGCCCGAGGCAGCATTAGACCCTTGGAGACAAGTCGGCTGGAGGACGATGTATTGGATCGCGACGCAATTTGAGTGTTCCATCGTCATTAGGAGGCCCTGAATGTTACAATTAACTATCATTTATGCGTCGGATTCGAAAATCTACTCACAGGAGAACTTCATACGGTGCTCGAGACAGCAATATCCCCTTGGAGACAATTCCGCTGGAGGCCGATGTATTGAATCTCGACGCAATTTGAGAGTTCCATCGGCATTAGGAGGCCATGAACGTTACTATTCACTATCATTTTTGCGTCGGATTCGAAAATCTAGACTCACAGGAGAAGGATCATATGGTGCCCGAGGCAGCAACAGACCCTTGGAGACAAGTCGGCTGGAGGACGATGTATTGAATCCCGACGCAATTTGAGTGTCCCATCGTCATTAGGAGGCCCTAAACGTTACAATTAACTATCAGTTTTTCGTCGGATTCGAAAATCTAAACTCACAGGAGAACGACCATTAGGTGCCCGAGGCAGCAATAGACCGTTGGAGACAAGTCGGCTGGAGGCCGATGTAGTGAATCTCGACGCAATTTGAGTGTCCCATCGTCATTAGAAGGCCCTGAACGTTACAATTAACTATCATTTATGCGTCGGATTCGAAAATCTACTCACAGGAGAAGTTCATACGGTGCTCGAGACAGCAATATCCCCTTGGAGACAATTCCGCTGGAGGCCGATGTATTGAATCTCGACGCAATTTGAGAGTTCCATCGGCATTAGGAGGCCATGAACGTTACAATTAACTATCATTTTTGCGTCGGATTCGAAAATCTAGACTTACAAGAGAACGACCATAAGGTGCCCGAGGCAGCATTAGACCCTTGGAGACAAGTCGGCTGGAGGCCGATGTATTGAATCTCGACGCAATTTGAGATTTCTATCGTCATCAGGAGGCGCTGAACGTTACTATTCACTATCATTTTTGCGTCGGATTCGAAAATCTAGACTCACAGGAGAAGGATCATAAGGTGCCCGAGGCAGCAATAGACCCTTGGAGACAAGTCGGCTGGAGGCCGATGTATTGAATATCGACGCAATTTGAGAGTTCCATCGTCATTAGGCGGCCCTGAACGTTACAATTAACTATCATTTTTGCGTCGGATTCGAAAATCTAGACTCACAGGAGAACGACCATAAGGTGCCCGAGGCAGCAATAGACCCTTGGAGACAAGTCGGTTGGAGGCCGATGTATTGAATCTCGACTCTATTTGAGTGTTCCATCGGCATTAGGAGGCCCTGAACGTTACAATTTACTATCATTTTTGCGTCGGGTTCGAAAACCTAGACTCACAGGAGAACGAACATAAGGTGCCCGAGGCAGCAATAGACCCTTGGAGACAAGTCGGCTGGAGGCCGTTGTATTGAATCTCGACGCAATTTGAGTGTTCCATCGGCATTAGGAGGCCCTGAACGTTAAAATTAACTAATATTTTTGCGTCGGATTCGATAATCTAAACTCACAGGAGAACGACCATACGGTGCCCGAGGCAGCAACAGACCCTTGGAGACAAGTCGGCTGGAGGACGATGTATTGAATCTCGACGCAATTTGAGTGTTCCATCGTCATTACAAGGCCCTGAACGTTACAATTAACTATCATTTTTGCGTCGGATTCGAAAATCTAGACTCACAGGAGAACGACCATAAGGTGCCCGAGGCAGCAATAAACCCTTGGAGACAAGTCGGCTGGAGGACGATGTATTGGATCGCGACGCAATTTGAGTCTTCTGTCGTCATTAGGAGGCGCTGAACGTTACAATTCACTATCAGTTTTTCGTCGGATTCGAAAATCTAGACTCACAGCAGACGAACCATTTGGTGCCCGTGGCAGCAATATCCCCTTGGAGACAAATCGGCTGGAGGACGATGAATTGAATCTCGACGCAATTTGAGTCTTCTATCGTCATTAGGAGGCGCTGAACGTTACAATTCACTATCATTTTTGCGTCGGATTCGAAAATCTAGACTCACAGGAGAAAGATCATATTGGGCCCGAGACAGCAATATCCCCTTGGAGACCATTCGGCTGGAGTACGATGTATTGAATCTCGACGCAATTTGAGTGTCCCATCGTCATTAGAAGGGACTGAACGTTACAATTAACTATCATTTATGCGTCGGATTCGAAAATCTACTCACAGGAGAAGTTCATACGGTGCTCGAGACAGCAATATCCCCTTGGAGACAATTCCGCTGGAGGCCGATGTATTGAATCTCGACGCAGTTTGAGAGTTCCATCGGCATTAGGAGGCCATGAACGTTACAATTAACTATCATTTTTGCGTCGGATTCGAAAATCTAGACTTACAAGAGAACGACCATAAGGTGCCCGAGGCAGCAATATCCCCTTGGAGACAAATCGGCTGGAGGACGATGTATTGAATCCCGACGCAATTTGAGTGTTCCATCGTCATTACAAGGCCCTGAACCTTACAATTAACTATCAGTTTCGCGTCGGATTCGAAAATCTACTCACAGGAGAAGTTCATACGGTGCTCGAGACAGCAATATCCCCTTGGAGACAAATCGGCTGGAGGACGATGTATTGAATCTCGACGCAATTTGAGTCTTCTATCGTCATTAGGAGGCGCTGAACGTTACAATTCACTATCATTTTTGCGTCGGATTCGATAATCTAAACTCACAGGGGAACGACCATACGGTGCCCGAGACAGCTATTGACCCTTGGAGACAAGTCGGTTGGAGGACGATGTATTGGATCGCGACGCAAAATGAGTGTTCCATCGTCATTACGAGGCCCTGAATGTTACAATTAACTATCAGTTTTTCGTCGGATTCGAAAATCTAAACTCACAGGAGAACGACCATTAGGTGCCCGAGGCAGCAATAGACCGTTGGAGACAAGTCGGCTGGAGGCCGATGTATTGAATCTCGACGCAATTTGAGTGTCCCATCGTCATTAGAAGGCCCTGAACGTTACAATTAACTATCATTTATGCGTCGGATTCGAAAATCTACTCACAGGAGAACTTCATACGGTGCTCGAGACAGCAATATCCCCTTGGAGACAATTCCGCTGGAGGCCGATGTATTGAATCTCGACGCAATTTGAGAGTTCCATCGGCATTAGGAGGCCATGAACGTTACTATTCACTATCATTTTTGCGTCGGATTCGAAAATCTAGACTCACAGGAGAAGGATCATATGGTGCCCGAGGCAGCAACAGACCCTTCGAGACAAGTCGGCTGGAGGACGATGTATTGAATCTCGACGCAATTTGAGTGTCCCATCGTCATTACAAGGCCCTAAACGTTACAATTAACTATCATTTTTGCGTCGGATTCGATAATCTAAACTCACAGGAGAACGACCTTAAAGTGCCCGAGGCAGCAACAGACCTTGGAGACAAGTCGGCAGGAGGCCGATGTATTGAATCTCGACGCAATTTGAGTGTTCCATCGTCATTACAAGGCCCTGAACGTTACAATTAACTATCATTTTTGCGTCGGATTCGAAAATCTAGACTCACAGGACAACGACCATAAGGTGCCCGAGGCAGCAATAGACCCTTGGAGACAAGTCGGCTGGAGGCCGATGTATTGAATCTCGACGCAATTTGAGTGTTCCATCGTCATTACAAGGCCCTGAACGTTACAATTAACTATCATTTTTGCGTCGGATTCGAAAATCTAGACTCACAGGAGAACGACCATAAGGTGCCTGAGGCAGCAATAGACCCTTGGAGACAAGTCGGCTGGAGGCCGATGTATTGAATGTCGACGCAATTTGAGTGTTCCATCGGCATTAGGAGGCCCTGAACGTTACAATTTACTATCATTTTGGCGTCGGGTTCGAAAATCTAGACTCACAGGAGAACGACCATAAAGTGCCCGAGGCAGCAATAGACCCTTGGAGACAAGTCGGCTGGAGGGCGATGTATTGAATCTCGACGCAATTTGAGAGTTCCATCGTCATTAGGCGGCCCTGAACGTTACTATTCACTATCATTTTTGCGTCGGATTCAAAAATCTAGACTCACAGGAGAAGGATCATATGGTGCCCGAGGCAGCAACAGACCCTTGGAGACAAGTCGGCTGGAGGACGATGTATTGAATCTCGACGCAATTTGAGTGTCCCATCGTCATTAGGAGGCCCTGAATGTTACAATTAACTATCAGTTTTTCGTCGGATTCGAAAATCTAAACTCACAGGAGAACGACCTTAAGGTGCCCGACCGTTGGGACAAGTCGGCTGGAGGCCGATGTATTGAATCTCGACGCAATTTGAGTGTTCCATCGTCATTACAAGGCCCTGAACCTTACAATTAACTATCAGTTTCGCGTCGGATTCGAAAATCTACTCACAGGAGAAGTTCATACGGTGCTCGAGACAGCAATATACCCCTTGGAGACAAATCGGCTGGAGGACGATGTATTGAATCTCGACGCAATTTGAGTCTTCTATCGTCATCAGGAGGCGCTGAACGTTACTATTCACTATCATTTTTGCGTCGGATTCGAAAATCTAGACTCACAGGAGAAGGATCATAAGGTGCCCGAGGCAGCAATAGACCCTTGGAGACAAGTCGGCTGGAGGACGATGTATTGAATCTCGACGCAATTTGAGAGTTCCATCGTCATTAGGCGGCCTTGAACGTTACAATTAAGTATCATTTTAGCGTCGGATTCGTAAATCTAGACTTACAAGAGAACGACCATAAAGTGCCCGAGGCAGCATTAGACCCTTGGAGACAAGTCGGCTGGAGGACGATGTATTGGATCGCGACGCAATTTGAGAGTTCCATCGTCATTAGGAGGCCCTGAATGTTACAATTAACTATCATTTATGCGTCGGATTCAAAAATCTACTCACAGGAGAACTTCATACGGTGCTCGAGACAGCAATATCCCCTTGGAGACAATTCCGCTGGAGGCCGATGTATTGAATCTCGACGCAATTTGAGAGTTCCATCGGCATTAGGAGGCCATGAACGTTACTATTCACTATCATTTTTGCGTCGGATTCGAAAATCTAGACTCACAGGAGAAGGATCATATGGTGCCCGAGGCAGCAACAGACCCTTGGAGACAAGTCGGCTGGAGGACGATGTATTGAATCTCGACGCAATTTGAGTGTCCCATCGTCATTAGGAGGCCCTAAACGTTACAATTAACTATCAGTTTTTCGTCGGATTCGAAAATCTAAACTCACAGGAGAACGACCATTAGGTGCCCGAGGCAGCAATAGACCGTTGGAGACAAGTCGGCTGGAGGCCGATGTAGTGAATCTCGACGCAATTTGAGTGTCCCATCGTCATTAGAAGGCCCTGAACGTTACAATTAACTATCATTTATGCGTCGGATTCGAAAATCTACTCACAGGAGAAGTTCATACGGTGCTCGAGACAGCAATATCCCCTTGGAGACAATTCCGCTGGAGGCCGATGTATTGAATCTCGACGCAATTTGAGAGTTCCATCGGCATTAGGAGGCCATGAACGTTACAATTAACTATCATTTTTGCGTCGGATTCGAAAATCTAGACTTACAAGAGAACGACCATAAGGTGCCCGAGGCAGCATTAGACCCTTGGAGACAAGTCGGCTGGAGGCCGATGTATTGAATCTCGACGCAATTTGAGATTTCTATCGTCATCAGGAGGCGCTGAACGTTACTATTCACTATCATTCTTGCGTCGGATTCGAAAATCTAGACTCACAGGAGAAGGATCATAAGGTGCCCGAGGCAGCAATAGACCCTTGGAGACAAGTCGGCTGGAGGTCGATGTATTGAATATCGACGCAATTTGAGAGTTCCATCGTCATTAGGCGGCCCTGAACGTTACAATTAACTATCATTTTTGCGTCGGATTCGAAAATCTAGACTCACAGGAGAACGACCATAAGGTGCCCGAGGCAGCAATAGACCCTTGGAGACAAGTCGGTTGGAGGCCGATGTATTGAATCTCGACGCTATTTGAGTGTTCCATCGGCATTAGGAGGCCCTGAACGTTACAATTTACTATCATTTTTGCGTCGGGTTCGAAAACCTAGACTCACAGGAGAACGACCATAAGGTGCCCGAGGCAGCAATATACCCTTGGAGACAAGTCGGCTGGAGGCCGTTGTATTGAATCTCGACGCAATTTGAGTGTTCCATCGGCATTAGGAGGCCCTGAACGTTAAAATTAACTATCATTTTTGCGTCGGATTCGATAATCTAAACTCACAGGAGAACGACCATACGGTGCCCGAGGCAGCAACAGACCCTTGGAGACAAGTCGGCTGGAGGACGATGTATTGAATCTCGACGCAATTTGAGTGTTCCATCGTCATTACAAGGCCCTGAACGTTACAATTAACTATCATTTTTGCGTCGGATTCGAAAATCTAGACTCACAGGAGAACGACCATAAGGTGCCCGAGGCAGCAATAAACCCTTGGAGACAAGTCGGCTGGAGGACGATGTATTGGATCGCGACGCAATTTGAGTCTTCTGTCGTCATTAGGAGGCGCTGAACGTTACAATTCACTATCAGTTTTTCGTCGGATTCGAAAATCTAGACTCACAGCAGACGAACCATTTGGTGCCCGTGGCAGCAATATCCCCTTGGAGACAAATCGGCTGGAGGACGATGAATTGAATCTCGACGCAATTTGAGTCTTCTATCGTCATTAGGAGGCGCTGAATGTTACAATTCACTATCATTTTTGCGTCGGATTCGAAAATCTAGACTCGCAGGAGGAAGATCATATTGGGCCCGAGACAGCAATATCCCCTTGGAGACCATTCGGCTGGAGGACGATGTATTGAATCTCGACGCAATTTGAGTGTCCCATCGTCATTAGAAGGGACTGAACGTTACAATTAACCATCATTTATGCGTCGGATTCGAAAATCTACTCACAGGAGAAGTTCATACGGTGCTCGAGACAGCAATATCCCCTTGGAGACAATTCCGCTGGAGGCCGATGTATTGAATCTCGACGCAGTTTGAGAGTTCCATCGGCATTAGGAGGCCATGAACGTTACAATTAACTATCATTTTTGCGTCGGATTCGAAAATCTAGACTTACAAGAGAACGACCATAAGGTGCCCGAGGCAGCATTAGACCCTTGGAGACAAATCGGCTGGAGGACGATGTATTGAATCCCGACGCAATTTGAGTGTTCCATCGTCATTACAAGGCCCTGAACCTTACAATTAACTATCAGTTTCGCGTCGGATTCGAAAATCTACTCACAGGAGAAGTTCATACGGTGCTCGAGACAGCAATATACCCCTTGGAGACAAATCGGCTGGAGGACGATGTATTGAATCTCGACGCAATTTGAGTCTTCTATCGTCATTAGGAGGCGCTGAACGTTACAATTCACTATCATTTTTGCGTCGGATTCGAAAATCTAGACTCACAGGAGAAAGATCATATTGTGCCCGAGACAGCAATATCCCCTTGGAGACAAGTCGGCTGGAGGACGATGAATTGAATCTCGACGCAATTTGATTGTCCCATCGTCTTTAGGAGGCCCTAAACGTTACAATTAACTATCATTTTTGCGTCGGATTCGATAATCTAAACTCACAGGGGAACGACCATACGGTGCCCGAGACAGCTATTGACCCTTGGAGACAAGTCGGTTGGAGGACGATGTATTGGATCGCGACGCAAAATGAGTGTTCCATCGTCATTACGAGGCCCTGAATGTTACAATTAACTATCAGTTTTTCGTCGGATTCGAAAATCTAAACTCACAGGAGAACGACCATTAGGTGCCCGAGGCAGCAATAGACCGTTGGAGACAAGTCGGCTGGAGGCCGATGTATTGAATCTCGACGCAATTTGAGTGTCCCATCGTCATTAGAAGGCCCTGAACGTTACAATTAACTATCATTTATGCGTCGGATTCGAAAATCTACTCACAGGAGAACTTCATACGGTGCTCGAGACAGCAATATCCCCTTGGAGACAATTCCGCTGGAGGCCGATGTATTGAATCTCGACGCAATTTGAGAGTTCCATCGGCATTAGGAGGCCATGAACGTTACTATTCACTATCATTTCTGCGTCGGATTCGAAAATCTAGACTCACAGGAGAAGGATCATATGGTGCCCGAGGCAGCAACAGACCCTTGGAGACAAGTCGGCTGGAGGACGATGTATTGAGTCTCGACGCAATTTGAGTGTCCCATCGTCATTACAAGGCCCTAAACGTTACAATTAACTATCATTTTTGCGTCGGATTCGATAATCTAAACTCACAGGAGAACGACCATAAAGTGCCCGAGGCAGCAACAGACCTTGGAGACAAGTCGGCAGGAGGCCGATGTATTGAATCTCGACGCAATTTGAGTGTTCCATCGTCATTACAAGGCCCTGAACGTTACAATTAACTATCATTTTTGCGTCGGATTCGAAAATCTAGACTCACAGGACAACGACCATAAGGTGCCCGAGGCAGCAATAGACCCTTGGAGACAAGTCGGCTGGAGGCCGATGTATTGAATCTCGACGCAATTTGAGTGTTCCATCGTCATTACAAGGCCCTGAACGTTACAATTAACTATCATTTTTGCGTCGGATTCGAAAATCTAGACTCACAGGAGAACGACCATAAGGTGCCCGAGGCAGCAATAGACCCTTGGAGACAAGTCGGCTGGAGGCCGATGTATTGAATGTCGACGCAATTTGAGTGTTCCATCGGCATTAGGAGGCCCTGAACGTTACAATTTACTATCATTTTGGCGTCGGGTTCGAAAATCTAGACTCACAGGAGAACGACCATAAAGTGCCCGAGGCAGCAATAGACCCTTGGAGACAAGTCGGCTGGAGGACGATGTATTGAATCTCGACGCAATTTGAGAGTTCCATCGTCATTAGGCGGCCCTGAACGTTACAATTAACTATCATTTTGGCGTCGGATTCGTAAATGTAGACTTACAAGAGAACGACCATAAAGTGCCCGAGGCAGCAATAGACCCTTGGAGACAAGTCGGCTGGAGGACGATGTATTGGATCGCGACGCAATTTGAGTGTTCCATCGTCATTAGGAGGCCCTGAATGTTACAATTAACTATCAGTTTTTCGTCGGATTCGAAAATCTAGACACACAGCAGACGAACCATTTGGTGCCCGAGGCAGCAATATCCCCTTGGAGACAAATCGGCTGGAGGACGATGTATTGAATCCCGACGCAATTTGAGTCTTCTATCGTCATTAGGAGGCGCTGAACGTTACAATTCACTATCACTTTTGCGTCGGATTCGAAAATCTAGACTCACAGGAGAAAGATCATATTGTGCCCGAGACAGCAATATCCCCTTGGAGACAAGTCGGCTGGAGGACGATGTATTGAATCTCGACGCAATTTGAGTGTCCCATCGTCATTAGGAGGCCCTAAACGTTACAATTAACTATCATTTTTGCGTCGGATTCGATAATCTAAACTCACAGGGGAACGACCATACGGTGCCCGAGGCAGCTATTGACCCTTGGAGACAAGTCGGTTGGAGGACGATGTTTTGGATCGCGACGCAAAATGTGTATTCCATCGTCATTAGGAGGCCCTGAATGTTACAATTAACTATCAGATTTTCGTCGGATTCGAAAATCTAAACTCACAGGAGAACGACCATAAGGTGCCCGACCGTTGGAGACAAGTCGGCTGGAGGACGATGTATTGAATCTCGACGCAATTTGAGAGTTCTATCGTCATCAGGAGGCGCTGAACATTACTATTCACTATCATTTTTGCGTCGGATTCGAAAATCTAGACTCACAGGAGAACGACCATAAGGTGCCTGAGGCAGCAATAGACCCTTGGAGACAAGTCGGCTGGAGGACGATGTATTGAATATCGACGCAATTTGAGTGTTCCATCGTCATTAGAAGGCCCTGAACGTTACAATTAACTATCATTTTTGCGTCGGATACGAAAATCTAGACTCACAGGAGAACGACCATAAGGTGCCCGAGGCAGCAATAGACCCTTGGAGACAAGTCGGCTGGAGGACGATGTATTGAATCTCGACGCAATTTGAGTGTTCCATCGTCATTAGGCGGCCCTGAACGTTACAATTAACTATCATTTTGGCGTCGGATTCGTAAATCTAGACTTACAAGAGAACGACCATAAAGTGCCCGAGGCAGCATTAGACCCTTGGAGACAAGTCGGCTGGTGGACGTGTATTGGATCGCGATGCAAATGATTATTCCATCGTCATTACAAGGGCCTGAAACTTACAATTAACTATCAGTTTCGCGTCGGATTCGAAAATCTACTCACAGGAGAAGTTCATACGGTGCTCGAGACAGCAATATACCCCTTGGAGACAAATCGGCTGGAGGACGATGAATTGAATCTCGACGCAATTTGAGTCTTCTATCGTCATTAGGAGGCGCTGAACGTTACAATTAACTATCATTTTTGCGTCGGATTCGAAAATCTAGACTCACAGGAGAACGACCATAAGGTGCCCGAGGGAGACAAGTCGGCTGGAGGACGATGTATTGGATCGCGACGCAATTTGAGTCTTCTATCGTCATTAGGAGGCGCTGAACGTTACAATTCACTATCATTTTTGCGTCGGATTCGAAAATCTAGACTCACAGGAGAAGGACCATGTGGTGCCCGAGGCAGCGATATCCCCTTGGAGACTAGTCGGCTGGAGGCCGATGTATTGAATCTCGACGCAATTTGAGTGTTCCATCGTCATTAGAAGGCCCTGAACGTTACAATTAACTATCACTTTTGCGTCGGTTACGAAAATCTAGACTCACAGGAGAACGATCATAAGGTGCCCGAGGCAGCAATAGACCCTTGGAGACAAGTCGGCTGGAGGACGATGTATTGAATCCTGACGCAATTTGAGAGTTCCATCGTCATTAGGCGGCCCTGAACGTTACAATTATCTATCATTTTGGCGTCGGATTCGTAAATGTAGACTTACAAGAGAACGACCATAAAGTGCCCGAGGCAGCAATAGACCCTTGGAGACAAGTCGGCTGGAGGACGATGTATTGGATCGCGACGCAATTTGAGTGTTCCATCGTCATTAGGAGGCCCAGAATGTTACAATTAACTATCAGTTTTTCGTCGGATTCGAAAATCTAAACTCAGAGGAGAACGACCATTAGGTGCCCGAGGCAGCAATAGACCGTTGGAGATAAGTCGGCTGGAGGCCGATGTATTGAATCTCGACGCAATTTGAGTGTCCCATCGTCATTAGAAGGCCCTGAACGTTACAATTAACTATCATTTTTGCGTCGGATTCGAAAATCTAGACTCACAGGAGAAGGATCATATTGTGCCCGAGACAGCAATATCCCCTTGGAGACAAGTCGGCTGGAGGCCGATGTATTGAATCTCGACGCAATTTGAGTGTTCCATGGTCATTAGAAGGCCCTGAACGTTACAATTAACTATCATTTTTGCGTCGCATACGAAAATCTAGACTCACAGGAGAACGACCATAGGGTGCCCGAGGCAGCAATTGACCCTTGGAGACAAGTCGGCTGGAGGACGATGTATTGAATCTCGACGCAATTTGAGAGTTCCATCGTCATTAGGCGGCCCTGAACGTCACAATTAACTATCATTTTGGCGTCGGATTCGTAAATCTAGACTTACAAGAGAACGACCATAAAGTGCCCGAGGCAGCATTAGACCGTTGGAGACAAGTCGGCTGGAGGCCGATGTATTGAATCTCGACGCAATGTGAGTGTTCCATCGTCATTACAAGGCCCTGAACCGTACAATTAACTATCAGTTTCGCGTCGGATTCGAAAATCTACTCACAGGAGAAGTTCATACGGTGCTCGAGACAACAATATACCCCTTGGAGACAAGTCGGCTGGAGGCCGATGTATTGAATCTCGACGCAATTTGAGTGTCCCATCGTCATTAGAAGGCCCTGAACGTTACAATTAACTATCATTTTTGCGTCGGATTCGAAAATCTAGACTCACAGGAGAAGGATCATATTGTGCCCGAGACAGCAATATCCCCTTGGAGACAAGTCGGCTGGAGGACGATGTATTGAATCTCGACGCAATTTGAGTGTCCCATCGTCATTAGGAGGTCCTAATCGTTACAATTAACTATCATTTTTGCGTCGGATTCGAAAATCTAGACTCACAGGAGAAAGATCATATTGTGCCCGAGACAGCAATAGACCGTTGGAGACAAGTCAGCTGGAGGCCGATGTATTGAATCTCGACGCAATTTGAGTGTCCCATCGTCATTAGAAGGCCCTGAACGTTACAATTAACTATCATTTATGCGTCGGATTCGAAAATCTACTCACAGGAGAACTTCATACGGTGCTCGAGACAGCAATATCCCCTTGGAGACAATTCCGCTGGAGGCCGATGTATTGAATCTCGACGCAATTTGAGAGTTCCATCGGCATTAGGAGGCCATGAACGTTACAATTAACTATCATTTTTGCGTCGGATTCGAAAATCTAGACTTACAAGAGAACGACCATAAGGTGCCCGAGGCAGCATTAGACCCTTGGAGACAAGTCGGCTGGAGGACGATGTATTGAATCTCGACGCAATTTGAGAGTTCTATCGTCATCAGGAGGCACTGAACGTTAGTATTCACTATCATTTTTGCGTCGGATTCGAAAATCTAGACTCACAGGAGAACGACCATAAAGTGCCCGAGGCAGCATCAGACCCTTGGAGACAAGTCGGCAGGAGGCCGATGTATTGAATCTCGACGCAATTTGAGTGTTCCATCGTCATTACAAGGCCCTGAACGTTACAATTAACTATCATTTTTGCGTCGGATTCGAAAATCTAGACTCACAGGACAACGACCATAAGGTGCCCGAGGCAGCAATAGACCCTTGGAGACAAGTCGGCTGGAGGCCGATGTATTGAATCTCGACGCAATTTGAGTGTTCCATCGTCATTACAAGGCCCTGAACGTTACAATTAACTATCATTTTTGCGTCGGATTCGAAAATCTAGACTCACAGGAGAACGACCAGAAGGTGCCCGAGGCAGCAATAGACCCATGGAGACAAGTCGGCTGGCAAACGATGTATTGAATTTCGACGCAATTTGAGTGTTCCATCGGCATTAGGAGGCCCTGAACGTTACAATTTACTATCATTTTTGCGTCGGGTTCGAAAATCTAGACTCACAGGAGAACGACCATAAAGTGCCCGAGGCAGCATTAGATCCTTGGAGACAAGTCGGCTGGAGGACGATGTATTGGATCGCGACGCAATTTGAGTGTTCCATCGTCATTAGGAGGCCCTGAATGTTACAATTAACTACCATTTTTGCGTCGGATTCGAAAATCTAGACTCACAGGAGAAAGATCATATTGGGCCCGAGACAGCAATATCCCCTTGGAGACAAGTCGGCTGGAGGACGATGTATTGGATCGCGACGCAATTTGAGTCTTCTATCGTCATTAGGAGGCACTGAACGTTACAATTCACTATCATTTTTGCGTCGGATTCGAAAATCTAGACTCACAGGAGAAGGACCATGTGGTGCCCGAGGCAGCGATATCCCCTTGGAGACAAGTCGGCTGGAGGCCGATGTATTGAATCTCGACGCAATTTGAGTGTTCCATCGTCATTAGAAGGCCTTGAACGTTACAATTAACTATCATTTTTGCGTCGGTTACGAAAATCTAGACTCACAGGAGAAGGATCATATTGTGCCCGAGACAGCTATATCCCCTTGGAGACAAGTCGGCTGGAGGACGATGTATTGAATCTCGACGCAATTTGAGTGTCCCATCGTCATTAGGAGGCCCTAAAAGTTACAATTAACTATCATTTTTGCGTCGGATTCGATAATCTAAAATCACAGGGGAACGACCATACGGTGCCCGAGGCAGCTATTGACCCTTGGAGACAAGTCGGTTGGAGGACGATGTATTGGATCGCGACGCAAAATGAGTGTTCCATCGTCATTAGGAGGCCCTGAAAGTTACAATTAATTATCAGTTTTTCGTCGGATTCGAAAATCTAAACTCACAGGAGAACGACCATTAGGTGCCGGAGGCAGCAATAGACCGTTGGAGACAAGTCGGCTGGAGGCCGATGTATTGAATCTCGACCCAATTTGAGTGTCCCATCGTCATTAGAAGGCCCTGAACGTTACAATTAACTATCATTTTTGCGTCGGATTCGAAAATCTAGACTCACAGGAGAAGGATAATATTGTGCCCGAGACAGCAATATCCCCTTATAGACAAGTCGGCTGGAGGACGATGTATTGAATCTCGACGCAATTTGAGTGTCCCATCGTCATTAGGAGGCTCTAAACGTTACAATTAACTATCATTTTTGCGTCGGATTCGATGATCTAAACGCACAGGGGAACGACCATACTGTGCCCGAGGTAGCTATTGACCCTTGTAGACAAGTCGGTTGGAGGACGATGTATTGGATCGCGACGCAAAATGAGTATTCCATCGTCATTAGGAGGCCCTGAATGTTACAATTAACTATCAGTTTTTCGTCGGATTCGAAAATCTAAACTCACAGGAGAACGTCCATAAAGTGCCCGAGGCAGCAACAGACCCTCGGAGACAAATCGGCAGGAGGCCGATGTATTGAATCTCGACGCAATTTGAGTGTTCCATCGTCATTACAAGGCCCTGAACGTTACAATTAACTATCATTTTTGCGTCGGATTCGAAAATCTAGACTCACAGGACAACGACCATAAGGTGCCCGAGGCAGCAATAGACCCTTGGAGACTAGTCGGCTGGTGGCCGATGTATTGAATCTCGACGCAATTTGAGTGTTCCATCGTCATTAGGAGTCCCTGAACGTTATAATTAACTATCATTTTTGCGTCGGATTCGAAAATCTAGACTCACAGGAGAACGACCATAAAGTGCCCGAGGCAGCAATAGACCCTTGAAGACAAGTCGGCTGGAGGCCGATGTATTGAGTCTCGACGCAATTTGAGTGTTCCATCGGCATTAGGAGGCCCTGAACGTTACAATTTACTACCATTTTTGCGTCGGATTCGAAAATCTAGACTCACAGGAGAACGACCATAGGGTGCCCGAGGCAGCAATAGACCCTTGGAGACAAGTCGGCTGGAGGCCGATGTATTGAATCTCGACGCAATTTGAGTGTTCCATCGGCATTAGGAGTCCCTGAACGTTATAATTAACTATCATTTTTGCGTCGGATTCGATAATCTAAACTCACAGGAGAACGACCATAAGGTGCCCGAGGCAGCAATAGACCCTTGGAGACAAGTCGGCTGGAGGCCGATGTATTGAATCTCGACGCAATTTGAGTGTTCCATCGTCATTAAAAGGCCCTGAACGTTACAATTAACTATCATTTTTGCGTCGGATTCGAAAATCTAGACTCACAGGACAACGACCATAAGGTGCCCGAGGCAGCAATAGACCCTTGGAGACTAGTTGGCTGGTGGCCGATGTATTGAATCTCGACGCAATTTGAGTGTTCCATCGGCATTAGGAGTCCCTGAACGTTATAATTAACTATCATTTTTGCGTCGGATTCGAAAATCTAGACTCACAGGAGAACGACCATAAAGTGCCCGAGGCAGCAATAGACCCTTGGAGACAAGTCGGCTGGAGGCCGATGTATTGAGTCTCGACGCAATTTGAGTGTTCCATCGGCATTAGGAGGCCCTGAACGTTACAATTTACTATCATTTTTGCGTCGGGTTCGAAAATCTAGACTCACAGGAGAACGACCATAAAGTGCCCGAGGCAGCATTAGATCCTTGGAGACAAGTCGGCTGGAGGACGATGTATTGGATCGCGACGCAATTTGAGTGTTCCATCGTCATTAGGAGGCCCTGAATGTTACAATTAACTACCATTTTTGCGTCGGATTCGAAAATCTAGACTCACAGGAGAACGACCATAGGGTGCCCGAGGCAGCAATAGACCCTTGGAGACAAGTCGGCTGGAGGCCGATGTATTGAATCTCGACGCAATTTGAGTTTTCCATCGGCATTAGGAGGCCCTGAACGTTAAAATTAACTATCATTTTTGCGTCGGATTCGATAATCTAAACTCACAGGAGAACGACCATACGGTGCCCGAGGCAGCAACAGACCCTTGGAGACAAGTCGGCTGGAGGACGATGTATTGAATCTCGACGCAATTTGAGTGTTCCATCGTCATTACAAGGCCCTGAACCTTACAATTAACTATCATTTTTGCGTCGGATTCGAAAATCTAGACTCACAGGAGAACGACCATAAGGTGCCCGAGGCAGCAATAGACCCTTGGAGATAAGTCGGCTGGAGGACGATGTATTGGATCGCGACGCAATTTGAGTCTTCTATCGTCATTAGGAGGCGCTGAACGTTACAATTCACTATCATTTTTGCGTCGGATTCGAAAATCTAGACTCACAGGAGAAGGACCATGTGGTGCCCGAGGCAGCGATATCCCCTTGGAGACAAGTCGGCTGGAGGCCGATGTATTGAATCTCGACGCAATTTGAGTGTTCCATCGTCATTACAAGGCCCTGAACGTTACAATTAACTATCATTTTTGCGTCTGATTCGAAAATCTAGACTCACAGGAGAAAGATCATATTGTGCCCGAGACAGCAATATCCCCTTGGAGACAAGTCGGCTGGAGGACGATGTATTGAATCTCGACGCAATTTGAGTGTCCCATCGTCATTAGGAGGCCCTAAACGTTACAATTAACTATCATTTTTGCGTCGGATTCGATAATCTAAACTCACAGGGGAACGACCATACGGTGCCCGAGGCAGCTATTGACCCTTGGAGACAGTTCGGTTGGAGAACGATGTATTGGATCGCGACGCAAAATGAGTGCTCCATCGCCATTACAAGGCCCTGAATGTTACAATTAACTATCAGTTTTTCGTCGGATTCGAAAATCTAAACTCACAGGAGAACGACCATTAGGTGCCCGAGGAAGTAATAGACCGTTGGAGACAAGTCGGCTGGAGGCCGATGTATTGAATCTCGACGCAATTTGAGTGTCCCATCGTCATTAGAAGGCCCTGAACGTTACAATTAACTATCATTTATGCGTCGGATTCGAAAATCTACTCACAGGAGAACTTCATACGGTGCTCGAGACAGCAATATCGCCTTGGAGACAATTCCGCTGAAGCCCGATGTATTGAATCTCGACGCAATTTGAGAGTTCCATCGGCATTAGGAGGCCATGAACGTTACAATTAACTATCATTTTTGCGTCGGATTCGAAAATCTAGACTCACAGGAGAAGGATCATATGGTGCCCGAGGCAGCAACAGACCCTTGGAGACAAGTCGGCTGGAGGCCGATGTATTGAATTTCGACGCAATTTGAGTGTTCCATCGTCATTAGAATGCCCTGAACGTCACAATTAACTATCATTTTGGCGTCGGATTCGTAAATCTAGACTTACAAAAGAACGACCATAAAGTGCCCGAGGCAGCATTAGACCCTTGGAGACAAGTCGGCAGGTGGACGATGTATTGGATCGCGACGCAAAATGAGTGTTCCATCGTCATTACAAGGGCCTGAACCTTACAATTAACTATCAGTTTCGCGTCGGATTCGAAAATCTACTCACAGGAGAAGTTCATACGGTGCTCGAGACAGCAATATACCCCTTGGAGACAAATCGGCTGGAGGACGATGTATTGAATCTCGACGCAATTTGAGTCTTCTATCGTCATTAGGGGGCGCTGAACGTTACAATTCACTATCATTTTTGCGTCGGATTCGAAAATCTAGACTCACAGGAGAAAGATCATATTGGGCCCGAGACAGCAATATCCCCTTGGAGACAAGTCGGCTGGAGGACGATGTATTGAATCTCGACGCAATTTGAGTGTCCCATCGTCATTAGGAGGCCCTAAACGTTACAATTAACTATCATTTTTGCGTCGTACTCGATAATCTAAACTCACAGGGGAACGACCATACGGTGCCCGAGGCAGCTATTGACCCTTGGAGACAAGTCGGTTGGAGGACGATTAATTAGATCGCGACGCAAAATGAGTGTTCCATCGTCAATAGGCGGCCCTGAACGTTACAATTAACTATCATTTTGGCGTCGGATTCGTAAATCTAGACTTACAAAAGAACGACCATAAAGTGCCCGAGGCAGCATTAGACCCTTGGAGACAACTCGGCTGGAGGACGATGTATTGAATCTCGACGCAATTTGAGAGTTCTATCGTCATCAGGAGGCGCTGAACGTTACTATTCACTATCATTTTTGCGTCGGATTCGAAAATCTGGGATCACAGGAGAAGGATCATATGGTGCCCGAGGCAGCAACAGACCCTTGGAGACAAGACGGCTGGAGGACGATGTATTGAATCTCGGCGCAATTTGAGTGTCCCATCGTCATTACAAGGCCCTAAACGTTACAATTAACTATCATTTTTGCGTCGGATTCGATAATCTAAACTCACAGGAGAACGACCATAAAGTGCCCGAGGCAGCAACAGACCCTTGGAGACAAGTCGGCAGGAGGCCGATGTATTGAATCTCGACGCAATTTGAGTGTTCCATCGTCATTACAAGGCCCTGAACGTTACAATTAACTATCATTATTGCGTCGGATTCGAAAATCTAGACTCACAGGACAACGACCATAAGGTTGCCCGAAGCAGCAATAGACCCTTGGAGACAAGTCGGCTGGAGGCCGATGTATTGAATCTCGACGCAATTTGAGTGTTCCATCGGCATTAGGAGTCCCTGAACGTTATAATTAACTATCATTTTTGCGTCGGATTCGATAATCTAAACTCACAGGAGAACGACCATAAGGTGCCCGAGTCTGCAATAGACCCTTGGAGACAAGTCGGCTGGAGGCCGATGTATTGAATCTCGACGCAATTTGAGTGTTCCATCGTCATTACAAGGCCCTGAACGTTACAATTAACTATCATTTTTGCGTCGGATTCGAAAATCTAGACTCACAGGAGAACGATCATAAGGTGCCCGAGGCAGCAATAGACCCTTGGAGACAAGTCGGCTGGAGGCCGATGTATTGAATCTCGACGCAATTTGAGTGTTCCATCGGCATTAGGAGGCCCTGAACGTTACAATTTACTATCATTTTTGCGTCGGATACGAAAATGTAGACTCACAGGAGAACGACCATAAGGTGCCCAAGGCAGCAATAGACCCTTGGAGACAAGTCGGCTGGAGGACGATGTATTGAATCTCGACGCAATTTGAGAGTTCCATCGTCATTAGGCGGCCCTGAACGTTACAATTAACTATCATTTTGGCGTCCGATTCGTAAATCCAGAGTTACAAGAGAACGACCATAAAGTGCCCGAGGCAGCATTAGACCCTTGGAGACAAGTCGGCTGGTGGACGATGTATTGGATCGCGACGCAAAATGAGTGTTCCATCGTCATTACAAGGGCCTGAACCTTACAATTAACTATCAGTTTCGCGTCGGATTCGAAAATCTACTCACAGGAGAAGTTAATACGGTGCTCGAGACAGCAATATACCCCTTGGAGACAAATCGGCTGGAGGACGATGTATTGAATCTCGACGCAATTTGAGTGTCCCATCGTCATTAGGAGGCCCTAAACGTTACAATTAACTATCATTTTTGCGTCGTATTCGATAATCTAAACTCACAGGGGAACGACCATACGGTGCCCGAGGCAGCTATTGACCCTTGGAGACAAGTCGGTTGGAGGACGACGTATTAGATCGCGACAAAAAATGAGTGTTCCATCGTCATTAGGAGGCCCTGAATGTTACAATTAACTATCAGTTTTCCGTCGGATTCGAAAATCTAAACTGACAGGAGAACGATCATTAGGTGCCCGAGGCAGCAATAGACCGTTGGAGACAAGTCGGCTGGAGGCCGATGTATTGAATCTCGACGCAATTTGAGTGTCCCATCGTCATTAGAAGGCCCTGAACGTTACAATTAACTATCATTTATGCGTCGGATTCGAAAATCTACTCACAGGAGAAGTTCATACGGTGCTCGAGACAGCAATATCCCCTTGGAGACAATTCCGCTGGAGGCCGATGTATTGAATCTCGACGCAATTTGAGTGTCCCATCGTCATTACAAGGCCCTAAACGTTACAATTAACTATCATTTTTGCGTCGGATTCGATAATCTAAACTCACAGGAGAACGACCATAAGGTGCCCGAGGCAGCAACAGACCCTTGGAGACAAGTCGGCGGGAGGCCGATGTATTGAATCTCGACGGAATTTGAGTGTTCCATCGTCATTACAAGGCCCTGAACGTTACAATTAACTATCATTTTTGCGTCGGTTTCGAAAATCTAGACTCACAGGAAAACGACCATAAGGTGCCCGAGGCAGCAATAGACCCTTGGAGACAAGTCGGCTGGAGGCCGAAGTATTGAATCTCGACGCAATTTGAGTGTTCCATCGTCATTACAAGGCCCTGAACGTTACAATTAACTATCATTTTTGCGTCGGATTCGAAAATCTAGACTCACAGGAGAACGACCATAAGGTGCCCGAGGCAGCAATAGACCCTTGTAGACAAGTCGTCTGGAGGACGATGTATTGGATCGCGACGCAATTTGAGTCTTCTATCGTCATTAGGAGGCGCTGAACGTTACAATTCACTATCATTTTTGCGTCGGATTCGAAAATCTAGACTCACAGGAGAAGGACCATGTGGTGCCCGAGGCAGCGATATCCCTTGGAGACAAGTCGGCTGGAGGCCGATGTATTGAAACTCGACGCAATTTGAGTGTTCCATCGTCATTAGAAGTCCCTGAACGTTACAATTAACTATCATTTTTGCGTCGGTTACGAAAATCTAGACTCACATGAGAACGAGCATAAGGTGCCCGAGGCAGCAATAGACCCTTGGAGACAAGTCGGCTGGAGGACGATGTATTGAATCTCGACGCAATTTGAGAGTTCCATCGTCATTAGGCGGCCCTGAACGTTACAATTAACTATGATTTTGGCGTCGGATTCGATAATCTAAACTCACAGGAGAACGACCATAAAGTGCCCGAGGCAGCAACAGACCCTTGGAGACAAGTCGGCAGGAGGCCGATGTATTGAATCTCGACGCAATTTGAGTGTTCCATCGTCATTACAGGGCCCTGAACGTTACAATTAACTATCATTTTTGCGTCGGATTCGAAAATCTAGACTCACAGGACAACGACCATAAGGTGCCCGAAGCAGCAATAGACCCTTGGAGACAAGTCGGCTGGAGGCCGATGTATTGAATCTCGACGCAATTTGAGTGTTCCATCAGCATTAGGAGTCCCTGAACGTTATAATTAACTATCATTTTTGCGTCGGATTCGATAATCTAAACTCACAGGAAAACGACCATAAGGTGCCCGAGGCACCAATAGACCCTTGGAGACAAGTCGGCTGGAGGCCGATGTATTGAATCTCGACGCAATTTGAGTGTTCCATCGTCATTACAAGGCCCTGAACGTTACAATTAACTATCATTTTTGCGTCGGATTCGAAAATCTAGACTCACAGGAGAACGATCATAAGGTGCCCGAGGCAGCAATAGACCCTTGGAGACAAGTCCCCTGGAGGCCGATGTATTGAATCTCGACGCAATTTGAGTGTTCCATCGGCATTAGGAGGCCCTGAACGTTACAATTTACTATCATTTTTGCGTCGGGTTCGAAAATCTAGACTCACAGGAGAACGACCATAAAGTGCCCGAGGCAGCATTAGATCCTTGGAGACAAGTCGGCTGGAGGACGATGTATTGGATCGCGACGCAATTTGAGTGTTCCATCGTCATTAGGAGGCCCTGAATGTTACAATTAACTACCATTTTTGCGTCGGATTCGAAAATCTAGACTCACAGGAGAACGACCATAAGGTGCCCGAGGCAGCAATAGACCCTTGAGACAAGTCGGCTGGAGGCCGATGTATTGAATCTCGACGCAATTTGAGTGTTCCATCGGCATTAGGAGGCCCTGAACGTTAAAATTAACTATCATTTTTGCGTCGGATTCGATAATCTAAACTCACAGGAGAACGACCATACGGTGCACGAGGCAGCAACAGACCCTTGGAGACAAGTCGGCTGGAGGACGATGTATTGAATCTCGACGCAATTTGAGTGTTCCATCGCCATTACAAGGCCCTGAACGTTACAATTAACTATCATTTTTGCGTCGGATACGAAAATCTAGACTCACAGGAGAACGAACATAAGGTGCCCGAGGCAGCGATATCCCCTTGGAGACAAGTCGGCTGGAGGCCGATGTATTGAATCTCGACGCAATTTGAGTGTTCCATCGTCATTACAAGGCCCTGAACGTTACAATTAAGTATCATTTTTGCGTCGGATTCGAAAATCTAGACTCACAGGAGAACGACCATAAGGTGCCCGAGGCAGCAATAGACCCTTGTAGACAAGTCGGCTGGAGGACGATGTATTGGATCGCGACGCTATTTGAGTCTTCTATCGTCATTAGGAGGCGCTGAACGTTACAATTCACTATCATTTTTGCGTCGGATTCGAAAATCTAGACTCACAGGAGAAGGACCATGTGGTGCCCGAGGCAGCGATATCCCCTTGGAGACAAGTCGGCTGGAGGCCGATGTATTGAAACTCGACGCAATTTGAGTGTTCCATCGTCATTAGAAGGCCCTGAACGTTACAATTAACTATCATTTTTGCGTCGGTTACGAAAATCTAGACTCACATGAGAACGACCATAAGGTGCCCGAGGCAGCAATAGACCCTTGGAGACAAGTCGGCTGGAGGACGATGTATTGAATCTCGATGCAATTTGAGAGTTCCATCGTCATTAGGCGGCCCTGAACGTTACAATTAACTATCATTTTGGCGTCGGATTCGTAAATCTAGACTTACAAGAGAACGACCATTAAGTGCCCGAGGCAGCATTAGACCCTTGGAGACAAGTCGGCTGGAGGACGATGTATTGAATCTCGACGCAATTTGAGAGTTCTATCGTCATCAGGAGGCGCTGAACGTCACTATTCACTATCATTTTTGCGTCGGATTCGAAAATCTAGGATCACAGGAGAAGGATCATATGGTGCCCGAGGCAGCAACAGACCCTTGGAGACAAGACGGCTGGAGGACGATGTATTGAATCTCGGCGCAATTTGAGTGTCCCATCGTCATTACAAGGCCCTAAACGTTACAATTAACTATCATTTTTGCGTCGGATTCGATAATCTAAACTCACAGGAGAACGACCATAAAGTGCCCGAGGCAGCAACAGACCCTTGGAGACAAGTCGGCAGGAGGCCGATGTATTGAATCGCGACGCAATTTGAGTGTTCCATCGTCATTACAAGGCCCTGAACGTTACAATTAACTATCATTTTTGCGTCGGATTCGAAAATCTAGACATACAGGACAACGACCATAAGGTGCCCGAAGCAGCAATAGACCCTTGGAGACAAGTCGGCTGGAGGCCGATGTATTGAATCTCGACGCAATTTGAGTGTTCCATCGGCATTAGGAGTCCCTGAACGTTATAATTAACTATCATTTTTGCGTCGGATTCGATAATCTAAACTCACAGGAGAACGACCATAAGGTGCCCGAGGCAGCAATAGACCCTTGGAGACAAGTCGGCTGGAGGCCGATGTATTGAATCTCGACGCAATTTGAGTGTTCCATCGTCATTACAAGGCCCTGAACGTTACAATTAACTATCATTTTTGCGTCGGATTCGAAAATCTAGACTCACAGGAGAACGACCATAAGGTGCCCGAGGCAGCAATAGACCCGTGGAGACAAGTCGGCTGGAGGCCGATGTATTGAATCTCGACGCAATTTGAGTGTTCCATCGGCATTAGGAGGCCCTGAACGTTACAATTTACTATCATTATTGCGTCGGGTTCAAAAATCTAGACTCACAGGAGAACGACCATAAAGTGCCCGAGGCAGCATTAGATCCTTGGAGACAAGTCGGCTGGAGGACGATGTATTGGATCGCGACGCAATTTGAGTGTTCCATCGTCATTAGGAGGCCCTGAATGTTACAATTAACTACCATTTTTGCGTCGGATTCGAAAATCTAGACTCACAGGAGAACGACCATAAGGTGCCCGAGGCAGCAATAGACCCTTGAGACAAGTCGGCTGGAGGCCGATGTATTGAATCTCGACGCAATTTGAGTGTTCCATCGGCATTAGGAGGCCCTGAACGTTAAAATTAACTATCATTTTTGCGTCGGATTCGATAATCTAAACTCACAGGAGAACGACCATACGGTGCCCGAGGCAGCAACAGACCCTTGGAGACAAGTCGGCTGCAGGACGATGTATTGAATCTCGACGCAATTTGAGTGTTCCATCGTCATTACAAGGCCCTGAACGTTACAATTAACTATCATTTTTGCGTCGGATACGAAAATGTAGACTCACAGGAGAACGACCATAAGGTGCCCGAGGCAGCAATAGACCCTTGGAGACAAGTCTGCAGGAGGACGATGTATTGAATCTCGACGCAATTTGAGAGTTCCATCGTCATTAGGCGGCCCTGAACGTTCAATTAACTATCATTTTGGCGTCGGATTCGTAAATCTAGACTTACAAGAGAACGACCATAAAGTGCCCGAGGCAGCATTAGACCCTTGGAGACATGTCGGCTGGTGGACGATGTATTGGATCGCGACGCAAAATGAGTGTTCCATCATCATTACAAGGGCCTGAACCTTACAATTAACTATCAGTTTCGCGTCGGATTCGAAAATCTACTCACAGGAGAAGTTCATACGGTGCTCGAGACAGCAATATCCCCTTGGAGACAATTCCGCTGGAGGCCGATGTATTGAATCTCGACGCAATTTGAGTGTCCCATCGTCATTACAAGGCCCTAAACGTTACAATTAACTATCATTTTTGCGTCGGAATCGATAATCTAAACTCACAGGAGAACGACCATAAGGTGCCCGAGGCAGCAACAGACCCTTGGAGACAAGTCGGCGGGAGGCCGATGTATTGATTCTCGACGCAATTTGAGTGTTCCATCGTCATTACAAGGCCCTGAACGTTACAATTAACTATCATTTTTGCGTCGGTTTCGAAAATCTAGACTCACAGGACAACGACCATAAGGTGCCCGAGGCAGCAATTGACCCTTGGAGCCAAGTCGGCTGGACACCGATGTATTGAATCTCGACGCAATTTGAGTGTTCCATCGTCATTACAAGGCCCTGAACGTTACAATTAACTATCATTTTTGCGTCGGGTTCGAAAATCTAGACTCACAGGAGAACGACCATAAAGTGCCCGAGGCAGCATTAGATCCTTGGAGACAAGTCGGCTGGAGGACGATGTATTGGATCGCGACGCAATTTGAGTGTTCCATCGTCATTAGGAGGCCCTGAATGTTACAATTAACTACCATTTTTGCGTCGGATTCGAAAATCTAGACTCACAGGAGAACGACCATAAGGTGCCCGAGGCAGCAATAGACCCTTGAGACAAGTCGGCTGGAGGCCGATGTATTGAATCTCGACGCAATTTGAGTGTTCCATCGGCATTAGGAGGCCCTGAACGTTAAAATTAACTATCATTTTTGCGTCGGATTCGATAATCTAAACTCACAGGAGAACGACCATACGGTGCACGAGGCAGCAACAGACCCTTGGAGACAAGTCGGCTGGAGGACGATGTATTGAATCTCGACGCAATTTGAGTGTTCCATCGCCATTACAAGGCCCTGAACGTTACAATTAACTATCATTTTTGCGTCGGATACGAAAATCTAGACTCACAGGAGAACGAACATAAGGTGCCCGAGGCAGCGATATCCCCTTGGAGACAAGTCGGCTGGAGGCCGATGTATTGAATCTCGACGCAATTTGAGTGTTCCATCGTCATTACAAGGCCCTGAACGTTACAATTAAGTATCATTTTTGCGTCGGATTCGAAAATCTAGACTCACAGGAGAACGACCATAAGGTGCCCGAGGCAGCAATAGACCCTTGTAGACAAGTCGGCTGGAGGACGATGTATTGGATCGCGACGCTATTTGAGTCTTCTATCGTCATTAGGAGGCGCTGAACGTTACAATTCACTATCATTTTTGCGTCGGATTCGAAAATCTAGACTCACAGGAGAAGGACCATGTGGTGCCCGAGGCAGCGATATCCCCTTGGAGACAAGTCGGCTGGAGGCCGATGTATTGAAACTCGACGCAATTTGAGTGTTCCATCGTCATTAGAAGGCCCTGAACGATACAATTAACTATCATTTTTGCGTCGGTTACGAAAATCTAGACTCACATGAGAACGACCATAAGGTGCCCGAGGCAGCAATAGACCCTTGGAGACAAGTCGGCTGGAGGACGATGTATTGAATCTCGATGCAATTTGAGAGTTCCATCGTCATTAGGCGGCCCTGAACGTTACAATTAACTATCATTTTGGCGTCGGATTCGTAAATCTAGACTTACAAGAGAACGACCATTAAGTGCCCGAGGCAGCATTAGACCCTTGGAGACAAGTCGGCTGGAGGACGATGTATTGAATCTCGACGCAATTTGAGAGTTCTATCGTCATCAGGAGGCGCTGAACGTCACTATTCACTATCATTTTTGCGTCGGATTCGAAAATCTAGGATCACAGGAGAAGGATCATATGGTGCCCGAGGCAGCAACAGACCCTTGGAGACAAGACGGCTGGAGGACGATGTATTGAATCTCGGCGCAATTTGAGTGTCCCATCGTCATTACAAGGCCCTAAACGTTACAATTAACTATCATTTTTGCGTCGGATTCGATAATCTAAACTCACAGGAGAACGACCATAAAGTGCCCGAGGCAGCAACAGACCCTTGGAGACAAGTCGGCAGGAGGCCGATCTATTGAATCGCGACGCAATTTGAGTGTTCCATCGTCATTACAAGGCCCTGAACGTTACAATTAACTATCATTTTTGCGTCGGATTCGAAAATCTAGACATACAGGACAACGACCATAAGGTGCCCGAAGCAGCAATAGACCCTTGGAGACAAGTCGGCTGGAGGCCGATGTATTGAATCTCGACGCAATTTGAGTGTTCCATCGGCATTAGGAGTCCCTGAACGTTATAATTAACTATCATTTTTGCGTCGGATTCGATAATCTAAACTCACAGGAGAACGACCATAAGGTGCCCGAGGCAGCAATAGACCCTTGGAGACAAGTCGGCTGGAGGCCGATGTATTGAATCTCGACGCAATTTGAGTGTTCCATCGTCATTACAAGGCCCTGAACGTTACAATTAACTATCATTTTTGCGTCGGATTCGAAAATCTAGACTCACAGGAGAACGACCATAAGGTGCCCGAGGCAGCAATAGACCCGTGGAGACAAGTCGGCTGGAGGCCGATGTATTGAATCTCGACGCAATTTGAGTGTTCCATCGGCATTAGGAGGCCCTGAACGTTACAATTTACTATCATTATTGCGTCGGGTTCAAAAATCTAGACTCACAGGAGAACGACCATAAAGTGCCCGAGGCAGCATTAGATCCTTGGAGACAAGTCGGCTGGAGGACGATGTATTGGATCGCGACGCAATTTGAGTGTTCCATCGTCATTAGGAGGCCCTGAATGTTACAATTAACTACCATTTTTGCGTCGGATTCGAAAATCTAGACTCACAGGAGAACGACCATAAGGTGCCCGAGGCAGCAATAGACCCTTGAGACAAGTCGGCTGGAGGCCGATGTATTGAATCTCGACGCAATTTGAGTGTTCCATCGGCATTAGGAGGCCCTGAACGTTAAAATTAACTATCATTTTTGCGTCGGATTCGATAATCTAAACTCACAGGAGAACGACCATACGGTGCCCGAGGCAGCAACAGACCCTTGGAGACAAGTCGGCTGCAGGACGATGTATTGAATCTCGACGCAATTTGAGTGTTCCATCGTCATTACAAGGCCCTGAACGTTACAATTAACTATCATTTTTGCGTCGGATACGAAAATGTAGACTCACAGGAGAACGACCATAAGGTGCCCGAGGCAGCTATAGACCCTTGGAGACAAGTCTGCTGGAGGACGATGTATTGAATCTCGACGCAATTTGAGAGTTCCATCGTCATTAGGCGGCCCTGAACGTTCAATTAACTATCATTTTGGCGTCGGATTCGTAAATCTAGACTTACAAGAGAACGACCATAAAGTGCCCGAGGCAGCATTAGACCCTTGGAGACATGTCGGCTGGTGGACGATGTATTGGATCGCGACGCAAAATGAGTGTTCCATCATCATTACAAGGGCCTGAACCTTACAATTAACTATCAGTTTCGCGTCGGATTCGAAAATCTACTCACAGGAGAAGTTCATACGGTGCTCGAGACAGCAATATCCCCTTGGAGACAATTCCGCTGGAGGCCGATGTATTGAATCTCGACGCAATTTGAGTGTCCCATCGTCATTACAAGGCCCTAAACGTTACAATTAACTATCATTTTTGCGTCGGAATCGATAATCTAAACTCACAGGAGAACGACCATAAGGTGCCCGAGGCAGCAACAGACCCTTGGAGACAAGTCGGCGGGAGGCCGATGTATTGATTCTCGACGCAATTTGAGTGTTCCATCGTCATTACAAGGCCCTGAACGTTACAATTAACTATCATTTTTGCGTCGGTTTCGAAAATCTAGACTCACAGGACAACGACCATAAGGTGCCCGAGGCAGCAATTGACCCTTGGAGCCAAGTCGGCTGGACACCGATGTATTGAATCTCGACGCAATTTGAGTGTTCCATCGTCATTACAAGGCCCTGAACGTTACAATTAACTATCATTTTTGCGTCGGTTACGAAAATCTAGACTCACATGAGAACGACCATAAGGTGCCCGAGGCAGCAATAGACCCTTGGAGACAAGTCGGCTGGAGGACGATGTATTGAATCTCGACGCAATTTGAGAGTTCCATCGTCATTAGGCGGCCCTGAACGTTACAATTAACTATCATTTTGGCGTCGGATTCGTAAATGTAGACTTACAAGAGAACGACCATAAAGTGCCCCAGGCAGCAATAGACCCTTGAGACAAGTCGGCTGGAGGCCGATGTATTGAATCTCGACGCAATTTGAGTGTTCCATCGGCATTAGGAGGCCCTGAACGTTAAAATTAACTATCATTTTTGCGTCGGATTCGATAATCTAAACTCACAGGAGAACGACCATACGGTGCCCGAGGCAGCAACAGACCCTTGGAGACAAGTCGGCTGGAGGACGATGTATTGAATCTCGACGCAATTTGAGTGTTCCATCGTCATTACAAGGCCCTGAACGTTACAATTAACTATCATTTTTGCGTCGGATACGAAAATCTAGACTCACAGGAGAACGACCATAAGGTGCCCGAGGCAGCGATATCCCCTTGGAGACAAGTCTGCTGGAGGCAGATGTATTGAATCTCGACGCAATTTGAGTGTTCCATCGTCATTAGAAGGCCCTGAACGTTACAATTAACTATCATTTTTGCGTCGGATACGAAAATGTAGACTCAGAGGAGAACGACCATAAGGTGCCCGAGGCAGCAATAGACCCTTGGAGACAAGTCGGCTGGAGGACGATGTATTGAATCTCGACGCAATTTGAGAGTTCCATCGTCATTAGGCGGCCCTGAACGTTACAATTAACTATCATTTTGGCGTCGGATTCGTAAATCTAGACTTACAAGAGAACGACCATAAGGTGCCCGAGGCAGCAATAGACCCTTGTAGACAAGTCGGCTGGAGGACGATGTATTGGATCGCGACGCAATTTGAGTCTTCTATCGTCATTAGGAGGCGCTGAACGTTACAATTCACTATCATTTTTGCGTCGGATTCGAAAATCTAGACTCACAGGAGAAGGACCATGTGGTGCCCGAGGCAGCGATATCCCCTTGGAGACAAGTCGGCTGGAGGCCGATGTATTGAAACTCGACGCAATTTGAGTGTTCCATCGTCATTAGAAGGCCCTGAACGTTACAATTAACTATCTTTTTTGCGTCGGTTACGAAAATCTAGACTCACATGAGAACGACCATAAGGTGCCCGAGGCAGCAATAGACCCTTGGAGACAAGTCGGCTGGAGGACGATGTATTGAATCCTGACGCAATTTGAGAGTTCCATCGTCATTAGGCAGCCCTGAACGTTACAATTAACTATCATTTTGGCGTCGGATTCGTAAATGTAGACATACAAGAGAACGACCATAAAGTGCCCCAGGCAGCAACAGACCCTTGGAGACAAGTCGGCTGGAGGACGATGTATTGGATCGCGACGCAATTTGAGTGTTCCATCGTCATTAGGAGGCCCTGAATGTTACAATTAACTATCAGTTTTTCGTCGGATTCGAAAATCTAGACTCACAGCAGACGAACCATTTGGTGCCCGAGGCAGCAATATCCCCTTGGACACAAATCGGCTGGAGGACGATGTATTGAATCCCGACGCAATTTGAGTCTTCTATCGCCATTAGGAGGCGCTGAACGTTACAATTCACTATCATTTTTGGGTCTGATTCGAAAATCTAGACTCACAGGAGAAGGATCATATTGTGCCCGAGACAGCAATATCCCCTTGGAGACAAGTCGGCTGGAGGACGATGTATTGAATCTCGACGCAATTTGAATGTACCATCGTCATTAGGAGGCCCAAAACGTTACAATTAACTATCATTTTTGCGTCGGATTCGATAATCTAAACTCACAGGGGAACGACCATACGGTGCCCGAGGCAGCTATTGACCCTTGGAGACAAGTCGGTTGGAGGACGATGTATTGGATCGCGACGCAAAATGAGTGTTCCATCGTCATTAGGAGGCCCTGAATGTTACAATTAACTATCAGTTTTTCGTCGGATTCGAAAATCTAAACTCACAGGAGAACGACCATTAGGTGCCCGAGGCAGCAATAGACCGTTGGAGACAAGTCGGCTGGAGGCCGATGTATTGAATCTCGACGCAATTTGAGTGTCCCATCGTCATTAGAAGGCACTGAACGTTACAATTAACTATCATTTATGCGTCGGATTCGAAAATCTACTCACAGAAGAAGTATATACGGTGCTCGAGACAGCAATATCCCCTTGGAGACAATTCCACTGGAGGCCGATGTATTGAATCTCGACGCAATTTCAGAGTTCCATCGGCATTAGGAGGCCATGAACGTTACAATTAACTATCATTTTTGCGTCGGATTCGAAAATCTAGACTTACAAGAGAACGACCATAAGGTGCCCGAG
This sequence comes from Schistocerca serialis cubense, assembly GCF_023864345.2. NCBI lineage: Eukaryota > Metazoa > Arthropoda > Insecta > Orthoptera > Acrididae > Schistocerca > Schistocerca serialis. The sequence continues at coordinate 457,570 of NW_026047645.1, read as the reverse complement.
GCAGCATTAGACCCTTGGAGACAAGTCGGCTGGAGGACGATGTATTGAATCTAGACGCAATTTGAGAGTTCTATCGTCATCAGGAGGCGCTGAACGCTACTATTCACTATCATTTTTGCGTCGGATTCGAAAATCTAGACTCACAGGAGAAGGATCATATGGGGCCCGAGGCAGCAACAGACCCTTGGAGACAAGTCGGCTGGAGGCCGATGTATTGAATATCGACGCAATTTGAGTGTTCCATCGTTATTAGGAGGCCCTAAACGTTACAATTAACTATAATTTTTGCGTCGGATTCGATAATCTAAACTCACAGGAGAACGACCATAAGGTGCCTGAGGCAGCATTAGACCCTTGGAGACAAATCAGCTGGAGGACGATGTATTGAATCTCGACACAATATGAGTGTCCCATCGTCATTACAAGGCCCTAAACGTTACAATTAACTATCGTTTTTGCGTCGGATTCGAAAATCTAGACTCACAGGAGAAGGATCATATTGTGCCCGAGACAGCAATATCCCCTTGGAGACAAGTCGGCTGGAGGACGATGTATTGAATCTCGACGCAATTTGAGTGTCCGATCGTCATTAGGAGACCCTAAACGTTACAATTAACTATCATTTTTGCGTCGGATTCGATAATCTAAACCCACAGGGGAACGACCATACGGTGCCCGAGGCAGCTATTGACCCTTGGAGACAAGTCGGTTGGAGGACGATGTATTGGATCGCGACGCAAAATGAGTGTTCCATCGTCATTAGGAGGCCCTGAATGTTACAATTAACTATCAGTTTTTCGACGGATTCGAAAATCTAAACTCACAGGAGAACGACCGTTAGGTGCCCGAGGCAGCAATAGACCGTTGGAGACAAGTCGGCTGGAGGCCGATGTATTGAATCTCGACGCAATTTGAGTGTTCCATCGTCATTACAAGGCCCTGAACGTTACAATTAACTATCATTTTTGCGTTGGATTCGAAAATCTAGACTCACAGGAGAACGACCATAAGGTGCCCGAGGCAGCAATAGACCCTTGGAGACAAGTCGGCTGGAGGACGATGTATTGGATCGCGACGCAATTTGAGACTTCTATCGTCATTAGGAGGCGCTGAACGTTACAATTCACTATCATTTTTGCGTCGGATTCGAAAATCTAGACTCACAGGAGAAGGACCATGTGGTGCCCGAGGCAGCGATATCCCCTTGGAGACAAGTCGCCTGGAGGCCGATGTATTGATTCTCGACGCAATTTGAGTGTTCCATCGTCATTACAAAGCCCTGAACCTTACAATTAACTATCAGTTTCGCGTCGGATTCGAAAATCTACTCAAAGGAGAAGTTCATACGGTGCTCGAGACAGCAATATACCCCTTGGAGACAAGGCGGCTGGAGGACGATGTATTGAATCTCGACGCAATTTGAGTCTTCTATCGTCATTAGGAGGCGCTGAACGTTACAATTCACTATCATTTTAGCGTCGGATTCGAAAATCTAGACTCACAGGAGAAAGATCATATTGTGCCCGAGACAGCAATATCCCCTTGGAGACAAGTCGGCTGGAGGACGATGTATTGAATCTCGACGCAATTTGAGTGTTCCATCGTCATTAGAAGGCCCTGAACGTTACAATTAACTATGATTTTTGCGTCGGATTCGAAAATCTAGACTCACAGGGGAACGACCATACGGTGCCCGAGGCAGCTATTGACCCTTGGAGACAAGTCGGTTGGAGGACGATGTATTGGATCGCGACGCAAAGTGAGTGTTCCACCGTCATTAGGAGGCCCTGAATGTTACAATTAACTATCAGTTTTTCTTCGGATTCGAAAATCTAAACTCACAGGAGAACGACCATAAGGTCCCCGAGACAGCAATAGACCGTTGGAGACAAGTCGGCTGGAGGCCGATGTATTGAATCTCGACGCAATTTGAGTGTTCCATCGTCATTACAAGGCCCTGAACCTTACAAGTAACTACAGTTTCGCGTCGGATTCGAAAATCTACTCACAGGAGAAGTTCATACGGTGCTCGTGACAGCAATATCCCCTTGGAGACAATTCCGCTGGAGGCCGATGTATTGAATCTCGACGCAATTTGAGTGTCCCATCGTCATTACAAGGCCCTAAACGTTACAATTAACTATCATTTTTGCGTCGGATTCGATAATCTAAACTCACAGGAGAACGACCATAAGGTGCCCGAGGCAGCAATAGACCCTTGGAGACAAGTCGGCTGGAGGACGATGTATTGGATCGCGACGCAATTTGAGTGTTCCATCGTCATTAGGAGGCCCTGAATGTTACAATTAACTATCACTTTTTCGTCGGATTCGAAAAGCTAAACTCACAGGAGAACGACCATTAGGTGCCCGAGGCAGCAATAGACCGTTGGAGACAAGTCGGCTGGAGGCCGATGTATTGAATCTCGACGCAATTTGAGTGTCCCATCGTCTTTAGAAGGCCCTGAACGTTACAATTAACTATCATTTATGCGTCGGATTCGAAAATCTACTCACAGGAGAAGTTCATACGGTGCTCGAGACAGCAATATCCCCTTGGAGGCAATTCCACTGGAGGCCGATGTATTGAATCTCGACGCAATTTGAGAGTTCCATCGGCATTAGGAGGCCATGAACGTTACAATTAACTATCATTTTTGCGTCGGATTCGAAAATCTAGACTTACAAGAAAACGACCATAAGGTGCCCGAGGCAGCATTAGACCCTTGGAGACAAGTCGGCTGGAGGACGATGTATTGAATCTAGACGCAATTTGAGTGTTCCATCGTCATTACAAGGCCCTGAACGTTACAATTAACTATCATTTTTGCGTCGGATTCGAAAATCTAGACTCACAGGAGAAGGATCATATGGGGCCCGAGGCAGCAACAGACCCTTGGAGCCAAGTCGGCTGGAGGCCGATGTATTGAATCTCGACGCAATTTGAGTGTTCCATCGTCATTACAAGGCCCTGAACGTTACAATTAACTATCATTTTTGCGTCGGATTCGAAAATCTAGACTCACAGGAGCACGACCATAAGGTGCCCGAGGCAGCAATAGACCCTTGGAGACAAGTCGGCTGGAGGACGATGTATTGGATCGCGACGCAATTTGAGACTTCTATCGTCATTAGGAGGCGCTGAACGTTACAATTCACTATCATTTTTGCGTCGGATTCGAAAATCTAGACTCACAGGAGAAGGACCATGTGGTGCCCGAGGCAGCGATATCCCCTTGGAGACAAGTCGCCTGGAGGCCGATGTATTGAATCTCGACGCAATTTGAGTGTTCCATCGTCATTACAAAGCCCTGAACCTTACAATTAACTATCAGTTTCGCGTCGGATTCGAAAATCTACTCAAAGGAGAAGTTCATACGGTGCTCGAGACAGCAATATACCCCTTGGAGACAAGGCGGCTGGAGGACGATGTATTGAATCTCGACGCAATTTGAGTTTTCCATCGTCATTAGAAGGCCCTGAACGTTACAATTAACTATGATTTTTGCGTCGGATTCGAAAATCTAGACTCACAGGGGAACGACCATACGGTACCCGAGGCACCTATTGACCCATGGAGACAAGTCGGTTGGAGGACGATGTATTGGATCGCGACGCAAAGTGAGTGTTCCACCGTCATTAGGAGGCCCTGAATGTTACAATTAACTCTCAGTTTTTCGTCGGATTCGAAAATCTAAACTCACAGGAGAACGACCATAAGGTCCCCGAGGCAGCAATAGACCGTTGGAGACAAGTCGGCTGGAGGCCGATGTATTGGATCTCGACGCAATTTGAGTGTTCCATCGTCATTAGAAGGCCCTGAGCGTTACAATTCACTATCATTTTTGCATCGGAATCGAAAATCTAGACTCGGCTGGAGGCCGATGTATTGAATCTCGACGCAATTTGAGTGTTCCATCGTCATTAGGAGGCCCTGAACCTTACAATTCACTATCATTTTTTCGTCGGATTCGAAAATCTAGACTTACAAGAGAACGACCATAAAGTGCCCGAGGCAGCATTAGACCCTTGGAGACAAGTCGGCTGGAGGACGATGTATTGGATCGCGACGCAATTTGCGTGTTCCATCGTCACTAGGAGGCCCTGAATGTTACAATTAACTATCAGTTTTTTGTCGGATTCGAAAATCTAGACTCACAGCAGACGAACCATTTGGTGCCCGAGGCAGCAATATCCCCTTGGAGACAAATCGGCTGGAGGACGATGTATTGAATCCCGACGCAATTTGAGTCTTCTATCGTCATTAGGAGGCGCTGAACGTTACAATTCACTATCATTTTTGCGTCGGATTCGAAAATCTAGACTCACAGGAGAACGACCATAAGGTGCCCGAGGCAGCAATAGACCCTTGGAGACAAGTCGGCTGGAGGCCGATGTATTGAATCTCGACGCAATTTGAGTGTTCCATCGGCATTAGGAGGCCCTGAACGTTAAAATTAACTATCATTTTTGCGTCGGATTCGATAATCTAAACTCACAGGAGAACGACCATAAGGTGCCCGAGGCAGCAACAGACCCTTGGAGACAAGTCGGCTGGAGGCCGATGTATTGAATCTCGACGCAATTTGAGTGTTCCATTGGCATTAGGAGGCCGTGAACGTTACAATTAACTATCATTTTTGCATCGGATTCGATAACCTAAACTCACAGGAGAACGACCATAAGGTGCCCGAGGCAGCAATAGACCCTTGGAGACAAGTCGGCTGGAGGCCAATGTATTGAATCTCGACGCAATTTGAGTGTTCCATCGTCATTAGAAGGCCCTGAACGTTACAATTAACTATCATTTTTGCGTCGGATTCGAAAATCTAGACCCACAGGAGAACGACCATTTGGTGCCCGAGGCAGCAATATCCCCTTGGAGACAAATCGGCTGGAGAACGATGTATTGAATCCCGACGCAATTTGAGTCTTCTATCGTCATTAGGAGGCGCTGAACGTTACAATTCACTATCATTTTTGTGTCGGATTCGAAAATCTAGACTCACAGGAGTAGGATCATATTGTGCCCGAGACAGCAATATCCCCTTGGAGACAAGTCGGCTGGAGGACGATGTATTGAATCTCGACGCAATTTGAGAGTTCCATCGTCATTAGGCGGCCCTGAACGTTACAATTAACTATCATTTTGGCGTCGGATTCGTAAATCTAGACTTACAAGAGAACGACCATAAAGTGCTCGAGGCAGCATTAGACCCTTGGAGACAAGTCGGCTGGAGGACGATGTATTGGATCGCGACGCAATTTGAGTGTTCCATCGTCATTAGGAGGCCCTGAATGTTACAATTAACTATCAGTTTTTCGTCGGATTCGAAAATCTAAACTCACAGGAGAACGACTATAAGGTGCCCAAGGCAGCAATAGACCGTTGGAGACAAGTCGGCTGGAGGCCGATGTATTGAATCTCGACGCAATTTGAGTGTTCCATCGTCATTACGAGGCCCTGAACCTTACAATTAACTATCAGTTTCGCGTCGGATTCGAAAATCTACTCACAGGAGAAGTTCATACGGTGCTCGAGACAGCAATATACCCCTTGGAGACAAATCGGCTGGAGGACGATGTATTGAATCTCGACGCAATTTGAATCTTCTATCGTCATTAGGAGGCGCTGAACGTTACAATTCAGTATCATTTTTGCGTCGGATTCGAAAATCTAGACTCACAGGAGAAGGATCATATTGTGCCCGAGACAGCAATATCCCCTTGGAGACAAGTCGGCTGGAGGACGATGTATTGAATCTCGACGCAATTTGAGTGTTCCATCGTCATTAGAAGGCCCTGAACGTTACAATTAACTATCATTTTTGCGTCTGATTCGAAAATCTAGACTCACAGGAGAACGACCATAAGGTGCCCGAGGCAGCAATAGACCCTTTGAGACAAGTCGGCTGGAGGACGATGTATTGGGTCGCAACGCAATTTGAGTCTTCTATCGTCATTAGGAGGCGCTGAACGTTACAATTCACTATCATTTTTGCGTCGGATTCGAAAATCTAGACTCACAGGAGAAGGACCATGTGGTGCCCGAGGCAGCGATATCCCCTTGGAGACTAGTCGGCTGGAGGCCGATGTATTGAATCTCGACACAATTTGAGTGTTCCATCGTCATTAGAAGGCCCTGAACGTTACAATTAACTATCATTTTTGCGTCGGATACGAAAATCTAGACACACAGGAGAACGACCATAAGGTGCCCGAGGCAGCAATAGACCCTTGGAGACAAGTCGGCTGGAGGACGATGTATTGAATCTCGACGCAATTTGAGAGTTCCATCGTCATTAGGCGGCCCTAAACGTTACAATTAACTATCATTTTGGCGTCGGATTCGTAAATCTAGACTTACAAGAGAACGACCATAAAGTGCCCGAGGCAGCAATAGACCCTTGGAGACAAGTCGGCTGGAGGCCGATGTATTGAATCTCGACGCAATTTGAGTGTTCCATCGGCATTAGGAGGCCCTGAACGTTAAAATTAAGTATAGTTTTTGCGTCGGATTCGATAATCTAAACTCACAGGAGAACGACCATAATGTGCCCGAGGCAGCAACAGACCCTTAGAGACAAATCGGCTCTAGGCCGATGTATTGAATCTCGACGCAATTTGAGTGTTCCATCGGCATTAGGAGGCCCTGAACGTTACAATTAACTATCATTTTTGCGTCGGATTCGATAATCTAGACTCACAGGAGAACGACCATAAGGTGCCCGAGGCAGCAATAGACCCCTGGTGACAAGTCGGCTGGAGGCCGATGTGTTGAATCTCGACGCAATTTGAGTGTTCCATCGTCATTAGAAGGCCCTGAACGTTACAATTAACTATCATTTTTGCGTCGGATACGAAAATCTAGACACACAGGAGAACGACCATAAGGTGCCCGAGGCAGCAATAGACCCTTGGAGACAAGTCGGCTGGAGGACGATGTATTGAATCTCGACGCAATTTGAGAGTTCCATCATCATTAGGCGGCCCTGAACGTTACAATTAACTATCAATGTGGCGTCGGATTCGTAAATGTAGACTTACAAGAGAACGACCATAAAGTGCCCGAGGCAGCATTAGGCCCTTGGAGACAAGTCGGCTGGAGGACGATGAATTGGATCGCGACGCAATTTGAGTGTACCATCGTCATTAGGAGGCCCTGAATGTTACAATTAACTATCAGTTTTTCGTCGGATTCGAAACTCTAGACTCACAGCAGACGAACCATTTGGTGCCCGAGGCAGCAATATCCCCTTGGAGACAAATCGGCTGGAGAACGATGTATTGAATCCCGACGCAATTTGAGTCTTCTATCGTCATTAGGAGGCGCTGAACGTTACAATTCACTATCATTTTTGCGTCGGATTTGAAAATTTAGACTCACAGGAGAAGGATCATATTGTGCCCGAGACAGCAATATCCCCTTGGAGACAAGTCGGCTGGAGGACGATGTTTTAAATCTCGACGCAATTTGAGTGTCCCATCGTCACTAGGAGGCCCTAAACGTTACAATTAACTATCATTTTTGCGTCGGATTCGATAATCTAAACTCACAGGGGAACGACCATACGGTGCCCGAGGCAGCTATTGACCCTTGGAGACAAGTCGGTTGGAGGACGATGTATTGGATCCCGACGCAAAATGAGTGTTCCATCGTCATTAGAAGGCCCTGAACGTTACAATTAACTATGATTTTTGCGTCCGATTCGAAAATCTAGACTCACAGGAGAACGACCATAAGGTGCCCGAGGCAGCATTAGACCCTTGGAGACAAGTCGGCTGGAGGCCGATGTATTGAATCTCGACGCAATTTTAATCTTCTATCGTCATTAGGAGGCGCTGAACGTTACAATTCACTATCATTTTTGCGTCGGATTCGAAAATCTAGACTCACAGGAGAAAGATCATATTGTGCCCGAGACAGCAATATCCCCTTGGAGACAAGTCGGCTGGAGGACGATGTATTGAATCTCGACGCAATTTGAGTGTTCCATCGGCATTAGGAGGCCCTGAACGTTACAATTAACTATCATTTTTGCGTCGGATTCGATAATCTAAACTCACAGTAGAACGACCATAAGGTGCCCGAGGCAGCAATAGACCATTGGAGACAAGTCGGCTGGAGGACGATGTATTGGATCGCAACAATTTGAGTCTTCTATCGTCATTAGGAGGCGCTGAACGTTACAATTCACTATCATTTTTGCGTCGGATTCGAAAATCTAGACTCACAGGAGAAGGACCATGTGGTGCTCGAGGCAGCGATATCCCCTTGGAGACAAGTCGGCTGGAGGCCGATGTATTGAATCTCGCCGCAATTTGAGTGTTCCATCGTCATTAGAAGGCCCGGAACGTTACAATTAACTATGATTTTTGCGTCCGATTCGAAAATCTAGACTCACAGGAGAACGACCATAAGGTGCCCGAGGCAGCAATTGACCCTTGGAGACAAGTCGGCTGGAGGCCGATGTATTGAATCTCGACGCAATTTGAGTGTTCCATCGGCATTAGGAGGCCCTGAACGTTAAAATTAACTATCATTTTTGCGTCGGATACGAAAATCTAGACTCACAGGATAACGACCTTAAAGTGCCCGAGGCAGCATTAGACCCTTGTAGACAAGTCGGCTGGAGGACGATGTATTGGATCGCGACGCAATTTGAGTGTTCCATCGTCATTAGGAGGCCCTGAATGTTACAATTAACTATCAGTTTTTCGTCGGATTCGAAAATCTAGACTCACAGCAGACGAACCATTTGGTGCCCGAGGCAGCAATATCCCCTTGGAGACAAATCGGCTGGAGGACGATGTATTGAATCCCGACGCAATTTGAGTCTTCTATCGTCATTAGGAGGCGCTGAACGTTACAATTCACTATAATTTTTGCGTCGGATTCGAAAATCAAGGCTCACAGGATAACGACCTTAAAGTGCCCGAGGCAGCATTAGACCCTTGTAGACAAGTCGGCTGGAGGACGATGTATTGGATCGCGACGCAATTTGAGTGTTCCATCGTCATTAGGAGGCCCTGAATGTTACAATTAACTATCAGTTTTTCGTCGGATTCGAAAATCTAGACTCTCAGCAGACGAACCATTTGGTGCCCGAGGCAGCAATATCCCCTTGGAGACAAATCGGCTGGAGGACGATGTATTGAATCCCGACGCAATTTGAGTCTTCTATCGTCATTAGGAGGCGCTGAACGTTACAATTCACTATCATTTTTGCGTCGGATTCGAAAATCTAGGCTCACAGGAGAAGGATCATATTGTGCCCGAGACAGCAATATCCCCTTGGAGACAAGTCGGCTGGAGTACGATGTATTGAATCTCGACGCAATTTGAGTGTCCCATCGTCATTAGGAGGCCCTAAACGTTACAATTAACTATCATTTTTGCGTCGGATTCGATAATCTAAACTCACAGGGGAACGACCATACGGTGCCCGAGGCAGCTATTGACCCTTGGAGACAAGTCGGTTGGAGGACGATGTATTGGATCCCGTCGCAAAATGAGTGTTCCATCGTCATTAGGAGGCCCTGAATGTTACTATTAACTATCAGTTTTTCGTCGGATTCGAAAATCTAAACTCACAGGAGAACGACCATAAGGTGCCCGAGGCAGCAATAGACCGTTGGAGACAAGTCGGCTGGAGGCCGATGTATTGAATCTCTACGCAATTAGAGTGTTCCATCGTCATTACAAGGCGTTGAACCTTACAATTAACTATCAGTTTCGCGACGGATTCGAAAATCTACTCACAGGAGAAGTTCATACGGTGCTCGAGACAGCAATATACCCCTTGGAGGCAAATCGGCTGGAGGACGATGTATTGAATCTCGACGCAATTTGAATCTTCTATCGTCATTAGGAGGCGCTGAACGTTACAATTCACTATCATTTTTGCGTCGGATTCGAAAATCTAGACTCACAGGAGAAAGATCATATTGTGCCCGAGACAGCAATATCCCCTTGGAGACAAGCCGGCTGGAGGACGATGTATTGAATCTCGACGCAATTTGAGTGTTCCATCGGCATTAGGAGGCCCTGAACGTTACAATTAACTATGATTTTTGCGTCCGATTCGAAAATCTAGACTCACAGGAGAACGACCATAAGGTGCCCGAGGCAGCAATAGACCCTTGGAGACAAGTCGGCTGGAGGCCGATGTATTGAATCTCGACGCAATTTGAGTGTTCCATCGGCATTAGGAGGCCCTGAACGTTAAAATTAACTATCATTTTTGCGTCGGATTCGATAATCTAAACTCACAGGGGAACGACCATACGGTGCCCGAGGCAGCTATTGACCCTTGGAGACAAGTCGGTTGGAGGACGATGTATTGGATCCCGACGCAAAATGAGTGTTCCATCGTCATTAGGAGGCCCTGAATGTTACAATTAACTATCAGTTTTTCGTCGGATTCGAAAATCTAAACTCACAGGAGAACGACCATAAGGTGCCCGAGGCAGCAATAGACCGTTGGAGACAAGTCGGCTGGAGGCCGATGTATTGAATCTCGACGCAATTTGAGTGTACCATCGTCATTACAAGGCCTTGAACCTTACAATTAACTATCAGTTTCGCGTCGGATTCGAAAATCTACTCACAGGAGAAGTTCATACGGTGCTCGAGACAGCAATATACCCCTTGGAGGCAAATCGGCTGGAGGACGATGTATTGAATCTCGACGCAATTTGAATCTTCTATCGTCATTAGGAGGCGCTGAACGTTACAATTCACTATCATTTTTGCGTCGGATTCGAAAATCTAGACTCACAGGAGAAAGATCATATTGTGCCCGAGACAGCAATATCCCCTTGGAGACAAGTCGGCTGGAGGACGATGTATTGAATCTCGACGCAATTTGAGTGTTCCATCGTCATTAGGAGGCCCTGAACGTTACAATTAACTATGATTTTTGCGTCCGATTCGAAAATCTAGACTCACAGGAGAACGACCATAAGGTGCCCGAGGCAGCAATAGACCGTTGGAGACAAGTCGGCTGGAGGCCGATGTATTGAATCTCGACGCAATTTGAGTGTTCCATCGTCATTACAAGGCCTTGAACCTTACAATTAACTATCAGTTTCGCGTCGGATTCGAAAATCTACTCACAGGAGAAGTTCATACGGTGCTCGAGACAGCAATATACCCCTTGGAGGCAAATCGGCTGGAGGACGATGTATTGAATCTCGACGCAATTTGAATCTTCTATCGTCATTAGGAGGCGCTGAACGTTACAATTCAGTATCATTTTTGCGTCGGATTCGAAAATCTAGACTCACAGGAGAAAGATCATATTGTGCCCGAGACAGCAATATCCCCTTGGAGACAAGTCGGCTGGAGGACGATGTATTGAATCTCGACGCAATTTGAGTGTTCCATCGTCATTAGGAGGCCCTGAACGTTACAATTAACTATGATTTTTGCGTCCGATTCGAAAATCTAGACTCACAGGAGAACGACCATAAGGTGCCCGAGGCAGCAATAGACCCTTGGAGACAAGTCGGCTGGAGGCCGATGTATTGAATCTCGACGCAATTTGAGTGTTCCATCGGCATTAGGAGGCCCTGAACGTTAAAATTAACTATCATTTTTGCGTCGGATTCGATAATCTAAACTCAGAGGAGAACGACCATAAGGTGCCCGAGGCAGCAACAGACCCTGGGAGACAAGTCGGCTGGAGGCCGATGTATTGAATCTCGACGCAATTTGAGTGTCCCATCGTCATTAGGAGGCCCTGAACGTTACAATTAACTATCATTTTTGCGTCGGATTCGATAATATAAACTCACAGGGGAACGACCATACGGTGCCCGAGGCAGCTATTGACCCTTGGAGACAAGTCGGTTGGAGGACGATGTATTGGATCCCGACGCAAAATGAGTATTCCATCGTCATTAGGAGGCCCTGAATGTTACAATTAACTATCAGTTTCGCGTCGGATTCGAAAATCTACTCACAGGAGAAGTTCATACGGTGCTCGAGACAGCAATATACCCTTTGGAGGCAAATCGGCTGGAGGACGATGTATTGAATCTCGACGCAATTTGAATCTTCTATCGTCATTAGGAGGCGCTGAACGTTACAATTCACTATCATTTTTGCGTCGGATTCGAAAATCTAGACTCACAGGAGAAAGATCATATTGTGCCCGAGACAGCAATATCCCCTTGGAGACAAGTCGGCTGGAGGACGATGTATTGAATCTCGACGCAATTTGAGTGTTCCATCGGCATTAGGAGGCCCTGAACGTTACAATTAACTATCATTTTTGCGTCGGATTCGATAATCTAAACTCACAGGTGAACGACCATAAGGTGCCAGAGGCAGCAATAGACCATTGGAGACAAGTCGGCTGGAGGACGATGTATTGGGTCGCAACAATTTGAGTCTTCTATCGTCATTAGGAGGCGTTGAACGTTACAATTCACTATCATTTTTGCGTCGGATTCGAAAATCTAGACTCACAGGAGAAGGACCATGTGGTGCTCGAGGCAGCGATATCCCCTTGGAGACAAGTCGGCTGGAGGCCGATGTATTGAATCTCGACGCAATTTGAGTGTTCCATCGTCATTAGAAGGCCCGGAACGTTACAATTAACTATCATTTTTGCGTCGGATACGAAAATCTAGACTCACAGGATAACGACCTTAAAGTGCCCGAGGCAGCATTAGACCCTTGTAGACAAGTCGGCTGGAGGACGATGTATTGGATCGCGACGCAATTTGAGTGTTCCATCGTCATTAGGAGGCCCTGAATGTTACAATTAACTATCAGTTTTTCGTCGTAGTCGAAAATCTAGACTCACAGCAGACGAACCATTTGGTGCCCAAGGCAGCAATATCCCCTTGGAGACAAATCGGCTGGAGGACGATGTATTGAATCCCGACGCAATTTGAGTCTTCTATCGTCATTAGGAGGCGCTGAACGTTACAATTCACTATCATTTTTGCGTCGGATTCGAAAATCTAGACTCACAGGAGAAGGATCATATTGCGCCCGAGACAGCAATATCCCCTTGGAGACAAGTCGGCTGGAGTACGATGTATTGAATCTCGACGCAATTTGAGTGTCCCATCGTCATTAGGAGGCCCTAAACGTTACAATTAACTATCATTTTTGCGTCGGATTCGATAATCTAAACTCACAGGGGAACGACCATACGGTGCCCGAGGCAGCTATTGACCCTTGGAGACAAGTCGGTTGGAGGACGATGTATTGGATCCCGACGCAAAATGAGTGTTCCATCGTCATTAGGAGGCCCTGAATGTTACAATTAACTATCAGTTTTTCGTCGGATTCGAAAATCTAAACTCACAGGAGAACGACCATAAGGTGCCCGAGGCAGCAATAGACCGTTGGAGACAAGTCGGCTGGAGGCCGATGTATTGAATCTCGACGCAATTTGAGTGTTCCATCGTCATTACAAGGCCTTGAACCTTACAATTAACTATCAGTTTCGCGACGGATTCGAAAATCTACTCACAGGAGAAGTTCATACGGTGCTCGAGACAGCAATATACCCCTTGGAGGCAAATCGGCTGGAGGACGATGTATTGAATCTCGACGCAATTTGAATCTTCTATCGTCATTAGGAGGCGCTGAACGTTACAATTCCCTATCATTTTTGCGTCGGATTCGAAAATCTAGACTCACAGGAGAAAGATCATATTGTGCCCGAGACAGCAATATCCCCTTGGAGACAAGTCGGCTGGAGGACGATGTATTGAATCTCGACGCAATTTGAGTGTTCCATCGTCATTAGAAGGCCCTGAACGTTACAATTAACTATGATTTTTGCGTCCGATTCGAAAATCTAGACTCACAGGAGAACGACCATAAGGTGCCCCAGGCAGCAATAGACCCTTGGAGACAAGTCGGCTGGAGGCCGATGTATTGAATCTCGACGCAATTTGAGTGTTCCATCGGCATTAGGAGGCCCTGAACGTTAAAATTAACTATCATTTTTGCGTCGGATTCGATAATCTAAACTCACAGGAGAACGACCATAAGGTGCCCGAGGCAGCAACAGACCCTTGGAGACAAGTCGGCTGGAGGCCGATGTATTGAATCTCGACGCAATTTGAGTGTCCCATCGTCATTAGGAGGCCCTGAACGTTACAATTAACTATCATTTTTGCGTCGGATTCGATAATCTAAACTCACAGGGGAACGACCATACGGTGCCCGAGGCAGCTATTGACCCTTGGAGACAAGTCGGTTAGAGGACGATGTATTGGATCCCGACGCAAAATGAGTGTTCCATCGTCATTACAAGGCCTTGAACCTTACAATTAACTATCAGTTTCGCGTCGGATTCGAAAATCTACTCACAGGAGAAGTTCATACGGTGCTCGAGACAGCAATATACCCCTTGGAGGCAAATCGGCTGGAGGACGATGTATTGAATCTCGACGCAATTTGAATCTTCTATCGTCATTAGGAGGCGCTGAACGTTACAATTCACTATCATTTTTGCGTCGGATTCGAAAATCTAGACTCACAGGAGAAAGATCATATTGTGCCCGAGACAGCAATATCCCCTTGGAGACAAGTCGGCTGGAGGACGATGTATTGAATCTCGACGCAATTTGAGTGTTCCATCGTCATTAGAAGGCCCTGAACGTTACAATTAACTGTGATTTTTGCGTCCGATTCGAAAATCTAGACTCACAGGAGAACGACCATAAGGTGCCCCAGGCAGCAATAGACCCTTGGAGACAAGTCGGCTGGAGGCCGATGTATTGAATCTCGACGCAATTTGAGTGTTCCATCGGCATTAGGAGGCCCTGAACGTTAAAATTAACTATCATTTTTGCGTCGGATTCGATAATCTAAACTCACAGGAGAACGACCATAAGGTGCCCGAGGCAGCAACAGACCCTTGGAGACAAGTCGGCTGGAGGCCGATGTATTGAATCTCGACGCAATTTGAGTGTCCCATCGTCATTAGGAGGCCCTGAACGTTACAATTAACTATCATTTTTGCGTCGTATTCGATAATCTAAACTCACAGGGGAACGACCATACGGTGCCCGAGGCAGCTATTGACCCTTGGAGACAAGTCGGTTGGAGGACGATGTATTGGATCCCGACGCAAAATGAGTGTTCCATCGTCATTACAAGGCCTTGAACCTTACAATTAACTATCAGTTTCGCGTCGGATTCGAAAATCTACTCACAGGAGAAGTTCATACGGTGCTCGAGACAGCAATATACCCCTTGGAGGCAAATCGGCTGGAGGACGATGTATTGAATCTCGACGCAATTTGAATCTTCTATCGTCATTAGGAGGAGCTGAACGTTACAATTCACTATCATTTTTGCGTCGGATTCGAAAATCTAGACTCACAGGAGAAAGATCATATTGTGCCCCAGACAGCAATATCCCCTTGGAGACAAGTCGGCTGGAGGACGATGTATTGAATCTCGACGCAATTTGAGTGTTCCATCGTCATTAGGAGGCCCTGAACGTTACAATTAACTATGATTTTTGCGTCCGATTCGAAAATCTAGACTCACAGGAGAACGACCATAAGGTGCCCGAGGCAGCAATAGACCCTTGGAGACAAGTCGGCTGGAGGCCGATGTATTGAATCTCGACGCAATTTGAGTGTTCCATCGGCATTAGGAGGCCCTGAACGTTAAAATTAACTATCATTTTTGCGTCGGATTCGATAATCTAAACTCACAGGAGAACGACCATAAGGTGCCCGAGGCAGCAACAGACCCTTGGAGACAAGTCGGCTGGAGGCCGATGTATTGAATCTCGACGCAATTTGAGTGTCCCATCGTCATTAGGAGGCCCTGAACGTTACAATTAACTATCATTTTTGCGTCGGATTCGATAATATAAACTCACAGGGGAACGACCATACGGTGCCCAAGGCAGCTATTGACCCTTGGAGACAAGTCGGTTGGAGGACGATGTATTGGATCCCGACGCAAAATGAGTGTTCCATCGTCATTAGGAGGCCCTGAATGTTACAATTAACTATCAGTTTTTCGTCGGATTCGAAAATCTAAACTCACAGGAGAACGACCATAAGGTGCCCGAGGCAGCAATAGACCGTTCGAGACAAGTCGGCTGGAGGACGATGTATTGAATCTCGACGCAATTTGAGTGTTCCATCGTCATTACAAGGCCTTGAACCTTACAATTAACTATCAGTTTCGCGTCGGATTCGAAAATCTACTCACAGGAGAAGTTCATACGGTGCTCGAGACAGCAATATACCCCTTGGAGGCAAATCGGCTGGAGGACGATGTATTGAATCTCGACGCAATTTGAATCTTCTATCGTCATTAGGAGGCGCTGAACGTTACAATTCACTATCATTTTTGCGTTGGATTCGAAAATCTAGACTCACAGGAGAAAGATCATATTGTGCCCGAGACAGCAATATCCCCTTGGAGACAAGTCGGCTGGAGGACGATGTATTGAATCTCGACGCAATTTGAGTGTTCCATCGTCATTAGGAGGCCCTGAACGTTACAATTAACTATGATTTTTGCGTCCGATTCGAAAATCTAGACTCACAGGAGAACGACCATAAGGTGCCCGAGGCAGCAATAGACCCTTGGAGACAAGTCGGCTGGAGGCCGATGTATTGAATCTCGACGCAATTTGAGTGTTCCATCGGCATTAGGAGGCCCTGAACGTTAAAATTAACTATCATTTTTGCGTCGGATTCGATAATCTAAACTCACAGGAGAACGACCATAAGGTGCCCCAGGCAGCAACAGACCCTTGGAGACAAGTCGGCTGGAGGCCGATGTATTGAATCTCGACGCAATTTGAGTGTCCCATCGTCATTAGGAGGCCCTGAACGTTACAGTTAACTATCATTTTTGCGTCGGATTCGATAATATAAACTCACAGGGGAACGACCATACGGTGCCCGAGGCAGCTATTGACCCTTGGAGACAAGTCGGTTGGAGGACGATGTATTGGATCCCGACGCAAAATGAGTGTTCCATCGTCATTAGGAGGCCCTGAATGTTACAATTAACTATCAGTTTCGCGTCGGATTCGAAAATCTACTCACAGGAGAAGTTCATACGGTGCTCGAGACAGCAATATACCCTTTGGAGGCAAATCGGCTGGAGGACGATGTATTGAATCTCGACGCAATTTGAATCTTCTATCGTCATTAGGAGGCGCTGAACGTTACAATTCACTATCATTTTTGCGTCGGATTCGAAAATCTAGACTCACAGGAGAAAGATCATATTGTGCCCGAGACAGCAATATCCCCTTGGAGACAAGTCGGCTGGAGGACGATGTATTGAATCTCGACGCAATTTGAGTGTTCCATCGGCATTAGGAGGCCCTGAACGTTACAATTAACTATCATTTTTGCGTCGGATTCGATAATCTAAACTCACAGGAGAACGACCATAAGGTGCCAGAGGCAGCAATAGACCATTGGAGACAAGTCGGCTGGAGGACGATGTATTGGGTCGCAACAATTTGAGTCTTCTATCGTCATTAGGAGGCGTTGAACGTTACAATTCACTATCATTTTTGCGTCGGATTCGAAAATCTAGACTCACAGGAGAAGGACCATGTGGTGCTCGAGGCAGCGATATCCCCTTGGAGACAAGTCGGCTGGAGGCCGATGTATTGAATCTCGACGCAATTTGAGTGTTCCATCGTCATTAGAAGGCCCGGAACGTTACAATTAACTATCATTTTTGCGTCGGATACGAAAATCTAGACTCACAGGATAACGACCTTAAAGTGCCCGAGGCAGCATTAGACCCTTGTAGACAAGTCGGCTGGAGGACGATGTATTGGATCGCGACGCAATTTGAGTGTTCCATCGTCATTAGGAGGCCCTGAATGTTACAATTAACTATCAGTTTTTCGTCGTATTCGAAAATCTAGACTCACAGCAGACGAACCATTTGGTGCCCAAGGCAGCAATATCCCCTTGGAGACAAATCGGCTGGAGGACGATGTATTGAATCCCGACGCAATTTGAGTCTTCTATCGTCATTAGGAGGCGCTGAACGTTACAATTCACTATCATTTTTGCGTCGGATTCGAAAATCTAGACTCACAGGAGAAGGATCATATTGTGCCCGAGACAGCAATATCCCCTTGGAGACAAGTCGGCTGGAGTACGATGTATTGAATCTCGACGCAATTTGAGTGTCCCATCGTCATTAGGAGGCCCTAAACGTTACAATTAACTATCATTTTTGCGTCGGATTCGATAATCTAAACTCACAGGGGAACGACCATACGGTGCCCGAGGCAGCTATTGACCCTTGGAGACAAGTCGGTTGGAGGACGATGTATTGGATCCCGACGCAAAATGAGTGTTCCATCGTCATTAGGAGGCCCCGAATGTTACAATTAACTATCAGTTTTTCGTCGGATTCGAAAATCTAAACTCACAGGAGAACGACCATAAGGTGCCCGAGGCAGCAATAGACCGTTGGAGACAAGTCGGCTGGAGGCCGATGTATTGAATCTCGACGCAATTTGAGTGTTCCATCGTCATTACAAGGCCTTGAACCTTACAATTAACTATCAGTTTCGCGACGGATTCGAAAATCTACTCACAGGAGAAGTTCATACGGTGCTCGCGACAGCAATATACCCCTTGGAGGCAAATCGGCTGGAGGACGATGTATTGAATCTCGACGCAATTTGAATCTTCTATCGTCATTAGGAGGCGCTGAACGTTACAATTCCCTATCATTTTTGCGTCGGATTCGAAAATCTAGACTCACAGGAGAAAGATCATATTGTGCCCGAGACAGCAATATCCCCTTGGAGACAAGTCGGCTGGAGGACGATGTATTGAATCTCGACGCAATTTGAGTGTTCCATCGTCATTAGAAGGCCCTGAACGTTACAATTAACTATGATTTTTGCGTCCGATTCGAAAATCTAGACTCACAGGAGAACGACCATAAGGTGCCCCAGGCAGCAATAGACCCTTGGAGACAAGTCGGCTGGAGGCCGATGTATTGAATCTCGACGCAATTTGAGTGTTCCATCGGCATTAGGAGGCCCTGAACGTTAAAATTAACTATCATTTTTGCGTCGGATTCGATAATCTAAACTCACAGGAGAACGACCATAAGGTGCCCCTAGGCAGCAACAGACCCTTGGAGACAAGTCGGCTGGAGGCCGATGTATTGAATCTCGACGCAATTTGAGTGTCCCATCGTCATTAGGAGGCCCTGAACGTTACAATTAACTATCATTTTTGCGTCGGATTCGATAATCTAAACTCACAGGGGAACGACCATACGGTGCCCGAGGCAGCTATTGACCCTTGGAGACAAGTCGGTTGGAGGACGATGTTTTGGATCCCGACGCAAAATGAGTGTTCCATCGTCATTAGCAGGCCCTGAATGTTACAATTAACTATCAGTTTTTCGTCGGATTCGAAAATCTAAACTCACAGGAGAACGACCATAAGGTGCCCGAGGCAGCAATAGACCGTTGGAGACAAGTCGGCTGGAGGCCGATGTATTGAATCTCGACGCAATTTGAGTGTTCCATCGTCATTACAAGGCCTTGAACCTTACAATTAACTATCAGTTTCGCGTCGGATTGGAAAATCTACTCACAGGAGAAGTTCATACGGTGCTCGAGACAGCAATATACCCCTTGGAGGCAAATCGGCTGGAGGACGATGTATTGAATCTCGACGCAATTTGAATCTTCTATCGTCATTAGGAGGCGCTGAACGTTACAATTCACTATCATTTTTGCGTCGGATTCGAAAATCTAGACTCACAGGAGAAAGATCATATTGTGCCCGAGACAGCAATATCCCCTTGGAGACAAGTCGGCTGGAGGACGATGTATTGAATCTCGACGCAATTTGAGTGTTCCATCGTCATTAGAAGGCCATGAACGTTACAATTAACTATTATTTTTGCGTCCGATTCGAAAATCTAGACTCACAGGAGAACGACCAAAAGGTGCCCGAGGCAGCAATAGACCCTTGGAGACAAGTCGGCTGGAGGCCGATGTATTGAATCTCGACGCAATTTGAGTGTTCCATCGGCATTAGGAGGCCCTGAACGTTAAAATTAACTATCATTTTTGCGTCGGATTCGATAATCTAAACTCACAGGAGAACGACCATAAGGTGCCCGAGGCAGCAACAGACCCTTGGAGACAAGTCGGCCTTTGGCCGATGTATTGAATCTCGACGCAATTTGAGTGTTCCATCGTCATTAGGAGGCCCTGAATGTTACAATTAACTATCAGTTTTTCGTCGGATTCGAAACTCTAGACTCACAGCAGACGAACCATTTGGTGCCCGAGGCAGCAATATCCCCTTGGAGACAAATCGGCTGGAGGACGATGTATTGAATCCCGACGCAATTTGAGTCTTCTATCGTCATTAGGAGGCGCTGAACGTTACAATTCACTATCATTTTTGCGTCGGATTCGAAAATCTAGACTGACAGGAGAATGATCATATTTTGCCCGAGACAGCAATATCCCCTTGGAGACAAGTCGGCTGGAGTACGATGTATTGAATCTCGACGCAATTTGAGTGTCCCATCGTCATTAGGAGGCCCTAAACGTTACAATTAACTATCATTTTTGCGTCGGATTCGATAATCTAAACTCACAGGGGAACGACTATACGGTGCCCGTGGCAGCTATTGACCCTTGGAGACAAGTCGGTTGGAGGACGATGTATTGGATCGGGACGCAAAATGAGTGTTCCATCGTCATTAGGAGGCCCTGGATGTTACAATTAACCACCAGTTTTTCGTCGGATTCGAAAATCTTAACTCACAGGAGAACGACCATAAGGTGCCCGAGGCAGCAATAGACCGTTGGAGACAAGTCGGCTGGAGGCCGATGTATTGAATCTCGACGCAATTTGAGTGTTCCATCGTCATTACAAGGCCCTGAACCTTACAATTAACTATCAGATCCGCGTCGGATTCGAAAATCTACTCACAGGAGAAGTTCATACGGTGCTCGAGACAGCAATATACCCCTTGGAGACAAATCGGCTGGAGGACGATGTATTGAATCTCGACGCAATTTGAGTCTTCTATCGTCATTAGGAGGCGCTGAACGTTACAATTCACTATCATTTTTGAGTCGGATTCGAAAATCTAGACTCACAGGAGAAAGATCATATTGTGCCCGAGACAGCAATATCCCCTTGGAGACAAGTCGGCTGGAGGACGATGTATTGAATCTCGACGCAATTTGAGAGTTCTATCGTCATCAGGAGGCGCTGAACGTTACTATTCACTATCATTTTTGCGTCGGATTCGAAAATCTAGACTCACAGGAGAAGGATCATATGGTGCCCGAGGCAGCAACAGACCCTAGGAGACAAGTCGGCTGGAGGCCGATGTATTGAATCTCGACGCAATTTGAGTGTTCCATCGTCATTAGGAGGCCCTAAACGTTACAATTAACTATAATTTTTGCGTCGGATTTGATAATCTAAACTCAAAGCAGAACGACCATAAGGTGCCCGAGGCAGCAACAGACCCTTGGATTCGAAAGTCTAAACTCACAGGAGAACGACCATAAGGTGCCAGAGGCAGCAACAGACCCTTTGAGACAAGTCGGCTGGAGGCCGATGTATTGAATCTCGACGCGATTTGAGTGTTCCATCGGCATTAGGAGGCCCTGAACGTTACAATTAACTATCATTTTTGCGTCGGATTCGATAATCTAAACTCACAGGAGAACGACCATAAGGTGCCCGAGGCAGCAACAGACCCCTGGTGACAAGTCGGCTGGAAGCCGATGTAATGAATCTCGACTCAATTTGAGTGTTCCATCGTCATTAGGAGGCCCTGAACCTTACAATTCACTATCATTTTTTCGTCGGATTCGAAAATCTAGACTTACAAGAGAACGACCATAAAGTGCCTGAGGCAGCATTAGACCCTTGGAGACAAGTCGGCTGGAGGACGATGTATTGGATCATGACGCAATTTGAGTGTTCCATCGTCACTAGGAGGCCCTGAATGTTACAATTAACTATCAGTTTTTTGTCGGATTCGAAAATCTAGACTCACAGCAGACGAACCATTTGGTGCCCGAGGCAGCAATATCCCCTTGGAGACAAATCGGCTGGAGGACGATGTATTGAATCCCGACGCATTTTGAGTGTTCCATCGGCATTAGGAGGCCCTGAACGTTAAAATTAACTATCGTTTTTGCGTCGGATTCGATAATCTAAACTCACAGGAGAACGACCATAAGGTGCCCGAGGCAGCAACAGACCCTTGGAGAGAAGTCGGCTGGAGGCCGATGTATTGAATCTCGACGCAATTTGAGTGTTCCATCGGCATTAGGAGGCCCTGAACGTTAAAATTAACTATCATTTTTGTGTCGGATTCGATAATCTAAACTCACAGGAGAACGACCATAAGGTGCCCGAGGCAGCAACAGACCCTTGGAGACAAGTCGGCTGGAGGCCGATGTATTGAATCTCGACGCAATTTGAGTGTTCCATCGGCATTAGGAGGCCCTGAACGTTACAATTAACTATCATTATTGCGTCGGATTCGATAACCTAAACTCACAGGAGAACGACCATAAGGTGCCCGAGGCAGCAATATCCCCTTGGAGACAAATCGGCTGGAGAACGATGTATTGAATCCCGATGCAATTTGAGTCTTCTATCGTCATTAGGAGGCGCTGAACGTTACAATTCACTATCATTTTTGCGTCGGAATCGAGAAACTAGACTCACAGGAGAAGGATCATATTGTGCCCGAGACAGCTATATCCCCTTGGAGACAAGGCGGCTGGAGGACGATGTATTGAATCTCGACGCAATTTGAGAGTTCCATCGTCATTAGGCGGCCCTGAACGTTACAATTAACTATCATTTTGGCGTCGGATTCGTAAATCTAGACTTACAAGAGAACGACCATAAAGTGCTCGAGGCAGCATTAGACCCTTGGAGACAAGTCGACTGGAGGACCATGTATTGGATCGCGACGCAATTTGAGTGTTCCATCGTCATTAGGAGGCCCTGAATGTTACAATTAACTATCAGTTTTTCGTCGGATTCGAAAATCTAAGCTCACAGGAGAACGACTATAAGGTGCCCGAGGCAGCAATAGACCGTTGGAGACAAGTCGGCTGGAGGCCGATGTATTGAATCTCGACGCAATTTGAGTGTTCCATCGTCATTACAAGGCCCTGAACCTTACAATTAACTATCAGTTTCGCGTCGGATTCGAAAATCTACTCACAGGAGAAGTTCATACGGTGCTCGAGACAGCAATATACCCCTTGGAGACAAATCGGCTGGAGGACGATGTATTGAATCTCGACGCAAAATTGAATCTTCTATCGTCTTTTGGAGGCGCTGAACGTTACAATTCACTATCATTTTTGCGTCGGATACGAAAATCTAGACTCACAGGAGAAGGATCATATTGTGCCCGAGACAGCAATATCCCCTTGGAGACAAGTCGGCTGGAGGACGATGTATTGATTCTCGACGCAATTTGAGTGTTCTATCGTCATTAGAAGGCCCTGAACGTTACAATTCACTATCATTTTTGCGTCGGATTCGAAAATCTAGACTCACAGGAGAAGGATCATATTGTGCCCGAGACAGCAATATCCCCTTGGAGACAAGTCGGCTGGAGGCCGATGTATTGAATCTCGACGCAATTTGAGTGTCCCATCGTCATTAGGAGGCCCTAAACGTTACAATTAACAATCATTTTTGCGTCGGATTCGATAATCTAAACTCATAGGGGAACAACCATACGGTGCCCGAGGCAGCTATTGACCCTTGGAGACAAGTCGGTTGGAGGACGATGTATTGGTTCCGACGCAAAATGAGTGTTCCATCGTCATTAGGAGGCCCTGAATGTTACAATTAACTATCAGTTTTTCGTCGGATTCGAAAATCTGGACTCACAGCAGACGAACCATTTCGTGCCCGAGGCAGCAATATCCCCTTGGAGACAAATCGGCTGGAGGACGATGTATTGAATCTCGACGCAATTTGAGTCTTCTATCGTCATTAGGAGGCGCTGAACGTTACAATTAACTATGATTTTTGCGTCTGATTCGAAAATCTAGACTCACAGGAGAACGACCATAAGGTGCCCGAGGCAGCAATAGACCCTTGGAGACAAGTCGGCTGGAGGCCGATGTATTGAATCTCGACGCAATTTGAGTGTTCCATCGGCATTAGGAGGCCCTGAACGTTAAAATTAACTATCATTTTTGCGTCGGATTCGATAATCTAAACTCACAGGAGAACGACCATAAGGTGCCCGAGGCAGCAACAGACCCTAGGAGACAAGTCGGCTGGAGGACGATGTATTGAATCTCGACGCAATTTGAGAGTTCTATCGTCATCAGGAGGCGCTGAACGTTACAATTCACTATCATTTTTGAGTCGGATTCGAAAATCTAGACTCACAGGAGAAAGATCATATTGTGCCCGAGACAGCAATACCCCTTGGAGACAAGTCGGCTGGAGGACGATGTATTGAATCTCGACGCAATTTGAGTGTCCCATCGTCATTAGGAGGAACTAAACGTTACAATTAACTGTCATTTATGCATCGGATTCGAAAATCTACTCACAGGAGAAGTTCATACGGTGCTCGAGACAGCAATATCCCTTTGGAGACAATTCCGCTTGAGGCCAATGTATTGAATCTCGACGCAATTTGAGAGTTCCTTCGGCATTAGGAGGCCATGAACGTTACAATTAACTATCATTTTTGTGTCGGATTCGAAAATCTGGACTTACAAGAGAACGACCATAAGGTGCCCGAGGCAGCATTAGACCCTTGGGGACAAGTCGGCTGGAGGACGATGTATTGAATCTCGACGCAATTTGAGAGTTCTATCGTCATCAGGAGGCGCTGAACGTTACTATTCACTATCATTTTTGCGTCGGATTCGAAAATCTAGACTCACAGGAGAAGGATCAAGACTCACAGGAGAACGACCATAAGGTGCCCGAGGCAGCAACAGACCCTTGGAGACAAGTCGGCTGGAGGCCGATGTATTAAATCTCGACGCAATATGAGTGTTCCATCGTCATTAGGAGGCCCTAAATGTTACAATTAACTATAATTTTTGCGTCGGATTCGATAATCTAAACTCACAGGAGAACGACCATTAGGTGCCCGAGGCAGCATTAGACTCTTGGAGACAAGTCGGCTGGAGGACGATGTATTGAATCTCGACGCAATTTGAGTGTCCCATCGTCATTACAAGGCCCTAAACGTTATAATTAACTATCATTTTTGCGTCGGATTCGATAATCTAAACTCACCGGAGAACGACCATAAGGTGCCCGAGGCAGCAACAGGCCCTTGGAGACAAGTCGGCGGGAAGCCGATGTATTGAATCTCGCCGCAATTTCAGTGTTCCATCGTCATTACAAGGCCCTGAACGTTACAATTAACTATCATTTTTGCGTCGGATTCGAAAATCTAGACTCACAGGAAAACGACCATAAGGTGCCCGAGGCAGCAACAGACCCTTGGAGACAAGTCGGCTGGAGGCCGATGTATTGAATCTCGACGCAATTTGAGTGTTCCATCGGCAATACGAGGCCCTGAACGTTATAATTAACTATCATTTTTGCGTCGGATTCGATAATCTAAACTCACAGGAGAACGACCTTTAGGTGCCCGAGGCAGCAATAGACCGTTGGAGACAAGTCGGCTGGAGGCCGATGTATTGAATCTCGATGCAATTTGAGTGTTCCATCGTCATTACAAGGCCCTGAACGTTACAATTAACTATCATTTTTGCGTCGGATTCGAAAATCTAGACTCACAGGAGAACGACCATAAGGTGCCCGAGGCAGCAATAGACCCTTGGAGACTAGTCAGCTGGAGGCCGATGTATTGAATCTCGACGCAATTTGAGTCTTCTATCGTCATTAGGAGGCGCTGAACGTTACAATTCACTATCATTTTTGCGTCGGATTCGATAATCTAAACTCACAGGGGAACGACCATACGGTGCCCGTGGCAACTATTGACCCTTGGAGACAAGTCGGTTGGAGGACGATGTATTGGATCGCGACGCAAAATGAGTGTTCCATCGTCATTAGGAGGCCCTGAATGTTACAATTAACTATCAGTTTTTCGTCGGATTCGAAAATCTAAACTCACACGAGAACGACCATAAGGTGCCCGAGGCAGCAATAGACCGTTGGATACAAGTCGGCTGGAGGCCGATGTATTGAATCTCGACGCAATTTGAGTGTTCCATCGTCATTACAAGGCCCTGAACCTTTCAATTAACTATCAGTTTCGCGTCGGATTCGAAAATCTACTCACAGGAGAAGTTCATACGGTGCTCGAGACAGCAATATCCCCTTGGAGACAATTCCGCTTGAGGCCGATGTATTGAATCTCGACTCAATTTGAGAGTTCCTTCGGCATTAGGAGGCCATGAACGTTACAATTAACTATCATTTTTGCGTCGGATTCGAAAATCTAGACTTACAAGAGAACGACCATAAGGTGCCCGAGGCAGCATTAGACCCTTGGAGACAAGTCGGCTGGAGGACGATGTATTGAATCTCGACGCAATTTGAGAGTTCTATCGTCATCAGGAGGCGCTGAACGTTACTATTCACTATCATTTTTGCGTCGGATTCGAAAATCTAGACTCACAGGAGAAGGATCATATGGTGCCCGAGGCAGCAACAGACCCTTGGAGACAAGTCGGCTGGAGGCCGATGTATTGAATCTCGACGCAATTTGAGTGTTCCATTGTCATTAGGAGGCCCTAAACGTTACAATTAACTATAATTTTTGCGTCGGATTCGATAATCTAAACTCACAGGAGAACGACCATAAGGTGCCCGAGGCAGCATTAGACTCTTGGAGACAAGTCGGCTGGAGGACGATGTATTGAATCTCGACGCAATTTGAGTGTCCCATCGTCATTACAAGGCCCTAAACGTTATAATTAACTATCATTTTTGCGTCGGATTCGATAATCTAAACTCACCGGAGAACGACCATAAGGTGCCCGAGGCAGCAACAGACCCTTGGAGACAAGTCGGCGGGAGACCGATGTATTGAATCTCGACGCAATTTGAGTGTTCCATCGTCATTACAAGGCCCTGAACGTTACAATTAACTATCATTTTTGCGTCGGATTCGAAAATCTAGACTCACAGGAGAACGACCATAAGGTGCCCGAGGCAGCTATAGACCCTTGGAGACAAGTCGGCTGGAGGCCGATGTATTGAATCTCGACGCAATTTGAGTGTTCCATCGGCATTAGGAGGCCCTGAACGTTATAATTAACTATCATTTTTGCGTCGTATTCGATAATCTAAACTCACAGGAGAACGACCTTTAGGTGCCCGAGGCAGCAATAGACCCTTGGAGACAAGTCGGCTGGAGGCCGATGTATTGAATCTCGACGCAATTTGAGTGTTCCATCGTCATTACAAGGCCCTGAACGTTACAATTAACTATCATTTTTGCTTCGGATTCGAAAATCTAGACTCACAGGAGAACGACCATAAGGTGCCCGAGGCAGCAATAGACCCTAGGAGACTAGTCGGCTGGAGGACGATGTATTGAATCTCGACGCAATTTGAGTCTTCTATCGTCATTAGGAGGCGCTTACGTTACAATTCACTATCATTTTTGCGTCGGATTCGAAAATCTAGACTCACAGGAGAAGGACCATGTGGTGCTCGAGGCAGCGATATCCCCTTGGAGACAAGTCGGCTGGAGGCCGATGTATTGAATCTCGACGCAATTTGAGTGTTCCATCGTCATTACAAGGCCCTGAACCTTACAATTAACTATCAGTTTCGCGTCGGATTCGAAAATCTACTCACAGGAGAAGTTCATACGGTGCTCGAGACAGGAATATACACCTTGGAGACAAATCGGCTGGAGGACGATGTATTGAATCTCGACGCAATTTGAGTCTTCTATCGTCATTAGGAGGCGCTGAACGTTACAATTCACTATCATTTTTGAGTCGGATTCGAAAATCTAGACTCACAGGAGAAAGATCATATTGTGACCGAGACAGCAATATCCCCTTGGAGACAAGTCGGCTGGAGGACGATGTATTGAATCTCGACGCAATTTGAGTGTCCCATCGTCATTAGGAGGAACTAAACGTTACAATTAACTATCATTTATGCATCGGATTCGAAAATCTACTCACAGGAGAAGTTCATACGGTGCTCGAGACAGCAATATCCCCTTGGAGACAATTCCGCTTGAGGCCGATGTATTGAATCTCGACGCAATTTGAGAGTTCCTTCGGCATTAGGAGGCCATGAACGTTACAATTAACTATCATTTTTGCGTGGGATTCGAAAATCTAGACTTACAAGAGAACGACCATAAGGTCCCCGAGGCAGCATTAGACCCTTGGAGTCAAGTCGGCTGGAGGACGATGTATTGAATCTCGACGCAATTTGAGAGTTCTATCGTCATCAGGAGGGGCTGAACGTTACTATTCACTATCATTTTTGCGTCGGATTCAGAAATCTAGACTCACAGGAGAAGGATCATATGGTGCCCGAGGCAGCAACAGACCCTTGGAGACAAGTCGGCTGGAGGCCGATGTATTGAATCTCGACGCAATTTGAGTGTTCCATCGTCATTAGGAGGCCCTAAACGTTACAATTAACTATAATTTTTGCGTCGGATTCGATAATCTAAACTCACAGGAGAACGACCATAAGGTGCCCGAGGCAGCATTAGACCCTTGGAGATAAGTCGGCTGGAGGACGATGTATTGAATCTCGACGCAATTTGAGTGTTCCATCGTCATAACAAGGCCCTGAACGTTACAATTAACTATCATTTTTGCGTCGGATTCGATAATCTAAACTCACAGGGGAACGACCATACGGTGCCCGAGGCAGCTATTGACCCTTGGAGACAAGTCGGTTGGAGGACGATGTATTGGATCGCGACGCAAAATTAGTGTTCCATCGTCATTAGGAGGCCCTGAATGTTACAATTAACTATCAGTTTTTCGTCGGATCGAAAATCTAAACTCACAGGAGAACGACCATAAGGTGCCCGAGGCAGCAATAGACCGTTGGAGACAAGTCGGCTGGAGGCCGATGTATTGAATCTCGACGCAATTTGGGTGTTCCATCGGCATTACAAGGCCCTGAACCTTACACTTAACAATCAGTTTCGCGTCGGATTCGAAAATCTACTCACAGGAGAAGTTCATACGGTGCTCGAGTCAGCAATATACCCCTTGGAGACAAATCGGCTGGAGGACGATGTATTGAATCTCGACGCAATTTGAGTCTTCTATCGTCATTAGGAGGCGCTGAACGTTACAATTCACTATCATTTTTGAGTCGGATTCGAAAATCTAGACTCAGAGGAGAAAGATCATATTGTGCCCGAGACAGCAATATCCCCTTGGAGACAAGTCGGCTAGAGGACGATGTATTGAATCTCGACGCAATTTGAGTGTCCCATCGTCATTTGGAGGAACTAAACGTTACAATTAACTATCATTTATGCATCGGATTCGAAAATCTACTCACAGGAGAAGTTCATACGGTGCTCGAGACAGCAATATCCCCTTGGAGACAATTCCGCTTGAGGCCGAAGTATTGAATCTCGACGCAATTTGAGAGTTCCTTCGGCATTAGGAGGCCATGAACGTTACAATTAACTATCATTTTTGCGTCGGATTCGAAAATCTAGACTTACAAGAGAACGACCATAAGGTGCCCGAGGCAGCATTAGACCCTTGGAGACAAGTCGGCTGGAGGACGATGTATTGAATCTCGACGCAATTTGAGAGTTCTATCGTCATCAGGAGGCGCTGAACGTTACTATTCACTATCATTTTTGCGTCGGATTCGAAAATCTAGACTCACAGGAGAAGGATCATATGGTGCCCGAGGCAGCAACAGACCCTTGGAGACAAGTCGCTGGAGGCCGATGTATTGAATCTCGACGCAATTTGAGTGTTCCATCGTCATTAGGAGGCCCTTAACGTTACAATTAACTATAATTTTTGCGTCGGATTCGATAATCTAAACTCACAGGAGAACGACCATAAGGTGCCCGAGGCAGCATTAGACCCTTGGAGAAAAGTCGGCTGGAGGACGATGTATTGAATCTCGACGCCCTGAACGTTACAATTAACTATCATTTTTGCGTCGGATTCGATAATCTAAACTCACAGGGGAACGACCATACGGTGCCCGAGGCAGCTATTGACCCTTGGAGACAAGTCGGTTGGAGGACGATGTATTGGATCGCGACGCAAAATGAGTGTTCCATCGTCATTAGGAGGCCCTGAATGTTACAATTAACTACCAGTTTTTCGTCGGATTCGAAAATCTACTCACAGGAGAAGTTCATACGGTGCTCGAGACGGCAATATACCCCTTGGAGACAAATCGGCTGGAGGACGATGACGATGTATTGAATCTCGACGCAATTTGAGTCTTCTATCGTCATTAGGAGGCGCTGAACGTTACAATTCACTATCATTTTAGAGTCGGATTCGAAAATCTAGACTCACAGGAGAAAGATCATATTGTGCCCGAGACAGCAATATCCCCTTGGAGACAAGTCGGCTGGAGGACGATGTATTGAATCTCGACGCAATTTGAGTGTCCCATCGTCATTAGGAGGAACTTAACGTTACAATTAACTATCATTTATGCATCGGATGCGAAAATCTACTTACAGGAGAAGTTCATACGGTGCTCGAGACAGCAATATACCCCTTGGAGACAATTCCGCTTGAGGCCGATGTATTGAATCTCGACGCAATTTGAGAGTTCTATCGTCATCAGGAGGCGCTGAACGTTACTATTCACTATCATTTTTGCGTCGGATTCGAAAATCTAGACTCACAGGAGAAGGATCATATGGTGCCCGAGGCAGCAACAGACCGTTGGAGACAAGTCGGCGGGAGGCCGATGTATTGAATCTCGACGCAATTTGGGTGTTCCATCGTCATTACAAGGCCCTGAACGTTACAATTAACTATCATTTTTGCGTCGGATTCGAAAATCTAGACTCACAGGAGAACGACCATAAGGTGCCCGAGGCAGCTATAGACCCTTGGAGACAAGTCGGCTGGAGGCCGATGTATTGAATCTCGACGCAATTTGAGTGTTCCATCGGCATTAGGAGGCCCTGAACGTTATAATTAACTATCATTTTTGCGTCGGATTCGATAATCTAAACTCACAGGAGAACGACCTTTAGGTGCCCGAGGCAGCAATAGACCCTTGGAGACAAGTCGGCTGGAGGCCGATGTATTGAATCTCGACGCAATTTGAGTGTTCCATCGTCATTACAAGGCCCTGAACGTTACAATTAACTATCATTTTTGCGTCGGATTCGAAAATCTAGACTCACAGGAGAACGACCATAAGGTGCCCGAGGCAGCAATAGACCCTAGGAGACTAGTCGGCTGGAGGACGATGTATTGAATCTCGACGCAATTTGAGTCTTCTATCGTCATTAGGAGGCGCTTACGTTACAATTCACTATCATTTTTGCGTCGGATTCGAAAATCTAGACTCACAGGAGAAGGACCATGTGGTGCTCGAGGCAGCGATATCCCCTTGGAGACAAGTCGGCTGGAGGCCGATGTATTGAATCTCGACGCAATTTGAGTGTTCCATCGTCATTACAAGGCCCTGAACCTTACAATTAACTATCAGTTTCGCGTCGGATTCGAAAATCTACTCACAGGAGAAGTTCATACGGTGCTCGAGACAGCAATATACACCTTGGAGACAAATCGGCTGGAGGACGATGTATTGAATCTCGACGCAATTTGAGTCTTCTATCGTCATTAGGAGGCGCTGAACGTTACAATTCACTATCATTTTTGAGTCGGATTCGAAAATCTAGACTCACAGGAGAAAGATCATATTGTGACCGAGACAGCAATATCCCCTTGGAGACAAGTCGGCTGGAGGACGATGTATTGAATCTCGACGCAATTTGAGTGTCCCATCGTCATTAGGAGGAACTAAACGTTACAATTAACTATCATTTATGCATCGGATTCGAAAATCTACTCACAGGAGAAGTTCATACGGTGCTCGAGACAGCAATATCCCCTTGGAGACAATTCCGCTTGAGGCCGATGTATTGAATCTCGACGCAATTTGAGAGTTCCTTCGGCATTAGGAGGCCATGAACGTTACAATTAACTATCATTTTTGCGTGGGATTCGAAAATCTAGACTTACAAGAGAACGACCATAAGGTCCCCGAGGCAGCATTAGACCCTTGGAGTCAAGTCGGCTGGAGGACGATGTATTGAATCTCGACGCAATTTGAGAGTTCTATCGTCATCAGGAGGCGCTGAACGTTACTATTCACTATCATTTTTGCGTCGGATTCAGAAATCTAGACTCACAGGAGAAGGATCATATGGTGCCCGAGGCAGCAACAGACCCTTGGAGACAAGTCGGCTGGAGGCCGATGTATTGAATCTCGACGCAATTTGAGTGTTCCATCGTCATTAGGAGGCCCTAAACGTTACAATTAACTATAATTTTTGCGTCGGATTCGATAATCTAAACTCACAGGAGAACGACCATAAGGTGCCCGAGGCAGCATTAGACCCTTGGAGATAAGTCGGCTGGAGGACGATGTATTGAATCTCGACGCAATTTGAGTGTTCCATCGTCATAACAAGGCCCTGAACGTTACAATTAACTATCATTTTTGCGTCGGATTCGATAATCTAAACTCACAGGGGAACGACCATACGGTGCCCGAGGCAGCTATTGACCCTTGGAGACAAGTCGGTTGGAGGACGATGTATTGGATCGCGACGCAAAATTAGTGTTCCATCGTCATTAGGAGGCCCTGAATGTTACAATTAACTATCAGTTTTTCGTCGGATCGAAAATCTAAACTCACAGGAGAACGACCATAAGGTGCCCGAGGCAGCAATAGACCGTTGGAGACAAGTCGGCTGGAGGCCGATGTATTGAATCTCGACGCAATTTGAGTGTTCCATCGGCATTACAAGGCCCTGAACCTTACACTTAACAATCAGTTTCGCGTCGGATTCGAAAATCTACTCACAGGAGAAGTTCATATGGTGCTCGAGTCAGCAATATACCCCTTGGAGACAAATCGGCTGGAGGACGATGTATTGAATCTCGACGCAATTTGAGTCTTCTATCGTCATTAGGAGGCGCTGAACGTTACAATTCACTATCATTTTTGAGTCGGATTCGAAAATCTAGACTCAGAGGAGAAAGATCATATTGTGCCCGAGACAGCAATATCCCCTTGGAGACAAGTCGGCTAGAGGACGATGTATTGAATCTCGACGCAATTTGAGTGTCCCATCGTCATTTGGAGGAACTAAACGTTACAATTAACTATCATTTATGCATCGGATTCGAAAATCTACTCACAGGAGAAGTTCATACGGTGCTCGAGACAGCAATATCCCCTTGGAGACAATTCCGCTTGAGGCCGAAGTATTGAATCTCGACGCAATTTGAGAGTTCCTTCGGCATTAGGAGGCCATGAACGTTACAATTAACTATCATTTTTGCGTCGGATTCGAAAATCTAGACTTACAAGAGAACGACCATAAGGTGCCCGAGGCAGCATTAGACCCTTGGAGACAAGTCGGCTGGAGGACGATGTATTGAATCTCGACGCAATTTGAGAGTTCTATCGTCATCAGGAGGCGCTGAACGTTACTATTCACTATCATTTTTGCGTCGGATTCGAAAATCTAGACTCACAGGAGAAGGATCATATGGTGCCCGAGGCAGCAACAGACCCTTGGAGACAAGTCGGCTGGAGGCCGATGTATTGAATCTCGACGCAATTTGAGTGTTCCATCGTCATTAGGAGGCCCTTAACGTTACAATTAACTATAATTTTTGCGTCGGATTCGATAATCTAAACTCACAGGAGAACGACCATAAGGTGCCCGAGGCAGCATTAGACCCTTGGAGAAAAGTCGGCTGGAGGACGATGTATTGAATCTCGACGCCCTGAACGTTACAATTAACTATCATTTTTGCGTCGGATTCGATAATCTAAACTCACAGGGGAACGACCATACGGTGCCCGAGGCAGCTATTGACCCTTGGAGACAAGTCGGTTGGAGGACGATGTATTGGATCGCGACGCAAAATGAGTGTTCCATCGTCATTAGGAGGCCCTGAATGTTACAATTAACTACCAGTTTTTCGTCGGATTCGAAAATCTAAACTCACAGGAGAACGACCATAAGGTGCCCGAGGCAGCAATAGACCGTTGGAGACAAGTCGGCTGGAGGCCGATGTATTGACTCTCGACGCAATTTGAGTGTTCCATCGTCATTACAAGGCCCTGAACCTTACAATTAACTATCAGTTTCGCGTCGGATTCGAAAATCTACTCACAGGAGAAGTTCATACGGTGCTCGAGACGGCAATATACCCCTTGGAGACAAATCGGCTGGAGGACGATGACGATGTATTGAATCTCGACGCAATTTGAGTCTTCTATCGTCATTAGGAGGCGCTGAACGTTACAATTCACTATCATTTTTGAGTCGGATTCGAAAATCTAGACTCACAGGAGAAAGATCATATTGTGCCCGAGACAGCAATATCCCCTTGGAGACAAGTCGGCTGGAGGACGATGTATTGAATCTCGACGCAATTTGAGTGTCCCATCGTCATTAGGAGGAACTTAACGTTACAATTAACTATCATTTATGCATCGGATGCGAAAATCTACTTACAGGAGAAGTTCATACGGTGCTCGAGACAGCAATATACCCCTTGGAGACAATTCCGCTTGAGGCCGATGTATTGAATCTCGACGCAATTTGAGAGTTCTATCGTCATCAGGAGGCGCTGAACGTTACTATTCACTATCATTTTTGCGTCGGATTCGAAAATCTAGACTCACAGGAGAAGGATCATATGGTGCCCGAGGCAGCAACAGACCGTTGGAGACAAGTCGGCGGGAGGCCGATGTATTGAATCTCGACGCAATTTGGGTGTTCCATCGTCATTACAAGGCCCTGAACGTTACAATTAACTATCATTTTTGCGTCGGATTCGAAAATCTAGACTCACAGGAGAACGACCATAAGGTGCCCGAGGCAGCTATAGACCCTTGGAGACAAGTCGGCTGGAGGCCGATGTATTGAATCTCGACGCAATTTGAGTGTTCCATCGGCATTAGGAGGCCCTGAACGTTATAATTAACTATCATTTTTGCGTCGGATTCGATAATCTAAACTCACAGGAGAACGACCTTTAGGTGCCCGAGGCAGCAATAGACCCTTGGAGACAAGTCGGCTGGAGGCCGATGTATTGAATCTCGACGCAATTTGAGTGTTCCATCGTCATTACAAGGCCCTGAACGTTACAATTAACTATCATTTTTGCGTCGGATTCGAAAATCTAGACTCACAGGAGAACGACCATAAGGTGCCCGAGGCAGCAATAGACCCTTGGAGACTAGTCGGCTGGAGGCCGATGTATTGAATCTCGACGCAATTTGAGTCTTCTATCGTCATTAGGAGGCGCTGAACGTTACAATTCACTATCATTTTTGCGTCGGATTCGAAAATCTAGACTCACAGGAGAAGGACCATGTGGTGCTCGAGGCAGCGATATCCCCTTGGAGACAAGTCGGCTGGAGGCCGATGTATTGAGTCTCGACGCAATTTGTGTGTTCCATCGTCATTAGAAGGCCCGGAACGTTACAATTAACTATCATTTTTGCGTCGGATACGAAAATACGAAAATCTAGACTCACAGGATAACGACGTTAAAGTGCCCGAGGCAGCATTA
This sequence comes from Schistocerca serialis cubense, assembly GCF_023864345.2. Lineage (NCBI taxonomy): Eukaryota > Metazoa > Arthropoda > Insecta > Orthoptera > Acrididae > Schistocerca > Schistocerca serialis. Next base: position 421,785 of record NW_026047645.1, on the reverse strand, counting down.
GACCCTTGTAGATAAGTCGGCTGGAGGACGATGTATTGGATCGCGACGCAATTTGAGTGTTCCATCGTCATTAGGAGGCCCTGAATGTTGCAATTAACTATCAGTTTTTCGTCGGATTCGAAAATCTAAACTCACAGGAGAACGACCATAAGGTGCCCGAGGCAGCAATAGACCGTTGGAGACAAGTCGGCTGGAGGCCGATGTATTGAATCTCGACGCAATTTGAGTGTTCCATCGTCATTACAATGCCCTGAACCTTACAATTAACTATCAGTTTCGCGTCGGATTCGAAAATCTACTCACAGGAGAAGTTCATACGGTGCTCGAGACAGCAATATCCCCTTGGAGACAATTCCGCTTGAGGCCGATGTATTGAATCTCGACGCAATTTGAGAGTTCCTTCGGCATTAGGAGGCCATGAACGTTACAATTAACTATCATTTTTGCGTGGGATTCGAAAATCTAGACTTACAAGAGAACGACCATAAGGTGCTCGAGGCAGCATTAGACCCTCGGAGACAAATCGGCTGGAGGACAATGTATTGAATCTCGACGCAATTTGAGAGTTCTATCGTCATCAGGAGGCGCTGAACGTTACTATTCACTATCATTTTTGCGTCGGATTCGAAAATCTAGACTCACAGGAGAAGGATCATATGGTGCCCGAGGCAGCAACAGACCCTTGGAGACAAGTCGGCTGGAGGCCGATGTATTGAATCTCGACGCAATTTGAGTGTTCCATTGTCATCAGGAGGCCCTAAACGTTACAATTAACTATAATTTTTGCGTCGGATTCGATAATCTAAACTCACAGGAGAACGACCATAAGGTGCCCGAGGCAGCATTAGACCCTTGGAGACAAGTCGGCTGGAGGCCGATGTATTGAATCTCGACGCAATTTGAGTGTTCCATCGTCATTACAAGGCCGTGAACGTTACAATTAACTATCATTTTTGCGTCGGATTCGATAATCTAAACTCACAGGGGAACGACCATACGGTGCCCGAGGCAGCTATTGACCCTTGGAGACAAGTCGGTTGGAGGACGATGTATTGGATCGCGACGCAAAATGTGTGTTCCATCGTCATTAGGAGGCCCTGAATGTTACAATTAACTATCAGTTTTTCGTCGGATTCGAAAATCTAAACTCACAGGAGAACGACCATAAGGTGCCCGAGGCAGCAATAGACCGTTGGAGACAAGTCGGCTGGAGGCCGATGTATTGAATCTCGACGCAATTTGAGTGTTCCATCGTCATTACAAGGCCCTGAACCTTACAATTAACTATCAGTTTCGCGTCGGATTCGAAAATCTACTCACAGGAGAAGTTCATACGGTGCTCGAGACAGCAATATACCCCTTGGAGACAAATCGGCTGGAGGCCGATGTATTGAATCTCGACGCAATTTGAGTCTTCTATCGTCATTAGGAGGCGCTGAACGTTACAATTCACTATCATTTTTGAGTCGGAATCGAAAATCTAGACTCACAGGAGAAAGATCATATTGTGCCCGAGACAGCAATATCCCCTTGGAGACAAGTCGACTGGAGGACGATGTATTGAATCTCGACGAAATTTGAGTGTCCCATCGTCATTAGGAGGAACAAAACGTTACAATTAACTATCATTTATGCATCGGATTCGAAAATGTACTCACAGGTGAAGTTCATACGGTGCTCGAGACAGCAATATCCCCTTGGAGACAATTCCGCTTGACGACGATGTATTGAATCTCGACGCAATTTGAGAGTTCCTTCGGCATTAGGAAGCCATGAACGTTACAATTAACTATCAATTTTGCGTCGGATTCGAAAATCTAGACTTACAAGAGAACGACCATAAGGTGCCCGAGGCAGCATTAGACCCTTGGAGACAAGTCGGCTGGAGGCCGATGAATTGAATCTCGACGCAATTTGAGTGTTCCATCGTCATTACAAGGCCCTGAACCTTACAATTACCTATCAGTTTCGCGTCGGATTCGAAAATCTACTCACAGGAGAAGTTCATACGGTGCTCGAGACAGCAATATCCCCTTGGAGACAATTCCGCTTGAGGCCGATGTATTGAATCTCGACGCAATTTGAGAGTTGCTTCGGCATTAGGAGGCCATGAACGTTACAATTAACTATCATTTTTGCGTCGGATTCGAAAATCTAGACTTACAAGAGAACGACCATAAGGTGCCCGAGGCAGCATTAGACCCTCGGAGACAAGTCGGCTGGAGGACGATGTATTGAATCTCGACGCAATTTGAGAGTTCTATCGTCATCGGGAGGCGCTGAACGTTACTATTCACTATCATTTTTGCGTCGGAATCGAAAATCTAGACTCACAGGAGAAGGATCATATGGTGCCCGAGGCAGCAACAGACCCTTGGAGACAAGACGGCTGGAGGCCGATGCATTGAGTCTCGACGCAATTTGAGTGTACCATCGTCATTAGGAGGCCCTAAACGTTACAATTAACTATAATTTTTGCGTCGGATTCGATAATCTAAACTCACAGGAGAACGACCATAAGGTGCCCGAGGCAGCATTAGACCCTTGGAGAAAAGTCGGCTGGAGGCCGATGTATTGAATCTCGACGCAATTTGAGTGTTCCATCGTCATTACAAGGCCCTGAACGTTACAATTAACTATCATTTTTGCGTCGGATTCGAAAATCTATACTCACAGGAGAACGACGATAAGGTGCCCGAGGCAGCAATAGACCCTTGGAGACTAGTCGGCTGGAGGCCGATGTATTGAATCTCGACGCAATTTGAGTCTTCTATCGTCATTAGGAGGCGCTGAACGTTACAATTCACTATCATTTTTGCGTCGGATTCGAAAATCTAGACTCACAGGAGAAGGACCATGTGGTGCTCGAGGCAGCGATATCCCCTTGGAGACAAGTCGGCTGGAGGCCGATGTATTGAATCTCGACGCAATTTGAGTGTTCCATCGTCATTAGAAGGCCCGGAACGTTACAATTAACTATCATTTTTGCGTCGGATACGAAAATACGAAAATCTAGACTCACAGGATAACGACCTTAAAGTGCCCGAGGCAGCATTAGACCCTTGTAGACAAGTCGGCTGGAGGACGATGTATTGGATCGCGACGCAATTTGAGTGTTCCATCGTCATTAGGAGGCCCTGAATGTTACAATTAACTATCAGTTTTTCGTCGGATTCGAAAATCTATACTCACAGGAGAACGACCAGAAGGTGCCCGAGGCAGCAATAGACCGTTGGAGACAAGTCGGCTGGAGGCCGATGTATTGAATCTCGACGCAATTTGAGTGTTCCATCGTCATTACAATGCCCTGAACCTTACAATTAACTATCAGTTTCGCGTCGGATTCGAAAATCTACTCACAGGAGAAGTTCATACGGTGCTCGAGACAGCAATATCCCCTTGGAGACAATTCCGCTTGAGGCCGATGTATTGAATCTCGACGCAATTTGAGAGTTCCTTCGGCATTAGGAGGCCATGAACGTTACAATTAACTATCATTTTTGCGTGGGATTCGAAAATCTAGACTTACAAGAGAACGACCATAAGGTGCTCGAGGCAGCATTAGACCCTCGGAGACAAATCGGCTGGAGGACAATGTATTGAATCTCGACGCAATTTGAGAGTTCTATCGTCATCAGGAGGCGCTGAACGTTACTATTCACTATCATTTTTGCGTCGGATTCGAAAATCTAGACTCACAGGAGAAGGATCATATGGTGCCCGAGGCAGCAACAGACCCTTGGAGACAAGTCGGCTGGAGGCCGATGTATTGAATCTCGACGCAACTTGAGTGTTCCATCGTCATCAGGAGGCCCTAAACGTTACAATTAACTATAATTTTTGCGTCGGATTCGATAATCTAAACTCACAGGAGAACGACCATAAGGTGCCCGAGGCAGCATTAGACCCTTGGAGACAAGTCGGCTGGAGGCCGATGTATTGAATCTCGACGCAATTTGAGTGTTCCATCGTCATTACAAGGCCCTGAACGTTTCAATTAACTATCATTTTTGCGTCGGATTCGATAATCTAAACTCACAGGGGAACGACCATACGGTGCCCGAGGCAGCTATTGACCCTTGGAGACAAGTCGGTTGGAGGACGATGTATTGGATCGCGACGCAAAATGAGTGTTCCATCGTCATTAGGAGGCCCTGAATGTTACAATTAACTATCAGTTTTTCGTCGGATTCGAAAATCTAGACTCACAGGAGAAGGATCATATGGTGCCCGAGGCAGCAACAGACCGTTGGAGACAAGTCGGCGGGAGGCCGATGTATTGAATCTCGACGCAATTTGGGTGTTCCATCGTCATTACAAGGCCCTGAACGTTACAATTAACTATCATTTTTGCGTCGGATTCGAAAATCTAGACTCACAGGAGAACGACCATAAGGTGCCCGAGGCAGCTATAGACCCTTGGAGACAAGTCGGCTGGAGGCCGATGTATTGAATCTCGACGGAATTTGAGTGTTCCATCGGCATTAGGAGGCCCTGAACGTTATAATTAACTATCATTTTTGCGTCGGATTCGATAATCTAAACTCACAGGAGAACGACCTTTAGGTGCCCGAGGCAGCAATAGACCCTTGGAGACAAGTCGGCTGGAGGCCGATGTATTGAATCTCGACGCAATTTGAGTGTTCCATCGTCATTACAAGGCAGTGAACGTTACAATTAACTATCATTTTTGCGTCGGATTCGAAAATCTAGACTCACAGGAGAACGACCATAAGGTGCCCGAGGCAGCAATAGACCCTTGGAGACTAGTCGGCTGGAGGCCGATGTATTGAATCTCGACGCAATTTGAGTCTTCTATCGTCATTAGGAGGCGCTGAACGTTACAATTCACTATCATTTTTGCGTCGGATTCGAAAATCTAGACTCACAGGAGAAGGACCATGTGGTGCTCGAGGCAGCGATATCCCCTTGGAGACAAGTCGGCTGGAGGCCGATGTATTGAATCTCGACGCAATTTGAGTGTTCCATCGTCATTAGAAGGCCCGGAACGTTACAATTAACTATCATTTTTGCGTCGGATACGAAAATACGAAAATCTAGACTCACAGGATAACGACCTTAAAGTGCCCGAGGCAGCATTAGACCCTTGTAGACAAGTCGGCTGGAGGACGATGTATTGGATCGCGACGCAATTTGAGTGTTCCATCGTCATTAGGAGGCCCTGAATGTTACAATTAACTATCAGTTTTTCGTCGGATTCGAAAATCTAAACTCACAGGAGAACGACCATAAGGTGCCCGAGGCAGCAATAGACCGTTGGAGACAAGTCGTCTGGAGGCCGATGTATTGAATCTCGACGCAATTTGAGTGTTCCATCGTCATTACAATGCCCTGAACCTTACAATTAACTATCAGTTTCGCGTCGGATTCGAAAATCTACTCACAGGAGAAGTTCATACGGTGCTCGAGACAGCAATATCCCCTTGGAGACAATTCCGCTTGAGGCCGATGTATTGAATCTCGACGCAATTTGAGAGTTCCTTCGGCATTAAGAGGCCATGAACGTTACAATTAACTATCATTTTTGCGTGGGATTCGAAAATCTAGACTTACAAGAGAACGACCATAAGGTGCTCGAGGCAGCATTAGACCCTCGGAGACAAATCGGCTGGAGGACAATGTATTGAATCTCGACGCAATTTGAGAGTTCTATCGTCATCAGGAGGCGCTGAACGTTACTATTCACTATCATTTTTGCGTCGGATTCGAAAATCTAGACTCACAGGAGAAGGATCATATGGTGCCCGAGGCAGCAACAGACCCTTGGAGACAAGTCGGCTGGAGGCCGATGTATTGAATCTCGACGCAATTTGAGTGTTCCATCGTCATCAGGAGGCCCTAAACGTTACAATTAACTATAATTTTTGCGTCGGATTCGATAATCTAAACTCACAGGAGAACGACCATAAGGTGCCCGAGGCAGCATTAGACCCTTGGAGACAAGTCGGCTGGAGGCCGATGTATTGAATCTCGACGCAATTTGAGTGTTCCATCGTCATTACAAGGCCCTGAACGTTACAATTAACTATCATTTTTGCGTCGGATTCGATAATCTAAACTCACAGGGGAACGACCATACGGTGCCCGAGGCAGCTATTGACCCTTGGAGACAAGTCGGTTGGAGGACGATGTATTGGATCGCGACGCAAAATGAGTGTTCCATCGTCATTAGGAGGCCCTGAATGTTACAATTAACTATCAGTTTTTCGTCGGATTCGAAAATCTAAATTCACAGGTGAACGACCATAAGGTGCCCGAGGCAGCAATAGACCGTTGGAGACAAGTCGGCTGGAGGCCGATGTATTGAATCTCGACGCAATTTGAGTGTTCCATCGTCATTACAAGGCCCTGAACCTTACAATTAACTATCAGTTTCGCGTCGGATTCGAAAATCTACTCACAGGAGTAGTTCATACGGTGCTCGAGACAGCAATATACCCCTTGGAGACAAATCGGCTGGAGGACGATGTATTGAATCTCGACGCAATTTGAGTCTTCTATCGTCATTAGGAGGCGCTGAACATTACAATTCACTATCATTTTTGAGTCGGAATCGAAAATCTAGACTCACAGGAGAAAGATCATATTGTGCCCGAGACAGCAATATCCCCTTGGAGACAAGTCGGCTGGAGGACGATGTATTGAATCTCGACGCAATTTGAGTGTCCCATCGTCATTAGGAGGAACAAAACGTTACAATTAACTATCATTTATTCATCGGATTCGAAAATCTACTCATAGGTGAAGTTCATACGGTGCTCGAGGCAGCAATATCCCCTTGGAGACAATTCCGCTTGAGGCCGATGTATTGAATCTCGACGCAATTTGAGTGTTCCATCGTCATTACAAGGCCCTGAACCTTACAATTAACTATCAGTTTCGCGTCGGATTCGAAAATCTACTCACAGGAGAAGTTCATACGGTGCTCGACACAGCAATATCCCCTTGGAGACAATTCCGCTTGAGGCCGATGTATTGAATCTCGACGCAATTTGAGTGTTCCTTCGGCATTAGGAGGCCATGAACGTTACAATTAACTATCATTTTTGCGTCGGATTCGAAAATGTAGACTTACAAGAGAACGACCATAAGGTGCCCGAGGCAGCATTAGACCCTCGGAGACAAGTCGGCTGGAGGACGGTGTATTGAATCTCGACGCAATTTGAGAGTTCTATCGTCATCAGGAGGCGCTGAACGTTACTATTCACTATCATTTTTGCGTCGGAATCCAAAATCTAGACTCACAGGAGAAGGATCATATGGTGCCCGAGGCAGCAACGGACCCTTGGAGACAAGACGGCTGGAGGCCGATGTATTGAATCTCGACGCAATTTGAGTGTTCCATCGTCATTAGGAGGCCCTAAACGTTACAATTAACTATAATTTTTGCGTCGGATTCGATAATCTAAACTCACAGGAGAACGACCATAAGGTGCCCGAGGCAGCATTAGACCCTTGGAGGAAAGTCGGCTGGAGGCCGATGTATTGAATCTCGACGCAATTTGAGTGTTCCATCGTCATTACAAGGCCCTGAACGTTACAATTAACTATCATTTTTGCGTCGGATTCGAAAATCTAGACTCACAGGAGAACGACCATAAGGTGCCCGAGGCAGCAATAGACCCTTGGAGACTAGTCGGCTGGAGGCCGATGTATTGAATCTCGACGCAATTTGAGTCTTCTATCGTCATTAGGAGGCGCTGAACGTTATAATTCACTATCATTTTTGCGTCGGATTCGAAAATCTAGACTCACAGGAGAAGGACCATGTGGTGCTCGAGGCAGCGATATCCCCTTGGAGACAAGTCGGCTGGAGGCCGATGTATTGAATCTCGACGCAATTTGAGTGTTCCATCGTCATTAGAAGGCCCGGAACGTTACAATTAACTATCATTTTTGCGTCGGATACGAAAATCTAGACTCACAGGATAACGACCTTAATGTGCCCGAGGCAGCATTAGACCCTTGTAGACAAGTCGGCTGGAGGACGATGTATTGGATCGCGACGCAATTTGAGTGTTCCATCGTCATTAGGAGGCCCTGAATGTTACAATTAACTATCAGTTTTTCGTCGGATTCGAAAATCTAGACTCACAGCAGACGAACCATTTGGTGCCCGAGGCAGCAATATCCCCTTGGAGACAAATCGGCTGGAGGACGATGTATTGAATCCCGACGCAATTTGAGTCTTCTATCGTCATTAGGAGGCGCTGAACGTTACAATTCACTATCATTTTAGCGTCGGATTCGAAAATCTAGACTCACAGGAGAAAGATCATATTGTGTCCGAGACAGCAATATCCCCTTGGAGACAAGTCGGCTGGAGGACGATGTATTGAATCTCGACGCAATTTGAGTGTCCCATCGTCCTTAGGAGGAACTAAACGTTACAATTAACTATCATTTATGCATCGGATTCGAAAATCTACTCACAGGTGAAGTTCATACGGTGCTCGAGACAGCAATATCCCCTTGGAGACAATTCCGCTTGAGGCCGATGTATTGAATCTCGACGCAATTTGAGAGTTCCTTCGGCATTAGGAGGCCATGAACGTTACAATTAACTATCATTTTTGCGTCGGATTCGAAAATCTAGACTTACAAGAGAACGACCATAAGGTGCCCGAGGCAGCATTAGACCCTTGGAGACAAGTCGGCTGGAGGACGATGTATTGAATCTCGACGCAATTTGAGAGTTCTATCGTCATCAGGAGGCGCTGAACGTTACTATTCACTATCATTTTTGCGTCGGATTCGAAAATCTAGACTCACAGGAGAAGGATCATATGGTGCCCGAGGCAGCAACAGACCCTTGGAGACAAGTCGGCTGGAGGCCGATGTATTGAATCTCGACGCAATTTGAGTGTTCCATCGTCATTAGGAGGCCCTAAACGTTACAATTAACTATAATTTTTCCGTCGGATTCGATAATCTAAACTCACAGGAGAGCGACCATAAGGTGCCCGAGGCAGCAATAGACCGTTGGAGACAAGTCGGCTGGAGGCCGATGTATTGAATCTCGACGCAATTTGAGTGTTCCATCGTCATTACAAGGCCCTGAACCTTACAATTAACTATCAGTTTCGCGTCGGATTCGAAAATCTACTCACAGGAGAAGTTCATACGGTGCTCGAGACAGCAATATCCCCTTGGAGACAATTCCGCTTGAGGCCGATGTATTGAATCTCGACGCAATTTGAGAGTTCCTTCGGCATTAGGAGGCCATGAACGTTACAATTAACTATCATTTTTGCGTCGGATTCGAAAATCTAGACTTACAAGAGAACGACCATAAGGTCCCCGAGGCAGCATTAGACCCTCGGAGACAAGTCGGCTGGAGGACGATGTATTGAATCTCGACGCAATTTGAGAGTTCTATCGTCATCAGGAGGCGCTGAACGTTACTATTCACTATCATTTTTGCGTCGGAATCGAAAATCTAGACTCACAGGAGAAGGATCATATGGTGCCCGAGGCAGCAACGGACCCTTGGAGACAAGACGGCTGGAGGCCGATGTATTGAATCTCGACGCAATTTGAGTGTTCCATCGTCATTAGGAGGCCCTAAACGTTACAATTAACTATAATTTTTGCGCCGGATTCGATAATCTAAACTCACAGGAGAACGACCATAAGGTGCCCGAGGCCGCATTAGACCCTTGGAGAAAAGTCGGCTGGAGGCCGATGTATTGAATCTCGACGCAATTAGAGTGTTCCATCGTCATTACAAGGCCCTGAACGTTACAATTAACTATCATTTTTGCGTCGGATTCGAAAATCTAGACTCACAGGAGAACGACCATAAGGTGCCCGAGGCAGCAATAGACCCTTGGAGACTAGTCGGCTGGAGGCCGATGTATTGAATCTCGACGCAATTTGAGTCTTCTATCGTCATTAGGAGGCGCTGAACGTTACAATTCACTATCATTTTTGCGTCGGATTCGAAAATCTAGACTCACAGGAGAAGGACCATGTGGTGCTCGAGGCAGCGATATCCCCTTGGAGACAAGTCGGCTGGAGGCCGATGTATTGAATCTCGACGCAATTTGAGTGTTCCATCGTCATTAGAAGGCCCGGAACTTTACAATTAACTATCATTTTTGCGTCGGATACGAAAATCTAGACTCACAGGATAACGACCTTAATGTGCCCGAGGCAGCATTAGACCCTTGTAGACAAGTCGGCTGGAGGACGATGTATTGGATCGCGACGCAATTTGATTGTTCCATCGTCATTAGGAGGCCCTGAATGTTACAATTAACTATCAGTTTTTCGTCGGATTCGAAAATCTAGACTCACAGCAGACGAACCATTTGGTGCCCGAGGCAGCAATATCCCCTTGGAGACAAATCGGCTGGAGGACGATGTATTGAATCCCGACGCAATTTGAGTCTTCTATCGTCATTAGGAGGCGCTGAACGTTACAATTCACTATCATTTTAGCGTCGGATTCGAAAATCTAGACTCACAGGAGAAAGATCATATTGTGCCCGAGACAGCAATATCCCCTTGGAGACAAGTCGGCTGGAGGACGATGTATTGAATCTCGACGCAATTTGAGTGTCCCATCGTCATTAGGAGGAACTAAACGTTACAATTAACTATCATTTATGCATCGGATTCGAAAATCTACTCACAGGTGAAGTTCATACGGTGCTCGAGACAGCAATATCCCCTTGGAGACAATTCCGCTTGAGGCCGATGTATTGAATCTCGACGCAATTTGAGAGTTCCTTCGGCATTAGGAGGCCATGAACGTTACAATTAACTATCATTTTTGCGTCGGATTCGAAAATCTAGACTTACAAGAGAACGACCATAAGGTGCCCGAGGCAGCATTAGACCCTTGGAGACAAGTCGGCTGGAGGACGATGTATTGAATCTCGACGCAATTTGAGAGTTCTATCGTCATCAGGAGGCGCTGAACGTTACTATTCACTATCATTTTTGCGTCGGATTCGAAAATCTAGACTCACAGGAGAACGACCATAAGGTGCCCGAGGCAGCTATAGACCCGTGGAGACAAGTCGGCTGGAGGCCGATGTATTGAATCTCGACGCAATTTGAGTGTTCCATCGTCATTACAAGGCCCTGAACCTTACAATTAACTATCAGTTTCGCGTCGGATTCGAAAATCTACTCACAGGAGAAGGATCATATGGTGCCCGAGGCAGCAACAGACCCTTGGAGACAAGACGGCTGGAGGCCGATGTATTGAATCTCGACGCAATTTGAGTGTTCCATCGTCATTAGGAGGCCCTAAACGTTACAATTAACTATAATTTTTGCGTCGGATTCGATAATCTAAACTCACAGGAGAACGACCATAAGGTGCCCGAGGCAGCATTAGACCCTTGGAGAAAAGTCGGCTGGAGGCCGATGTATTGAATCTCGACGCAATTTGAGTGTTCCATCGTCATTACAAGGCCCTGAACGTTACAATTAACTATCATTTTTGCGTCGGATTCGAAAATCTAGACTCACAGGAGAACGACCATAAGGTGCCCGAGGCAGCAATAGACCCTTGGAGACTAGTCGGCTGGAGGCCGATGTATTTAATCTCGACGCAATTTGAGTCTTCTATCGTCATTAGGAGGCGCTGAACGTTACAATTCACTATCATTTTTGCGTCGGATTCGAAAATCCAGACTCACAGGAGAAGGACCATGTGGTGCTCGAGGCAGCGATATCCCCTTGGAGAGAAGTCGGCTGGAGGCCGATGTATTGAATCTCGACGCAATTTGAGTGTTCCATCGTCATTAGAAGGCCCGGAACGTTACAATTTACTATCATTTTTGCGTCGGATACGAAAATCTAGACTCACAGGATAACGACCTTAATGTGCCCGAGGCAGCAACAGACCCTTGGAGACAAGTCGGCTAGAGGACGATGTATTGGATCGCGACGCAATTTGAGTGTTCCATCGTCATTAGGAGGCCCTAAACGTTACAATTAACTATAATTTTTGCGTCGGATTCGATAATCTAAACTCACAGGAGAACGACCATAAGGTGCCCGAGGCAGCATTAGACCCTTGGAGAAAAGTCGGCTGGAGGCCGATGTATTGAATCTCGACGCAATTTGAGTGTTCCATCGTCATTACAAGGCCCTGAACGTTACAATTAACTATCATTTTTGCGTCGGATTCGAAAATCTAGACTCACAGGAGAACGACCATAAGGTGCCCGAGGCAGCATTAGACCCTTGGAGACAAGTCGGCTGGAGGACGATGTATTGAATCTCGACGCAATTTTAGAGTTCTATCGTCATCAGGAGGCGCTGAACGTTACTATTCACTATCATTTTTGCGTCGGATTCGAAAATCTAGACTCACAGGAGAAGGATCATATGGTGCCCGAGGCAGCAACAGACCCTTGGAGACAAGTCGGCTGGAGGCCGATGTATTGAATCTCGACGCAATTTGAGTGTTCCATCGTCATTAGGAGGCCCTAAACGTTACAATTAACTATAATTTTTCCGTCGGATTCGATAATCTAAACTCACAGGAGAACGACCATAAGGTGCCCGAGGCAGCAATAGACCGTTGGAGACAAGTCGGCTGGAGGCCGATGTATTGAATCTCGACGCAATTTGAGTGTTCCATCGTCATTACAAGGCCCTGAACCATACAATTAACTATCAGTTTCGCGTCGGATTCGAAAATCTACTCACAGGAGAAGTTCATACGGTGCTCGAGACAGCAATATCCCCTTGGAGACAATTCCGCTTGAGGCCGATGTATTGAATCTCGACGCAATTTGAGAGTTCCTTCGGCATTAGGAGGCCATGAACGTTACAATTAACTATCATTTTTGCGTCGGATTCGAAAATCTAGACTTACAAGAGAACGACCATAAGGTCCCCGAGGCAGCATTAGACCCTCGGAGACAAGTCAGCTGGAGGACGATGTATTGAATCTCGACGCAATTTGAGGGTTCTATCGTCATCAGGAGGCGCTGAACGTTACTATTCACTATCATTTTTGCGTCGGATTCGAAAATCTAGACTCACAGGAGAAGGATCATATGGTGCCCGAGGCAGCAACAGACCCTTGGAGACTAGTCGGCTGGAGGCCGATGTATTGAATCTCGACGCAATTTGAGTGTTCCATCGTCATTAGAAGGCCCGGAACGTTACAATTTACTATCATTTTTGCGTCGGATACGAAAATCTAGACTCACAGGATAACGACCTTAATGTGCCCGAGGCAGCAACAGACCCTTGGAGACAAGTCGGCTAGAGGACGATGTATTGGATCGCGACGCAATTTGAGTGTTCCATCGTCATTAGGAGGCCCTAAACGTTACAATTAACTATAATTTTTGCGTCGGATTCGATAATCTAAACTCACAGGAGAACGACCATAAGGTGCCCGAGGCAGCATTAGACCCTTGGAGAAAAGTCGGCTGGAGGCCGATGTATTGAATCTCGACGCAATTTGAGTGTTCCATCGTCATTACAAGGCCCTGAACGTTACAATTAACTATCATTTTTGCGTCGGATTCGAAAATCTAGACTCACAGGAGAACGACCATAAGGTGCCCGAGGCAGCATTAGACCCTTGGAGACAAGTCGGCTGGAGGACGATGTATTGAATCTCGACGCAATTTGAGTGTCTCATCGTCATTACAAGGCCCTAAACGTTATAATTAACTATCATTTTTGCGTCGGATTCGATAATCTAAACTCACCGGAGAACGACCATAAGGTGCCCGTGGCAGCAACAGACCCTTGGAGACAAGTCGGCGGGAGGCCGATGTATTGAATCTCGACGCAATTTGAGTGGTCCATCGTCATTACAAGGCCCTGATCGTTACAATTAACTATCGTTTTTGCGTCGGATTCGAAAATCTAGACTCACAGGAGAACGACCATAAGGTGCCCGAGGCAGCTATAGACCCGTGGAGACAAGTCGGCTGGAGGCCGATGTATTGAATCTCGACGCAATTTGAGTGTTCCATCGTCATTACAAGGCCCTGAACCTTACAATTAACTATCAGTTTCGCGTCGGATTCGAAAATCTGCTCACAGGAGAAGGATCATATGGTGCCCGAGGCAGCAACAGACCCTTGGAGACAAGAGGGCTGGAGGCCGATGTATTGAATCTCGACGCAATTTGAGTGTTCCATCGTCATTAGGAGGCCCTAAACGTTACAATTAACTATAATTTTTGCGTCGGATTCGATAATCTAAACTCACAGGAGAACGACCATAAGGTGCCCGAGGCAGCATTAGACCCTTGGAGAAAAGTCGGCTGGAGGCCGATGTATTGAATCTCGACGCAATTTGAGTGTTCCATCGTCATTACAAGGCCCTGAACGTTACAATTAACTATCATTTTTGCGTCGGATTCGAAAATCTAGACTCACAGGAGAACGACCATAAGGTGCCCGAGGCAGCAATAGACCCTTGGAGACTAGTCGGCTGGAGGCCGATGTATTTAATCTCGACGCAATTTGAGTCTTCTATCGTCATTAGGAGGCGCTGAACGTTACAATTCACTATCATTTTTGCGTCGGATTCGAAAATCCAGACTCACAGGAGAAGGACCATGTGGTGCTCGAGGCAGCGATATCCCCTTGGAGAGAAGTCGGCTGGAGGCCGATGTATTGAATCTCGACGCAATTTGAGTGTTCCATCGTCATTAGAAGGCCCGGAACGTTACAATTTACTATCATTTTTGCGTCGGATACGAAAATCTAGACTCACAGGATAACGACCTTAATGTGCCCGAGGCAGCAACAGACCCTTGGAGACAAGTCGGCTAGAGGACGATGTATTGGATCGCGACGCAATTTGAGTGTTCCATCGTCATTAGGAGGCCCTAAACGTTACAATTAACTATAATTTTTGCGTCGGATTCGATAATCTAAACTCACAGGAGAACGACCATAAGGTGCCCGAGGCAGCATTAGACCCTTGGAGAAAAGTCGGCTGGAGGCCGATGTATTGAATCTCGACGCAATTTGAGTGTTCCATCGTCATTACAAGGCCCTGAACGTTACAATTAACTATCATTTTTGCGTCGGATTCGAAAATCTAGACTCACAGGAGAACGACCATAAGGTGCCCGAGGCAGCATTAGACCCTTGGAGACAAGTCGGCTGGAGGACGATGTATTGAATCTCGACGCAATTTTAGAGTTCTATCGTCATCAGGAGGCGCTGAACGTTACTATTCACTATCATTTTTGCGTCGGATTCGAAAATCTAGACTCACAGGAGAAGGATCATATGGTGCCCGAGGCAGCAACAGACCCTTGGAGACAAGTCGGCTGGAGGCCGATGTATTGAATCTCGACGCAATTTGAGTGTTCCATCGTCATTAGGAGGCCCTAAACGTTACAATTAACTATAATTTTTCCGTCGGATTCGATAATCTAAACTCACAGGAGAACGACCATAAGGTGCCCGAGGCAGCAATAGACCGTTGGAGACAAGTCGGCTGGAGGCCGATGTATTGAATCTCGACGCAATTTGCGTGTTCCATCGTCATTACAAGGCCCTGAACCATACAATTAACTATCAGTTTCGCGTCGGATTCGAAAATCTACTCACAGGAGAAGTTCATACGGTGCTCGAGACAGCAATATCCCCTTGGAGACAATTCCGCTTGAGGCCGATGTATTGAATCTCGACGCAATTTGAGAGTTCCTTCGGCATTAGGAGGCCATGAACGTTACAATTAACTATCATTTTTGCGTCGGATTCGAAAATCTAGACTTACAAGAGAACGACCATAAGGTCCCCGAGGCAGCATTAGACCCTCGGAGACAAGTCAGCTGGAGGACGATGTATTGAATCTCGACGCAATTTGAGAGTTCTATCGTCATCAGGAGGCGCTGAACGTTACTATTCACTATCATTTTTGCGTCGGAATTGAAAATCTAGACTCACAGGAGAAGGATCATATGGTGCCCGAGGCAGCAACGGACCCTTGGAGACAAGACGGCTGGAGGCCGATGTATTGAATCTCGACGCAATTTGAGTGTTCCATCGTCATTAGGAGGCCCTAAACGTTACAATTAACTATAATTTTTGCGTCGGATTCGATAATCTAAACTCACAGGAGAACGACCATAAGGTGCCCGAGGCAGCATTAGACCCTTGGAGAAAAGTCGGCTGGAGCCCGATGTATTGAATCTCGACGCAATTTGAGTGTTCCATCGTCATTAGGAGGCGCTGAACGTTACAATTCACTATCATTTTTGCGTCGGATTCGAAAATCTAGACTCACAGGAGAAGGACCATGTGGTGCTCGAGGCAGCGATATCCCCTTGGAGACAAGTCGGCTGGAGGCCGATGTATTGAATCTCGACGCAATTTGAGTGTTCCATCGTCATTAGAAGGCCCGGAACGTTACAATTAACTATCATTTTTGCGTCGGATACGAAAATCTAGACTCACAGGATAACGACCTTAATGTGCCCGAGGCAGCATTAGACCCTTGTAGACAAGTCGGCTGGAGGACGATGTATTGGATCGCGACGCAATTTGAGTGTTCCATCGTCATTAGGAGGCCCTGAATGTTACAATTAACTATCAGTTTTTCGTCGGATTCGAAAATCTAGACTCACAGCAGACGAACCATTTGGTGCCCGAGGCAGCAATATCCCCTTGGAGACAAATCGGCTGGAGGACGATGTATTGAATCCCGACGCAATTTGAGTCTTCTATCGTCATTAGGAGGCGCTGAACGTTACAATTCACTATCATTTTTGCGTCGGATTCGAAAATCTAGACTCACAGGAGAAGGACCATGTGGTGCTCGAGGCAGCGATATCCCCTTGGAGACAAGTCGGCTGGAGGCCGATGTATTGAATCTCGACGCAATTTGAGTGTTCCATCGTCATTAGAAGGCCCGGAACGTTTCAATTAACTATCATTTTTGCGTCGGATACGAAAATCTAGACTCACAGGATAACGACCTTAATGTGCCCGAGGCAGCATTAGACCCTTGTAGACAAGTCGGCTGGAGGACGATGTATTGGATCGCGACGCAATTTGAGTGTTCCATCGTCATTAGGAGGCCCTGAACGTTACAATTCACTATCATTTTTGCGTCGGATTCGAAAATCTAGACTCACAGGAGAAAGATCATATTGTGCCCGAGACAGCAATATCCCCTTGGAGACAAGTCGGCTGGAGGACGATGTATTGAATCTCGACGCAATTTGAGTGTCCCATCGTCATTAGGAGGAACTAAACGTTACAATTAACTATCATTTATGCATCGGATTCGAAAATCTACTCACAGGTGAAGTTCATACGGTGCTCGAGATAGCAATATCCCCTTGGAGACAATTCCGCTTGAGGCCGATGTATTGAATCTCGACGCAATTTGAGAGTTCTATCGTCATCAGGAGGCGCTGAACGTTACTATTCGCTATCATTTTTGCGTCGGATTCGAAAATCTAGACTCACAGGAGAAGGATCATATGGTGCCCGAGGCAGCAACAGACCCTTGGAGACAAGTCGGCTGGAGGCCGATGTATTGAATCTCGACGCAATTTGAGTGTTCCATCGTCATTAGGAGGCCCTAAACGTTACAATTAACTATAATTTTTCCGTCGGATTCGATAATCTAAACTCACAGGAGAACGACCATAAGGTGCCCGAGGCAGCATTAGACCCTTGGAGACAAGTCGGCTGGAGGACGATGTATTGAATCTCGACGCAATTTGAGTGTCTCATCGTCATTACAAGGCCCTAAACGTTATAATTAACTATCATTTTTGCGTCGGATTCGATAATCTAAACTCACCGGAGAACGACCATAAGGTGCCCGTGGCAGCAACAGACCCTTGGAGACAAGTCGGCGGGAGGCCGATGTATTGAATCTCGACGCAATTTGAGTGTTCCATTGTCATTACAAGGCCCTGATCGTTACAATTAACTATCGTTTTTGCGTCGGATTCGAAAATCTAGACTCACAGGAGAACGACCATAAGGTGCCCGAGGCAGCTATAGACCCGTGGAGACAAGTCGGCTGGAGGCCGATGTATTGAATCTCGACGCAATTTGAGTGTTCCATCGTCATTACAAGGCCCTGAATCTTACAATTAACTATCAGTTTCGCGTCGGATTCGAAAATCTACTCACAGGAGAAGTTCATACGGTGCTCGAGGCAGCAATATCCCCTTGGAGACAATTCCGCTTGAGGCCGATGTATTGAATCTCGACGCAATTTGAGAGTTCCTTCGGCATTAGGAGGCCATGAACGTTACAATTAACTATCATTTTCGCGTCGGATTCGAAAATCTAGACTTACAAGAGAACGACCATAAGGTCCCCGAGGCAGCATTAGACCCTCGGAGACAAGTCGGCTGGAGGACGATGTATTGAATCTCGACGCAATTTGAGAGTTCTATCGTCATCAGGAGGCGCTGAACGTTACTATTCACTATCATTTTTGCGTCGGATTCGAAAATCTAGACTCACAGGAGAAGGATCATATGGTGCCCGAGGCAGCAACAGACCCTTGGAGACAAGACGGCTGGAGGCCGATGTATTGAATCTCGACGCAATTTGAGTGTTCCATCGTCATTAGGAGGCCCTAAACGTTACAATTAACTATAATTTTTGCGTCGGATTCGATAATCTAAACTCACAGGAGAACGACCATAAGGTGCCCGAGGCAGCATTAGACCCTTGGAGAAAAGTCGGCTGGGTGCCGATGTATTGAATCTCCACGCAATTTGAGTGTTCCATCGTCATTACAAGGCCCTGAACGTTACAATTAACTATCATTTTTGCGTCGGATTCGAAAATCTAGACTCACAGGAGAACGACCATAAGGTGCCCGAGGCAGCAATAGACCCTTGGAGACTAGTCGGCTGGAGGCCGATGTATTGAATCTCGACGCAATTTGAGTCTTCTATCGTCATTAGGAGGCGCTGAACATTACAATTCACTATCATTTTTGCGTCGGATTCGAAAATCCAGACTCACAGGAGAAGGACCATGTGGTGCTCGAGGCAGCGATATCCCCTTGGAGAGAAGTCGGCTGGAGGCCGATGTATTGAATCTCGACGCAATTTGAGTGTTCCATCGTCATTAGAAGGCCCGGAACGTTACAATTTACTATCATTTTTGCGTCGGATACGAAAATCTAGACTCACAGGATAACGACCTTAATGTGCCCGAGGCAGCATTAGACCCTTGTAGACAAGTCGGCTGGAGGACGATGTATTGGATCGCGACGCAATTTGAGTCTTCTATCGTCATTAGGAGGCGCTGAACGTTACAATTCACTATCATTTTTGCGTCGGATTCGAAAATCTAGACTCACAGGAGAAGGATCATATTGTGCCCGAGACAGCAATATCCCCTTGGAGACAAGTCGGCTGGAGGACGATGTATTGAATCTCGACGCAATTTGAGTGTTCCATCGTCATTACAAGGCCCTGAACCTTACAATTAACTATCAGTTTCGCGTCGGTTTCGAAAATCTACTCACAGGAGAAGTTCATACGGTGCTCGAGACAGCAATATCCCCTTGGAGACAATTCCGCTTGAGGCCGATGTATTGAATCTCGACGCAATTAGAGAGTTGCTTCGGCATTAGGAGGCCATGAACGTTACAATTAACTATCATTTTTGCGTCGGATTCGAAAATCTAGACTTACAAGAGAACGACCATAAGGTGCCCGAGGCAGCATTAGACCCTCGGAGACAAGTCGGCTGGAGGACGATGTATTGAATCTCGACGCAATTTGAGAGTTCTATCGTCATCAGGAGGCGCTGAACGTTACCAATCACTATCATTTTTGCGTCGGATTCGAAAATCTAGACTCACAGGAGAAGGATCGTATGGTGCCCGAGGCAGCAACAGACCCTTGGAGACAAGTCGGCTGGAGGCCGATGTATTGAATCTCGACGCAATTTGAGTGTTCCATCGTCATTAGGAGGCCCTAAACGTTACAATTAACTATAATTTTTGCGTCGGATTCGATAATCTAAACTCACAGGAGAACGACCATAAGGTGCCCGAGGCAGCATTAGACCCTTGGAGACAAGTCGGCTGGAGGACGATGTATTGAATCTCGACGCAATTTGAGTGTCCCATCGTCATTACAAGGCCCTAAACGTTACAATTAACTATCATTTTTGCGTCGGATTCGAAAATCTAAACTCACCGGAGAACGACCATAAGGTGCCCGAGGCAGCAACAGACCCTTGGAGACAAGTCGGCGGGAGGCCGATGTATTGAATCTCGACGCAATTTGAGTGTTCCATCGTCATTACAAGGCCCTGAACGTTACAATTAACTATCATTTTTGCGTCGGATTCGAAAATCTAGACTCACAGGAGAACGACCATAAAGTGCCCGAGGCAGCTATAGACCCTTGGAGACAAGTTGGCTGGAGGCCGATGTATTGAATCTCGACGCAATTTGAGTGTTCCATCGGCATTAGGAGGCCCTGAACGTTACAATTAACTATCATTTTTGCGTCGGATTCGAAAATCTAGACTCACAGGAGAACGACCATAAGGTTCCCGAGGCAGCAATAGACCCTTGGAGACTAGTCGGCTGGAGGCCGATGTATTGAATCTCGACGCAATTTGAGTGTTCCATCGGCATTAGGAGGCCCTGAACGTTAAAATTTTTGCGTCGGATTCGATAATCTAAACTCAAAGGAGAACGACCATACGGTGCCCGAGGCAGCAACAGACCCTTGGAGACAAGTCGGCTGGAGGACGATGTATTGAATCTCGACGCAATTTGAGTGTTCCATCGTCATTACAAAGCCCTGAACGTTACAATTAACTATCATTTTTGCGTCGGATTCGAAAATCTAGACTCACAGGAGAACGACCATAAGGATCCCGATGCACCTTGGAGACAAGTCGGCTGGAGGACGATGTATTGGATCTCGACGCAATTTGAGTGTTCCATCGTCATTAGGAGGCCCTAAACGTTACAATTAACTATAATTTTTGCGTCGGATTCGATAATCTAAACTCACTGGAGAACGACCATAAGGTGCCCGAGGCAGCATTAGACCCTTGGATACAAGTCGGCTGGAGGACGATGTATTGAATCTCGACGCAATTTGAGTGTCCCATCGTCATTACAAGGCCCTAAACGATACAATTAACTATCATTTTTGCGTCGGATTCCATAATCTAAACTCACAGGAGAACGACCATAAGGTGCCCGAGGCAGCAACAGACCTTTGGAGACAAGTCGGCGGGAGGCCGATGTATTGAATCTCGACGCAATTTGAGTGTTCCATCGTCATTACAAGGCCCTGAACGTTACAATTAACTATCATTTTCGCGTCGGATTCGAAAATGTAGACTCACAGGAGAAGGACCATAAGGTCCCCGAGGCAGCTATAGACCCTTGGAGACAAGTCGGCTGGAGGCCGATGTATTGAATCTCGACGCAATTTGAGTGTTCCATCGGCATTAGGAGGCCCTGAACGTTATAATTAACTATCATTTTTGCGTCGGATTCGATAATCTAAACTCACAGGAGAACGACCATTAGGTGCCCGAGGCAGCAATACACACTTGGAGACAAGACGGCTGGAGGCCGATGTATTGAATCTCGACGCAATTTGAGTGTTCCATCGTCATTACAAGGCCCTGAACGTTACAATTAACTATCATTTTTGCGTCGGATTCGAAAATCTAGTTCACAGGAGAAGGATCATATGGTGCCCGAGGCAGCAACAGACCCTTGGAGACAAGTCGGCTGGAGGCCGATGTATTGAATATCGACGCAATTTGAGTGTTCCATCGTCATTAGAAGGCCCTGAACGGTACAATTAACTATCATTTTTGCGTCGGATACGAAAATCTAGACTCACAGGAGAACGACCATAAGGTGCCCGAGGCAGCAATAGAGCCTTGGAGACAAGTCGGCTGGAGGACGATGTATTGAAACTCGACGCAATTTGAGAGTTACATCGTCATTAGGCGGCACTGAACGTTACAATTAACTATCATTTTTGCGTCGGATTCGAAAATCTAGACTTACAAGAGAACGACCATAAAGTGCCCGAGGCAGCATTAGATCCTTGGAGACAAGTCGGCTGGAGGACGATGTATTGGATCGCGACGCAAATTGAGTGTTCCATCGTCATTAGGAGGCCCTGTATGTTACAATTAACTATCAGTTTTTCGTCGGATTCGAAAATCTAGACTCACAGCAGACGAACCATTTGGTGCCCGAGGCAGCAATATCCCCTTGGAGACAAATCGGCTGGAGGACGATGTATTGAATGCCGACGCAATTTGAGTCTTCTATCGTCATTAGGAGGCGCTGAACGTTACAATTCACTATCATTTTTGCGTCGGATTCGAAAATCTAGATTCACAGGAGAAGGATCATATTGTGCCTGAGACAGCAATATCCCCTTGGAGACAAGTCGGCTGGAGGACGATGTATTGAATCTCGACGCAATTTGAGTGTTCCATCGTCATTAAAAGGCCCTGAACGTTACAATTAACTATCATTTTTGCGTCGGATTCGAAAATCTAGACTCACAGGAGAACGACCATAAGGTGCCCGAGGCAGCAATAGACCCTTGGAGACAAGTCGGCTGGAGGCCGATGTATTGAATCTCGACGCAATTTGAGTGTTCCATCGGCATTAGGAGGCCCTGAACGTTAAAATTTTTGCGTCGGATTCGATAATCTAAACTCACAGGAGAACGACCATACGGTGCCCGAGGCAGCAACAGACCCTTGGAGACAAGTCGGCTGGAGGACATTGTATTGAATCTCGACGCAATTTGAGTGTTCCATCGTCATTACAAGGCCCTGAACGTTACAATTAACTATCATTTTTGCGTCGGATACGAAAATCTAGACCCACAGGAGAACTACCATAAGGTGCCCGAGGCAGCAATAGACCCTTGGAGACAAGTCGGCTGGAGGACGATGTATTGAATCTCGACGCAATTTGAGAGTTCCATCGTCATTAGGCGGCCCTGAACGTTACAATTTTGGCGTCAGATTCGTAAATCTAGACTTACAAGAGAACGACCATAAAGTGCCCGAGGCAGCATTAGACACTTGGAGACAAGTCGGCTGGAGGACGATGTATTGAATCTCGACGCAATTTCAGTGTCCCATCGCAATTACAAGGCCCTAAACGTTACAATTAACTATCATTTTTGCGTCGTATTCGAAAATCTAGACTTACAAGAGAACGACCATAATGTGCCCGTGGCAGCATTAGATCCTTGGAGACAAGTCGGCTGGAGGACGATGTATTGGATCGCGACGCAATTTGAGTGCTCCATCGTCATTACAAGGCCCTGAACGTTACTACTCACTATCATTTTTGCGTCGGGTTCGAAAATCTAGACTCACAGGAGAAGGATCATATGGTGCCCGAGGCAGCAACAGACCCTTGGAGACAAGACGGCTGGAGGCCGATGTATTGAATCTCGACGCAATTTGAGCGTTCCATCGTCATTAGGAGGCCCTAAACGTTACAATTAACTATAATTTTTGCGTCGGATTCGATAATCTAAACTCACAGGAGAACGACCATAAGGTGCCCGAGGCAGCATTAGACCCTTGGAGAAAAGTCGGCTGGAGGCCGATGTATTGAATCTCGACGCAATTTGAGTGTTCCATCGTCATTACAAGGCCCTGAACGTTACAATTAACTATCATTTTTGCGTCGGATTCGAAAATCTAGACTCACAGGAGAACGACCATAAGGTGCCCGAGGCAGCAATAGACCCTTGGAGACTAGTCGGCTGGAGGCCGATGTATTGAATCTCGACGCAATTTGAGTCTTCTATCGTCATTAGGAGGCGCTGAACGTTACAATTCACTATCATTTTTGCGTCGGATTCGAAAATCCAGACTCACAGGAGAAGGACCATGTGGTGCTCGAGGACGCGATATCCCCTTGGAGAGAAGTCGGCAGGAGGCCGATGTATTGAATCTCGACGCAATTTGAGTGTTCCATCGTCATTAGAAGGCCCGGAACGTTACAATTTACTATCATTTTTGCGTCGGATACGAAAATCTAGACTCACAGGATAACGACCTTAATGTGCCCGAGGCAGCAATAGACCCTTGGAGACAAGTCGGCTGGAGGACGATGTATTGAATCTCGACGCAATTTGAGAGTTCCATTGTCATTAGGCGGCCCTGAACGTTACAATTTTGGCGTCAGATTCGTAAATCTAGACTTACAAGAGAACGACCATAAAGTGCCCGAGGCAGCATTAGACACTTGGAGACAAGTCGGCTGGAGGACGATGTATTGAATCTCGACGCAATTTCAGTGTCCCATCGCAATTACAAGGCCCTAAACGTTACAATTAACTATCAGTTTTGCGTCGCATTCGATAATCTAAACTCACAGGGGAACGACCATAAGGTGCCCGAGGCAGCAATAGACCCTTGGAGACAAGTCGGCTGGAGGCCGATGTATTGAATCTCGACGCAATTTGAGTGTTCCATCGTCATTACAAGGCCCTGAACGTTACAATTAACTATCATTTTTGCGTCGGATTCGAAAATCTAGACTCACAGGAGAACGACCATAAGGTGCCCGAGAAAGCAATAGACCCTTGGAGACAAGTCGGCTGGAGGACGATGTATTGAATCTCGACGCAATTTGAGAGTTCCATCGTCATTAGGCGGCCCTGAACGTTACAATTAACTATCATTTTTGCGTCGTATTCGAAAATCTAGACTTACAAGAGAACGACCATAATGTGCCCGTGGCAGCATTAGATCCTTGGAGACAAGTCGGCTGGAGGACGATGTATTGGATCGCGACGCAATTTGAGTGCTCCATCGTCATTACAAGGCCCTGAACGTTACTACTCACTATCATTTTTGCGTCGGGTTCGAAAATCTAGACTCACAGGAGAAGGATCATATGGTGCCCGAGGCAGCAACAGACCCTTGGAGACAAGACGGCTGGAGGCCGATGTATTGAATCTCGACGCAATTTGAGCGTTCCATCGTCATTAGGAGGCCCTAAACGTTACAATTAACTATAATTTTTGCGTCGGATTCGATAATCTAAACTCACAGGAGAACGACCATAGGGTGCCCGAGGCAGCATTAGACCCTTGGAGAAAAGTCGGCTGGAGGCCGATGTATTGAATCTCGACGCAATTTGAGTGTTCCATCGTCATTACAAGGCCCTGAACGTTACAATTAACTATCATTTTTGCGTCGGATTCGAAAATCTAGACTCACAGGAGAACGACCATAAGGTGCCCGAGGCAGCAATAGACCCTTGGAGACTAGTCGGCTGGAGGCCGATGTATTGAATCTCGACGCAATTTGAGTCTTCTATCGTCATTAGGAGGCGCTGAACGTTACAATTCACTATCATTTTTGCGTCGGATTTGAAAATCCAGACTCACAGGAGAAGGACCATGTGGTGCTCGAGGCAGCGATATCCCCTTGGAGAGAAGTCGGCTGAAGGCCGATGTATTGAATCTCGACGCAATTTGAGTGTTCCATCGTCATTAGAAGGCCCGGAACGTTACAATTTACTATCATTTTTGCGTCGGATACGAAAATCTAGACTCACAGGATAACGACCTTAATGTGCCCGAGGCCTTGTAGACAAGTCGGCTGGAGGACGATGTATTGGATCGCGACGCAATTTGAGTGTTCCATCGTCATTAGGAGGCCCTGAATGTTACAATTAACTATCAGTTTTTCGTCGGATTCGAAAATCTAGACTCACAGCAGACGAACAATTTGGTGCCCGAGGCAGCAATATCCCCTTGGAGACAAATCGGCTGGAGGACGATGTATTGAATCCCGACGCAATTTGAGTCTTCTATCGTCATTAGGAGGCGCTGAACGTTACAATTCACTATCATTTTTGCGTCGGATTCGAAAATCTAGACTCACAGGAGAAGGATCATATTGTGCCCGAGACAGCAATATCCCCTTGGAGACAAGTCGGCTGGAGGACGATGTATTGAATCTCGACGCAATTTGAGTGTTCCATCGTCATTACAAGGCTCTGAACCTTACAATTAACTATCAGTTTCGCGTCGGTTTCGAAAATCTACTCACAGGAGAAGTTCATACGGTGCTCGAGACAGCAATATCCCCTTGGAGACAATTCCGCTTGAGGCCGATGTATTGAATCTCGACGCAATTAGAGAGTTGCTTCGGCATTAGGAGGCCATGAACGTTACAATTAACTATCATTTTTGCGTCGGATTCGAAAATCTAGACTTACAAGAGAACGACCATAAGGTGCCCGAGGCAGCATTAGACCCTCGGAGACAAGTCGGCTGGAGGACGATGTATTGAATCTCGACGCAGTTTGAGAGTTCTATCGTCATCAGGAGGCGCTGAACGTTACCAATCACTATCATTTTTGCGTCGGATTCGAAGATCTAGACTCACAGGAGAAGGATCATATGGTGCCCGAGGCAGCAACAGACCCTTGGAGACAAGTCGGCTGGAGGCCGATGTATTGAATCTCGGCGCAATTTGAGTGTTCCATCGTCATTAGGAGGCCCTAAACGTTACAATTAACTATAATTTTTGCGTCGGATTCGATAATCTAAACTCACAGGAGAACGACCATAAGGTGCCCGAGGCAGCATTAGACCCTTGGAGACAAGTCGGCTGGAGGACGATGTATTGAATCTCGACGCAATTTGAGTGTCCCATCGTCATTACAAGGCCCTAAACGTTACAATTAACTATCATTTTTGCGTCGGATTCGAAAATCTAAACTCACCGGAGAACGACCATAAGGTGCCCGGGGCAGCAACAGACCCTTGGAGACAAGTCGGCGGGAGGCCGATGTATTGAATCTCGACGCAATTTGAGTGTTCCATCGTCATTACAAGGCCCTGAACGTTACAATTAACTATCATTTTTGCGTCGGATTCGAAAATCTAGACTCACAGGAGAACGACCATAAGGTGCCCGAGGCAGCTATAGACCCTTGGAGACAAGTTGGCTGGAGGCCGATGTATTGAATCTCGACGCAATTTGAGTGTTCCATCGGCATTAGGAGGCCCTGAACGTTATAATTAACTATCATTTTTGCGTCGGATTCGATAATCTAAACTCACAGGAGAACGACCTTTAGGTGCCGGAGGCAGCAACAGACCCTTGGAGACAAGTCGGCTGGAGGCCGATGTATTGAATCTCGACGCAATTTGAGTGTTCCATCGGCATTAGGAGGCCCTGAACGTTACAATTAACTATCATTTTTGCGTCGGATTCCATAATCTAAACTCACAGGAGAACGACCATAAGGTGCCCGAGGCAGCAACAGACCTTTGGAGACAAGTCGGCGGGAGGCCGATGTATTGAATCTCGACGCAATTTGAGTGTTCCATCGTCATTACAAGGCCCTGAACGTTACAATTAACTATCATTTTTGCGTCGGATTCGAAAATGTAGACTCACAGGAGAAGGACCATAAGGTCCCCGAGGCAGCTATAGACCCTTGGAGACAAGTCGTCTGGAGGCCGATGTATTGAATCTCGACGCAATTTGAGTGTTCCATCGGCATTAGGAGGCCCTGAACGTTATAATTAACTATCATTTTTGCGTCGGATTCGATAATCTAAACTCACAGGAGAACGACCATTAGGTGCCCGAGGCAGCAATACACACTTGGAGACAAGTCGGCTGGAGGCCGATGTATTGAATCTCGACGCAATTTGAGTGTTCCATCGTCATTACAAGGCCCTGAACGTTACAATTAACTATCATTTTTGCGTCGGATTCGAAAATCTAGATTCACAGGAGAAGGATCATATGGTGCCCGAGGCAGCAACAGACCCTCGGAGACAAGTCGGCTGGAGGCCGATGTATTGAATATCGACGCAATTTGAGTGTTCCATCGTCATTAGAAGGCCCTGAACGTTACAATTAACTATCATTTTTGCGTCGGATACGAAAATCTAGACTCACAGGAGAACGACCATAAGGTGCCCGAGGCAGCAATAGAGCCTTGGAGACAAGTCGGCTGGAGGACGATGTATTGAAACTCGACGCAATTTGAGAGTTACATCGTCATTAGGCGGCACTGAACGTTACAATTAACTATCATTTTTGCGTCGGATTCGAAAATCTAGACTTACAAGAGAACGACCATAAAGTGCCCGAGGCAGCATTAGATCCTTGGAGACAAGTCGGCTGGAGGACGATGTATTGGATCGCGACGCAAATTGAGTGTTCCATCGTCATTAGGAGGCCCTGTATGTTACAATTAACTATCAGTTTTTCGTCGGATTCGAAAATCTAGACTCACAGCAGACGAACCATTTGGTGCCCGAGGCAGCAATATCCCCTTGGAGACAAATCGGCTGGAGGACGATGTATTGAATGCCGACGCAATTTGAGTCTTCTATCGTCATTAGGAGGCGCTGAACGTTACAATTCACTATCATTTTTGCGTCGGATTCGAAAATCTAGATTCACAGGAGAAGGATCATATTGTGCCCGAGACAGCAATATCCCCTTGGAGACAAGTCGGCTGGAGGACGATGTATTGAATCTCGACGCAATTTGAGTGTTCCATCGTCATTAAAAGGCCCTGAACGTTACAATTAACTATCATTTTTGCGTCGGATTCGAAAATCTAGACTCACAGGAGAACGACCATAAGGTGCCCGAGGCAGCAATAGACCCTTGGAGACAAGTCGGCTGGAGGCCGATGTATTGAATCTCGACGCAATTTGAGTGTTCCATCGGCATTAGGAGGCCCTGAACGTTAAAATTTTTGCGTCGGATTCGATAATCTAAACTCACAGGAGAACGACCATACGGTGACCGAGGCAGCAACAGACCCTTGGAGACAAGTCGGCTGGAGGACATTGTATTGAATCTCGACGCAATTTGAGTGTTCCATCGTCATTACAAGGCCCTGAACGTTACAATTAACTACCATTTTTGCGTCGGATACGAAAATCTAGACCCACAGGAGAACTACCATAAGGTGCCCGAGGCAGCAATAGACCCTTGGAGACAAGTCGGCTGGAGGACGATGTATTGAATCTCGACGCAATTTGAGAGTTCCATCGTCATTAGGCGGCCCTGAACGTTACAATTTTGGCGTCAGATTCGTAAATCTAGACTTACAAGAGAACGACCATAAAGTGCCCGAGGCAGCATTAGACACTTGGAGACAAGTCGGCTGGAGGACGATGTATTGGATCGCGACGCAATTTGAGTGTTCCATCGTCATTAAAAGGCCCTGAATGTTACATTTAACTATCAGTTTTTCTTAGGATTCGAAAATCTAGACTCACAGCACACGAACCATTTGGTGCCCGAGGCAGCAACATCCCCTTGGAGACAAATCGGCTGGAGGACGATTTATTGAATCCCGACGCAATTTGCGTCTTCTATCGTCATTAGGAGGCGCTGAACGTTACAATTAACTATCATTTTTGCGTCGGATTCGATAATCTAAACTCACAGGGGAACGACCATACGGTGCCCGAGGCAGCTATTGACCCTTGGAGACAAGTCGGTTGGAGGACGATGTATTGAATCACGACGCAATTTGAGTGTCCCATCGTCATTAGAAGGCCCTGAACGTTACAATTAACTATCATTTTTGCGTCGGATTCGAAAATCTAGACTTACAAGAGAACGACCATAAGGTGCCCGAGGCAGCATTAGACCCTTGGAGACAAGTCGGCTGTAGGACGATGTTTTGAATCTCGACGCAATTTGAGAGTTCTATCGTCATCAGGAGGCGCCGAACGTTACTATTCACTATCATTTTTGCGTCGGATTCGAAAATCTAGACTCACAGGAGAAGGATCATATGGTGCCCGAGGCAGCAACAGACCCTTGGAGACAAGTCGGCTGGAGGCCGATGAATTGAATATCGACGCAATTTGAGTGTTCCGTCGTCATTAGGAGGCCCTAAACGTTACAATTAACTATAATTTTTGCATCGGATTCGATAATCTAAACTCACAGGAGAACGACCATTAGGGGCCCGAGACAGCATTAGACCCTTGGAGACAAGTCGGCTGGAGGACGATGTATTGAATCTCGACGCAATTTCAGTGTCCCATCGCAATTACAAGGCCCTAAACGTTACAATTAACTATCAGTTTTGCGTCGGATTCGATAATCTAAACTCACAGGGGAACGACCATAAGGTGCCCGAGGCAGCAATAGACCCTTGGAGACAAGTCGGCTGGAGGCCGATGTATTGAATCTCGACGCAATTTGAGTGTTCCATCGTCATTACAAGGCCCTGAACGTTACAATTAACTATCATTTTTGCGTCGGATTCGAAAATCTAGACTCACAGGAGAACGACCATAAGGTGCCAGAGGCAGCAATAGACCCTTGGAGACAAGTCGGCTGGAGGCCGATGTATTGAATTTCGAAGCAATTTGAGTGTTCCATCGGCATTAGGAGGTCCTGAACGTTACAATTAACTCTCATTTTTGCGTCGGGTTCGAAAATCTAGACTCACAGGAGAACGACCATAAGGTGCCCGAGGCAGCAATAGACCCTTGGAGACAAGTCGGCTGGAGGACGATGTATTGAATCTCGACGCAATTTGAGAGTTCCATCGTCATTAGGCGGCCCTGAACGTTACAATTAACTATCATTTTTGCGTCGTATTCGAAAATCTAGACTTACAAGAGAACGACCATAATGTGCCCGTGGCAGCATTAGATCCTTGGAGACAAGTCGGCTGGAGGACGATGTATTGAATCTCGACGCAATTTGAGTGTCCCATCGTCATTAGGTGGCCCTAAACGTTACAATTAACTATCATTTTTGCGTCGGATTCGATAATCTAAACTCACAGGGGAACGACCATACGGTGCCCGTGGCAGCTATTGACCCTTGGAGACAAGTCGGATGGTTGACGATGTATTGGATCGCGACGCAAAATGAGTGTTCCATCGTCATTAGGAGGCCCTGAATGTTACAATTAACTATCAGTTTTTCGTCGGATTCGAAAATCTAAACTCACAGGAGAACGACCATAAGGTGCCCGAGGCAGCAACAGACCCTTGGAGACAAGTCGGCTGGAGGCCGATGTATTGATATCGACGCAATTTGGGTGTTCCATCGTCATTAGGAGGCCCTAAACGTTACAATTAACTATCATTTTTGCGTCGGATTCGAAAATCTAAACTCACAGGAGAACGACCATAAGGTGCCCGAGGCAGCATCACCCTTGGAGACAAGTCGGCGGGAGGCCGATGTATTGAATCTCGACGCAATTTGAGTGTTCCATCGGCATTAGGAGGCCCTGAACGTTGCAATTAACTATCATTTTTGCGTCGGATTCGATAATCTACACTCACAGGAGAACGACCATAAGGTGCCCGAGGCAGCAATAGACCCATGGAGACAAATCGGCTGGAGGCCAATGTATTGAATCTCGACGCAATTTGAGTGTTCCATCGTCATTACAAGGCCCTGAACGTTACAATTAACTATCATTTTTGCGTCGGATTCGAAAATCTAGACTCACAGGAGAACGACCATAAGGTGCCCAAGGCAGCAATATACCCTTGGAGACAAGTCGGCTGGAGGACGATATATTTGATCGCGGCGCAATTTGAGTCTTCTATCGTCATTAGGAGGCGCTGAACGTTACAATTCACTATCATTTTTGCGTCGGATTCGAAAATCTGGACTCACAGGAGAAGGACCATGTGGTGCCCGAGGCAGCGATATCCCCTTGGAGACAAGTCTGCTGGAGGCCGATGTATTGAATCTCGACGCAATTTGAGTGTTCCATCGTCATTACAAGGCCCTGAACGTTACAATTAACTATCATTTTTGCGTCGGATTCGAAAATCTAGACTCACAGGAGAACGACCATAAGGTGCCCGAGGCAGCAATAGACCCTTGGAGACAAGTCGGCTGGATGACGATGTATTGAATCTCGACGCAATTTGAGAGTTCCATCGTCATTAGGCGGCCCTGAACGTTACAATTAACTATCATTTTTGCGTCGGATTCGAAAATCTAGACTTACAAGAGAACGACCATAAAGTGCCCGAGGCAGCATTAGATCCTTGGAGTCAAGTCGGCTGGAGGACGATGTATTGGATCGCGACGCAATTTGAGTGTTCCATCGTCATTAGGAGGCCCTGAATGTTACAATTAACTATCAGTTTTTCGTCGGATTCGAAAATCTAGACTCACAGCAGACGAACCATTTGATGCCCGAGGCAGCAATATCCCTTTAGAGACAAATCGGCTGGAGGACGATGTATTGAATCTCGACGAAATTTGAGTGTCCCATCGTCATTACATGGCCCTGAACGTTACAATTAACTATCATTTTTGCGTCGGATTCGAAAATCTAGACTCACTGGAGAACGACCGTAAGGTGCCCGAGGCAGCAATAGACCCTTGGAGACAAGTCGGCTGGTGGCCGATGTATTGAATCTCGACGCAATTTGAGTGTTCCATCGGCATTAGGAGGCCCTGAACGTTGCAATTAACTATCATTTTTGCGTCGGATTCGATAATCTAAACTCACAGGAGAACGACCATAAGGTGCCCGAGGCAGCAATAGACCCATGGAGACAAGTCGGCTGGAGGCCGATGTATTGAATCTCGACGCTATTTGAGTGTTCCATCGTCATTACAAGGCCCTGAACGTTACAATTAACTATCAGTTTCGCGTCGGATTCGAAAATCTACTCACAGGAGAAGTTCATACGGTGCCCGAGACAGCAATATACCCCATGGAAACAAGTCGGCTGGAGGCCGATGTATTGAATCTCGACGCAATTTGAGTGTTCCATCGTCATTAGAAGGCCCTGAACGTTACAATTAACTATCATTTTTGCGTCGGATTCGAAAATCTAGACTCACAGGAGAACGACCATAAGGTGCCCGAGGCAGCAATAGACCTCTGGTGACAAGTCGGCTGGAGGCCGATGTATTGAATCTCGACGCAATTTGAGTGTTTCATCGTCATTACAAGGCCCTGAACCTTACAATTAACTATCTGTTTCGCGTCGGATTCGAAAATCTACTCACAGGAGAAGTTCATACGGTGCTCGAGACAGCAATATACCCCTTGGAGACAAATCGGCTGGAGGACGATGTATTGAATCTGGGACGCAAATTGAATCTTCTATCGTCATTAGGAGGCGCTGAACGTTACAATTCACTAACATTTTTGCGTCGGATTCGAAAATCTAGACTCACAGGAGAAAGATCATATTGTGCCCGAGACAGCAATATCCCCTTGGAGACAAGTCGGCTGGAGGACGATGTATTGAATCTCGACGCAATTTGAGTGTTCCATCGTCATTACAAGGCCCTGAACGTTACAATTAACTATCATTTTTGCGTCGGATTCGAAAATCTAGACTCACTGGAGAAGGACCATGTGGTCATTAGGTCATTAGGAGGCGATGAACGTTACAATTCACTATCATTTTTGCGTCGGATTCGAAAATCTAGACTCACAAAAGAACGACCATAAGGTGCCCGAGGCAGCAATAGACCATTGGAGCCAAGTCGGCTGGAGGACGATGTATTGGATCGCGACGCAATTTGAGTCTTCTATCGTCATTAGGAGGCGCTGAACGTTACAATTCACTATCATATTTGCGTCGGATACGAAAATCTAGACTCACAGGAGAAGGACCATGTGGTCCTTAGGTCATTAGGAGGCGCTGAACGTTACAATTCACTATCATTTTTGCGTCGGATTCGAAAATCTAGACTCACATGAGACGACCATAAGGTGCCCGAGGCAGCAATAGACCCTTGGAGACAAGTCGGCTGCAGGCCGATGTATTGAATCTCGACGCAATTTGAGTGTTCCATCGTCATTAGAAGGCCCTGAACGTTACAATTAACTATCATTTTGGCGTCGGATTCGTAAATCTAGACTTACAAGAGGTCGACCATAAAGTGCCCGAGGCAGCATTAGACCCTTGGAGACAAGTCGGCTGGAGGCCGATGTATTGAATCTCGACGCAATTTGAGTGTTCCATCGTCATTACAAGGCCCTGAACCTTACAATTAACTATCTGTTTCGCGTCGGATTCGAAAATCTACTCACAGGAGAAGTTCATACGGTGCTCGAGACAGCAATATACCCCTTGGAGAGAAATCGGCTGGAGGACGATGTATTGAATCTCGACGCAATTTGAATCTTCTATCGTCATTAGGAGGCGCTGAACGTTACAATTCACTATCATTTTTGCGTCGGATTCGAAAATCTAGACTCACAGGAGAAAGATCATATTGTGCCCGAGACAGCAATATCCCCTTGGAGACAAGTCGGCTGGAGGACGATGTATTGAATCTCGACGCAATTTGAGTGTTGCATCGTCATTACAAGGTCCTGAACGTTACAATTAACTATCATTTTTGCGTCGGATTCGAAAATCTAGACTCACAGGAGAACGACCATAAGGTGCCCGAGGCAGCAATAGACCCTTGGAGACAAGTCGGCTGGAGGACGATGTATTGGATCGCGACGCAATTTGAGTTTTCTATCGTCATTAGGTGGCGCTGAACGTTACAATTCACTATCATTTTTGCGTCGGATTCGAAAATCTAGACTCACAGGAGAAGGACCATGTGGTCATTAGGTCATTAGGAGGCGCTGAATCTCGACACAATTTGAGTGTTCCATCGGCATTAGGAGGCCCTGAACGTTACAATTAACTATCATTTTTGCGTCGGATTCGATAATCTAAACTCACAGGAGAACGACCATAAGCTGCCCGAGGCAGCAACAGACCCATGGAGACAAGTCGGCTGGAGGACGATGTATTGAATCTCGACGCAATTTGAGTGTTCCATCGTCATTACAAGGCCCTGAACGTTACAATTAACTATCATTTTTGCGTCGGATTCGAAAATCTAGACTCACAGGAGAACGACCATAAGGTGCCCGAGGCAGCAATAGACCCTTGGAGACAAGTCGGCTGAAGGACGATGTATTGAATCTCGACGCAATTTGAGAGTTCCATCATCATTAGGCGGCCCTGAACGTTACAATTAACTATCATTTTGGCGTCGGATTCGTAAATCTAGATTTACAAGAGATCGACCATAAAGTGCCCGAGGCAGCATTAGACCCTTGGAGACAAGTCGGCTGGAGGCCGATGTATTGAATCTCGACGCAATTTGAGTGTTCCATCGGCATTAGGAGGCCCTGAACGTTAAAATTAACTATCATTTTTGCGTCGGATTCGATAATCTAAACTCACAGGAGAACGACCATAAGGTGCCCGAGGCAGCAATAGACCCTTGGAGACAAGTCGGCTGGAGGCCGATGTATTGAATCTCGACGCAATTTGAGTGTTCCATCGGCATTAGGAGGCCCGAACGTTACAATTAACAATCATTTTTGCGTCGGATTCGATAATCTAAACTCACAGGAGAGCAACCATAAGGTGCCCGAGGCAGCAATAGACCCTTGGAGGCAAGTCGGCTGGAGGCCGATGTATTGATTCTCGACGCAATTTGAGTGTTCCATCGTCATTAGAAGGCCCTGAACGTTACAATTAACTATCATTTTTGCGTCGGATTCGAAAATCTAGACTCACAGGAGAACGACCATAAGGTGCCCGAGGCAGCAATAGACCCTTGGAGACAAGTCGGTTGGAGGACGATGTATTGGATCGCGACGCAAAATGAGTGTTCCATCGTCATTAGGAGGCCCTGAATGTTACAATTAACTATCAGTTTTTCGTCGGATTCGAAAATCAAAACTCACAGGAGAACGACCATAAGGTGCCCGAGGCAGCAATATACCGTTGGAGACAAGTCGGCTGGAGGCCGATGTATTGAATCTCGACGCAATATGAGTGTTCCATCGTCATTACAAGGCCCTGAACGTTACAATTAACTATCATTTTTGCATCGGATTCCAAAATCTAGACTCACAGGAGAACGACCATAAGGTGCCCGAGGCAGCAATAGACCCTTGGAGAGAAGTCGGCTGGAGGACGATGTATTGAATCTCGACGCAATTTGAGTGTTCCATCGTCATTACAAGGCCATGAACCTTACAATTAACTATCAGTTTCGCGTCGGATTCGAAAATCTACTCACAGGAGAAGTTCATACGGTGCTCGAGACAGCAATATACCCCTTGGAGACAAATCGGCTGGAGAACGATGTATTGAATCTCGACGCAATTTGAGTCTTCTATCGTCATTAGGAGTCGCTGAACGTACAATTCACTATCATTTTTGCGTCGGATTCGAAAATCTAGACTTACAGGAGAAGGATCATATTGTGCCCGAGACAGCAATATCCCCTTGGAGACAAGTCGGCTGGAGGACGATGTATTGAATCTCGACGCAATTTGAGTGTCCCATCGTCATTAGGAGTCCCCAAACGTTACAATTAACTATCATTTTTGCGTCGGATTCGATAATCTAAACTCACAGGAGTACGACCATACGGTGACCGAGGCAGCTATTGACCCTTGGAGACAAGTCGGTTGGTGGTCGATGTATTGGATCGCGACGCAATTTGAGAGTTCCATCGGCATTAGGAGGCCATGAACGTTACAATTAACTATCATTTTTGCGTCGGATTCGAAAATCTAGACTTACAAGAGAACGACCATAAGGTGCCCGAGACAGCATTAGACCCTTGGAGACAAGTCGGCTGGAGGACGATGTATTGAATCTCGACGCAATTTGAGTGTCCCATCGTCATTACAAGGCCCTAAACGCTACAATTAACTATCATTTTTGCGTCGGATTCGATAATCTAAACTCACAGGAGAACGACCACAAGGGGCCCGAGGCAACAACAGACCCTTGGAGACAAGTCGGCGGGAGGGCGATGTATTGAATCTCGACGCAATTTGAGTGTTCCATCGTCATTACAAGGCCCTGAACGTTACAATTAACTATCATTTTTGCGTCGGATTCGAAAATCTAGACTCACAGGAGAACGACCATAAGGTGCCCGAGGGAGCATATGACCCTTGGAGACGAGTCGGCTGGAGGCCGATGTATTGAATCTCGACGCAATTTGAGTGTTCCATCGTCATTAGAAGGCCCAGAACGTTACAATTAACTATCATTTTTGCGTCGGATTCGAAAATCTAGACTCACAGCAGACGAACCATTTGGTGCCCGAGGCAGCAATATCCCCTAGGAGACAAATCGGCTGGAGGACGATGTATTGAATCTCGACGCAATTTGAGTCTTCTATCGTCATTAGGAGGCTCTGAACGTTACAATTAAGCTATCATTTTTGCGTCGGATTCGATAATCTAAACTCACAGGAGAACGACCATATGGTGCCCGAGACAGCAATTTCCCCTTGGTGACAAGTCGGCTGGAGGACAATGTATTGAATCTCGACGCAATTTGAGTGTCCCATCGTCATTAGGAGGCCCCAAACGTTACAATTAAGCTATCATTTTTGCGTCGGATTCGATAATCTAAACTCACAGGAGAACGACCATATGGTTCCCGAGGCAGCAATAGACCCTTGGAGACAAGTCCCCTGGAGGCCGATGTATTGAATCTCGACGCAATTTGAGTGTTCCATCGTCATTAGGAGGCCCTGAATGTTACAATTAACTATCAGGTTTTCGTCGGATTCGAAAATCTAGACTCACAGCAGACGAACCATTTGGTGCCCGAGGCAGCAATATCCCCTTGGAGACAAATCGGCTGGAGGACGATGTATTGAATCTCGACGCAATTTGAGTCTTCTATCGTCATTAGGAGGCGCTGAACGTTACAATTAAGCTATCATTTTTGCGTCGGATTCGATAATCTAAACTTACAGGAGAACGACCATATGGTGCCCGAGACAGCAATTTCCCCTTGGAGACAAGTCGGCTGGAGGACGATGTATTGAATCTCGACGCAATTTGAGTGTCCCATCGTCATTAGGAGGCCCTAAACGTTACAATTAAGCTATCATTTTTGCGTCGGATTCGATAATCTAAACTCACAGGAGAACGACCATATGGTGCCCGAGGGAGCAATAGACCCTTGGAGACAAGTCGGCTGGAGGCCGATGTATTGAATCTCGACGCAATTTGAGTGTTCCATCGGCATTAGGAGGCCCTAAACGTTACAATTAAGCTATCATTTTTGGGTCGGATTCGATAATCTAAACTCACAGGAGAACGACCATATGGTGCCCGAGGCAGCAATAGACCCTTGGAGACAAGTCGGCTGGAGGCCGATGTATTGAATCTCGACGCAATTTGAGTGTTCCATCGGCATTACAAGGCCCTGAACGTTACAATTAACTATCATTTTTGCGTCGGATTCGAAAATCTACTCACAGGAGAAGTTCATACGGTGCTCGAGACAGCAATATACCCCTTGGAGACAAATCGGCTGGAGGACGATGTATTGAATCTCGACGCAATTTGAGTCTTCTATCGTCATTAGGAGGCGCTGAACGTTACAATTAAGCTATCATTTTTGTGTCTGATTCGATAATCTAAACTCACAGGAGAACGACCATATGGTGCCCGAGACAGATATTTCCCCTTGGAGACAAGTCGGCTGGAGGACGATGTATTGAATCTCGACGCAATTTGAGTGTTCCATCGGCATTAGGAGGCCCTAAACGTTACAATTAAGCTATCATTTTTGCGTCGGATTCGATAATCTAAA
This sequence comes from Schistocerca serialis cubense, assembly GCF_023864345.2. Classification (NCBI taxonomy): domain Eukaryota; kingdom Metazoa; phylum Arthropoda; class Insecta; order Orthoptera; family Acrididae; genus Schistocerca; species Schistocerca serialis. Next base: position 383,207 of record NW_026047645.1, on the reverse strand, counting down.
CTCACAGGAGAACGACCATATGGTGCCCGACGCAGCAATAGACCCTTGGAGACAACTCGGCTGGAGGTCGATGTATTGAATCTCGACGCAATTTGAGTGTTCCATCGGCATTACAAGGCCCTGAACGTTACAATTAACTATCATTTTTGCGTCGGATTCGATAATCTAAACTCACAGGAGAACGACCATAAGGTGAACGATGCAGCAATAGACCCGTGGAGACAAGTCGGCTGGAGGCCGATGTATTGAATCTCGACGCAATTTGAGAGTTCCATCATCATTAAGAGGCCCTGAATGTTACAAATAACTATCAGTTTTTCGTCGGATTCGAAAATCTAGACTCACAGCCGACGAACCATTTGGTGCCCGAGGCAGCAATTTCCCCTTGGAGACAAATCGGCTGGAGGACGATGTATTGAATCTCGACGCAATTTGAGTCTTCTATCGTCATTAGGAGGCGCTGAACGTTACAATTCACTATCATTTTTGCGTCGGATTCGAAAATCTAGACTCACAGGAGAAGGACCATGTGGTGCCCGAGGCAGCGATATCCCCTTGGAGACAAGTCGGCTGGAGGCCGATGTATTGAATCTCGACGCAATTTGAGTGTTCCATCGTCATTAGGAGGCCCTGAATGTTACAAATAACTATCAGTTTTTCGTCGGATTCGAAAATCTAGACTCACAGCAGACGAACCATTTGGTGCCCGAGGCAGGAATATCCCCATGGAGACAAATCGGCTGGAGGACGATGTATTGAATCCCGACGCAATTTGAGTCTTCTATCGTCATTAGGAGGCGCTGAACGTTACAATTCACTATCATTTTTGCGTCGGATTCGAAAATGCAGACTCACAGGAGAAGGATCATATTGTGCCCGAGACAGCAATATCCCCTTGGAGACAAGTCGACTGGAGGACGATGTATTGAATCTCGACGCAATTTGAGTGTCCCATCGTCATTAGGAGGCCCTAAACGTTACAATTAACTATCATTTTTGCGTCGGATTCGATAATCTAAACTCACAGGGGAACGACCATAAGGTGCCCGAGACAGCATTAGACCCTTGGAGACAAGTCGGCTGGAGGACGATGTATTGAATCTCGACGCAATTTGAGTGTCCCATCGTCATTAGAAGGCCCTGAACGTTACAATTAACTATCATTTTTGCGTCGGATTCGATAATCTAAACTCACAGGAGAACGACCACAAGGGGCCCGAGGCAGCAACAGACCCTTGGAGACAAGTCGGCTGGAGGCCGATGTATTGAATCTCGACGCAATTTGAGTGTTCCATCGTCATTACAAGGCCCTGAACGTTACAATTAACTATCATTTTATGCGTCGGATTCGAAAATCTAGACTCACAGGAGAACGACCATAAGGTGCCCGAGGCAGCAAAAGACCCTTGGAGACGAGTCGGCTGGAGGCCGATGTATTGAATCTCGACGCAATTTGAGTGTTCCATCGGCATCAGGAGGCCCTGAACGTTACAATTAACTATCATTTTTGCGTCGGATTCGATAATCTAAACTCACAGGAGGACGACCATAAGGTGCCCGAGGCAGCAATAGACCCGTGGAGACAAGTCGGCTGGAGGCCGATGTATTGAATCTCGACGCAATTTGAGTGTTCCATCGTCATTACAAGGCCCTGAACGTTACAATTAACTATCATTTGTGCGTCGGATTCGAAAATCTAGACTCACAGGAGAACGACCATAAGGTGCCCGAGGCAGCAATAGACCCTTGGAGACAAGTCGGCTGGAGGACGATGTATTGGATCGCGACGCAATTTGAGTCTTCTATCGTCATTAGGAGGCGCTGAACGTTACAATTCACTATCATTTTTGTGTCGGATTCGAAAATCTAGACTCACAGGAGAAGGACCATGTGGTGCCCGAGGCAGCGATATCCCCTTGGAGACAAGTCGGCTGGAGGCCGATGTATTGAATTTCGACGCAATTTGAGTGTTCCATCGTCATTAGAAGGCATTGAACGTTACAATTAACTATCATTTTTGCGTCGGATTCGAAAATCTAGACTCACAGGAGATCGACCATAAGGTGCCCGAGGCAGCAATAGACCCTTGGACACAAGTCGGCTGGAGGACGATGTATTGAATCACGACGCAACTTGAGAGTTCCATCGTCATTAGGCGGCCCTGAACGTTACAATTAACTATCATTTTTGCGTCGGATTCGAAAATCTAGACTTACAAGAGAACGACCATAAAGTGCCCGAGGCAGCATTAGACTCTTGGAGACAAGTCGGCTGTAGGATGATGTATTGGATCGCGACGCAATTTGAGTGTTCCATCGTCATTAGGAGGCCCTGAATGTTACAATTAACTATCAGTTTTTCGTCGGATTCGAAAATCTAGACTCACAGCAGACGAACCATTTGGTGCCCGAGGCAGCAATATCCCCTTGGAGACAAATCGGCTGGAGGACGATGTATTGAATCTCGACGCAATTTGAGTCTTCTATCGTCATTAGGAGGCGCTGAACGTTACAGTTCACTATCATTTTTGCGTCGGATTCGAAAATCTAGACTCACAGGAGAAGGATCATATTGTGCCCGAGACAGCAATTTCCCCTTAGAGACAAGTCGGCTGGAGGACGATGTATTGAATCTCGACGCAATTTGAGTGTCCCATCGTCATTAGGAGGCCCTAAACGTTACAATTAAGCTATCATTTTTGCGTCGGATTCGATAATCTAAACTCACAGGAGAACGACCATATGGTGCCCGAGGCAGCAATAGACACTTGGAGACAAGTCGGCTGGAGGCCGATGTATTGAATCTCGACGCAATTTGAGTGTTCCATCAGCATTAGGAGGCCCTAAACGTTACAATTAAGCTATCATTTTTGCGTCGGATTCGATAATCTAAACTCACAGGAGAACGACCATATGGAGCCCGAGGCAGCAATAGACCCTTGGAGACAAGTCGGCTGGAGGCCGATGTATTGAATCTCGACGCAATTTGAGTGTTCCATCGGCATTACAAGGCCCTGAACGTTACAATTAACTATCATTTTTGCGTCGGATTCGATAATGTAAACTCACAGGAGAACGACCATAAGGTGCCCGAGGCAGCAATAGACCCGTGGAGACAAGTCCGCTGGAGGCCGATGTATTGAATCTCGACGCAATTTGAGTGTTCCATCGTCATTACAAGGCCCTGAACGTTACAATTCACTATCATTTTTGCGTCGGATTCGAAAATCTAGACTCACAGGAGAAGGACCATGTGGTGCCCGAGGCAGCGATATCCCCTTGGAGACAAGTCGACTGGAGGCCGATGTATTGAATCTCGACGCAATTTGAGTGTTCCATCGTCATTAGAAGGCCCTGAACGTTACAATTAACTATCATTTTTGCGTCGGATTCGAAAATCTAGACTCACAGGAGAACGACCATAAGGTGCCCGAGGCAGCAATAGACCCTTGAAGACAAGTCGGCTGGAGGACGATGTATTGAATCTCGACGCAATTTGAGAGTTCCATCGTCATTAGGCGGCCCTGAACGTTACAATTAACTATCATTTTTGCGTCGGATTCGAAAATCTAGACTTACAAGAGAACGACCATAAAGTGCCCGAGGCAGCATTAGACTCTTGGAGACAAGTCGGCTGGAGGATGATGTATTGGATCGCGACGCAATTTGAGTGTTCCATCATCATTAGGAGGCCCTGAATGTTACAAATAACTATCAGTTTTTCGTGGGATTCGAAAATGTAGACTCACAGGGGAAGGATCATATTGTGCCCGAGACAGCAATATCCCCTTGGAGACAAGTCGACTGGAGGACGATGTATTGAATCTCGACGCAATTTGAGTGTCCCATCGTCATTAGGAGGCCCTAAACGTTACAATTAACTATCATTTTTGCGTCGCATTCGATAATCTAAACTCACAGGGGAACGACGATACGGTGACCGAGGCAGCTATTGACCCTTGGAGACAAGTCGGTTGGAGGACGATGTATTGGATCGCGACGCAATTTGAGAGTTCCATCGGCATTAGGAGGCCATGAACGTTACAATTAACTGTCAGATTTTCGTCGGATTCGAAAATCTAAACTCACAGGAGAACGACCATAAGGTGCCCGACGCAGCAATAGACCGTTGGAGACAAGTCGGCTGGAGGCCAATGTATTGAATCTCGACACAATTTGAGTGTTCCTTCGTCATTACAAGGCCCTGAACCTTACAATTAACTATCAGTTTCGCGTCGGATTCGAAAATCTACTCACAGGAGAAGTTCATACGGTGCTCGAGACAGCAATATACCCCTTGGAGACAAATCGGCTGGAGGACGATGTATTGAATCTCGACGCAATTTGAGTCTTCTATCGTCATTAGGAGGCGCTGGACGTTACAATTCACTATCATTTTTGCGTCGGATTCGAAAATCTAGACTTACAGGAGAAGGATCATATTGTGCCCGAGACAGCAATATCCCCTTGGAGACAAGTCGACTGGAGGACGATGTATTGAATCTCGACGCAATTTGAGTGTCCCATCGTCATTAGGAGGCCCTAAACGTTACAATTAACTATCATTTTTGCGTCGGATTCGAAAATCTAGACTTACAAGAGAACGACCATAAGGTGCCCGAGACAGCATTAGACCCTTGGAGACAAGTCGGCTGGAGGACGATGTATTGAATCTCGACGCAATTTGAGTGTCCCATCGTCATTAGGAGGCCCTAAACGTAACAATTAACTATCATTTTTGCGTCGGATTCGATAATCTACACTCACAGGAGAACGACCACAAGGGGCCCGAGGCAGCAACATACACTTGGAGACAAGTCGGCGGGAGGCCGATGTATTGAATCTCGACGCAATTTGAGTGTTCCATCGTCATTACAAGGCCCTGAACGTTACAATTAACTATCATTTTTGCGTCGGATTCGAAAATCTAGACTCACAGGAGAACAACCATAAGGTGCCCGAGGCAGCAATAGACCCTTGGAGACAAGTCGGCTGGAGGACGATGTATTGGATCGCGACGCAATTTGAGTCTTCTATCGTCATTAGGAGGCGCTGAACGTTACAATTCACTATCATTTTTGCGTCGGATTCGAAAATCTAGACTCACAGGAGAAGGACCATGTGGTGCCCGAGGCAGCGATATCCCCTTGGAGACAAGTCGGCTGGAGGCCGATGTATTGAATCTCGACGCAATTTGAGTGTTCCATCGTCATTAGAAGGCCCTGAACGTTACAATTAACTATCATTTTTGCGTCGGATTCGAAAATCTAGACTCACAGGAGATCGACCATAAGGTGCCCGAGGCAGCAATAGACCCTTGGAGACAAGTCGGCTGGAGGACGATGTATTGAATCACGACGCAATTTGAGAGTTCCATCGTCATTAGGTGGCCCTGAACGTTACAATTAACTATCATTTTTGCGTCGGATTCGAAAATCTAGACTCACAGCAGACGAACCATTTGGTGCCCGAGGCAGCAATATCCCCTTGGAGACAAATCGGCTGGAGGACGATGTATTGAATCTCGACGCAATTTGAGTCTTCTATCGTCATTAGGAGGCGCTGAACGTTACAGTTCACTATCATTTTTGCGTCGGATTCGAAAATCTAGACTCACAGGAGAAGGATCATATTGTGCCCGAGACAGCAATTTCCCCTTGGAGACAAGTCGGCTGGAGGACGATGTATTGAATCTCGACGCAATTTGAGTGTTCCATCGGCATTAGGAGGCCCTAAACGTTACAATTAAGCTATCATTTTTGCGTCGGATTCGATAATCTAAACTCCCAGGAGAACGACCATATGGTGCCCGAGGCAGCAATAGACCCTTGGAGACAAGTCGGCTGGAGGCCGATGTATTGAATCTCGACGCAATTTGAGTGTTCCATCGGCATTACAAGGCCCTGAACGTTACAATTAACTATCATTTTTGCGTCGGATTCGATAATCAAAACTCACAGGAGAACGACCATAAAGTGCCCGAGGCAGCAATAGACCCGTGGAGACAAGTCGGCTGGAGGCCGATGTATTGAATCTCGACGCAATTTGAGTGTTCCATCGTCATTACAAGGCCCTGAACGTTACAATTCACTATCATTTTTGCGTCGGATTCGAAAATCTAGACTCACAGGAGAAGGACCATGTGGTGCCCGAGGCAGCGATATCCCCTTGGAGACAAGTCGGCTGGAGGCCGATGTATTGAATCTCGACGCAATTTGAGTGTTCCATCGTCATTAGAAGGCCCTGAACGTTACAATTAACTATCATTTTTGCGTCGGATTCGAAAATCTAGACTCACAGGAGAACGACCATAAGGTGCCCGAGGCAGCAATAGACCCTTCGAGACAAGTCGGCTGGAGGACGATGTATTGAATCTCGACGCAATTTGAGAGTTCCATCGTCATTAGGCGGCCCTGAAAGATACAATTAACTATCATTTTTGCGTCGGATTCGAAAATCTAGACTTACAAGAGAACGACCATAAAGTGCCCGAGGCAGCATTAGACTCTTGGAAACAAGTCGGCTGGAGGATGATGTATTGGATCGCGACGGAATTTGAGTGTTCCATCGTCATTAGGAGGCCCTGAATATTACAATTAACTATCAGTTTTTCGTCGGATTCGAAAATCTAGACTCACAGCAGACGAACCATTTGGTGCCCGAGGCAGCAATATCCCCTTGGAGACAAATCGGCTGGAGGACGATGTATTGAATCCCGACGCAATTTGAGTCTTCTATCGTCATTAGGAGGCGCTGAACGTTACAATTCACTATCATTTTTGCGGCGGATTCGAAAATCTAGACTCACAGGAGAAGGATCATATTGTGCCCGAGATAGCAATATCCCCTTGGAGACAAGTCGACTGGAGGCCGATGTATTGAATCTCGACGCAATTTGAGTGTTCCATCGTCATTAGAAGGCCCTGAACGTTACAATTAACTATCATTTTTGCGTCGGATTCGATAATCTAAACTCACAGGGGAACGACGATACGGTGACTGAGGCAGCTATTGACCCTTGGAGACAAGTCGGTTGGAGGACGGTGTATTGGATCGCGACGCAATTTGAGAGTTCCATCGGCATTAGGAGGCCATGAACGTTACAATTAACTGTCAGTTTTTCGTCGGATTCGAAAATCTAAACTCACAGGAGAACGACCATAAGGTGCCCGAGGAAGCAATAGACCGTTGGAGACAAGTCGGCTGGAGGCCGATGTATTGAATCTCGACGCAATTTGAGTGTTCCATCGTCATTACAAGGCCCTGAACCTTACACTTAACTATCAGTTTCGCGTCGGATTCGAAAATCTACTCACAGGAGAAGTTCATACGGTGCTCGAGACAGCAAAATACCCCTTGGAGACAAATCGGCTGGAGGACGATGCATTGCATCTCGACGCAATTTGAGTCTTCTATCGTCATTAGGAGGCGCTGAACGTTACAATTCACTATCATTTTTGCGTCGGATTCGAAAATCTAGACTTACAGGAGAAGGATCATATTGTGCCCGAGACAGCAATATCCCCTTGGAGACAAGTCGACTGGAGGACGATGTATTGAATCTCGACGCAATTTGAGTGTCCCATCGTCATTAGGAGTCCCTAAACGTTGCAATTAACTATCATTTTTGCGTCGGATTCGATAATCTAAACTCACAGGGGAACGACCATACGGTGACCGAAGCAGCTATTGACCCTTGGAGACAAGTCGGTTGGAGGTCGATGTATTGGATCGCGACGCAATTTGAGAGTTCCATCGGCATTAGGAGGCAATGAACGTTACAATTAACTATCATTTTTGCGTCGGATTCGAAAATCTAGACTTAGAAGAGAACGACCATAAGGTGCCCGAGACAGCATTAGACCCTTGGAGACAAGTCGGCTGGAGGACGATGTATTGAATCTCGACGCAATTTGAGTGTCCCATCGTCATTACAAGGCCCTAAACGTTACAATTAACTATCATTTTTGCGTCGGATTCGATAATCTAAACTCACAGGAGAACGACCACAAGGGGCCCGAGGCAGCAACAGACCCTTGGAGACAAGTCGGCGGGAGGCCGATGTATTGAATCATGACGCAATTTGAGTGTTCCATCGTCATTACAAGGCCCTGAACGTTACAATTAAATATCATTTTTGCGTCGGATTCGAAAATCTAGACTCACAGGAGAACGACCATAAGGTGCCCGAGGCAGCAATAGACCCTTGGAGACGAGTCGGCTGGAGGAGGATGTATTGAATCTCGACGCAATTTGAGTGTTCCATCGGCATTAGGAGGCCCTGAACGTTACAATTAACTATCATTTTTGCGTCGGATTCGATAATCTAAACTCACAGGAGAACGACCATAAGGTGCCCGAAGCAGCAATAGACCCGTGGAGACAAGACGGCTGGAGGCCGATGTATTGTATCTCGACGCAATTTGAGTGTTCCATCGTCATTACAAGGCCCTGAACGTTACAATTAACTATCATTTTTGCGTCGGATTCGAAAATCTAGACTCACAGGAGAACGACCATTAGGTGCCCGAGGCAGCAATAGACCCTTGGAGACAAGTCGGCTGGAGGACGATGTATTGGATCGCGACGCAATTTGAGTCTTCTATCGTCATTAGGAGGCGCTGAACGTTACAATTCACTATCAGTTTTTCGTCGGATTCGAAAATCTAGACTTACAAGAGAACGACCATAAAGTGCCCGAGGCAGCATTAGACTCTTGGAGACAAGTCGGCTGGAGGATGATGTATTGGATCGCGACGCAATTTGAGTGTTCCATCGTCATTAGGAGGCCCTGAATGTTACAATTAACTATTAGTTTTTCGTCGGATTCGAAAATCTAGACTCACAGCAGACGAACCATTTGGTGCCCGAGGCAGCAATATCCCCTTGGAGACAAATCGGCTGGAGGACGATGTATTGAATCTCGACGCAATTTGAGTCTTCTATCGTCATTAGGAGGCGCTGAACGTTACAATTCACTATCATTTTTGCGTCGGATTCGAAAATCTAGACTCACAGGAGAAGGATCATATTGTGCCCGAGACAGCAATATCCCCTTGGAGACAAGTCGGCTGGAGGACGATGTATCGAATCTCGACGCAATTTGAGTGTCCCATCGTCATTAGGAGGCCCTAAACGTTACAATTAAGCTATCATTTTTGCGTCGGATTCGATAATCTAAACTCACAGGAGAACGACCATATGGTGCCCGAGGCAGCAATAGACCCGTGGAGACAAGTCGGCTGGAGGCCGATGTATTGAATCTCGACGCAATTTGAGTGTTCCATCGTCATTACAAGGCCCTGAACGTTACAATTAACTATCATTTTTGCGTCGGATTCAAAAATCTAGACTCACAGGAGAACGACCATAAGGTGCCCGAGGCAGCAATAGACCCTTGGAGACAAGTCGGCTGCAGGCCGATGTATTGAATCTCGACGCAATTTGAGTGTTCCATCGGCATTAGGAGGCCCTGAACGTTACAATTAACTATCATTATTGCGTCGGATTCGATAATCTAAACTCACAGGAGAACGACCATAAGCTGCCCGAGGCAGCAACAGACCCTTGGAGACAAGTCGGCTGGAGGACGATGTATTGAATCTCGACGCAATTTGAGTGTTCCATCGTCATTACAAGGCCCTGAACGTTACAATTAACTATCCTTTTTGCGTCGGATTCGATAATCTAGACTCACAGGAGAACGACCATAAGGTGCCCGAGGCAGCAATAGACCCTTGGAGACAAGTCGGCTGGAGGACGATGTATTGAGTGTTCCATCGGCATTAGGAGGCCCTGAACGTTACAATTAACTATCATTTTTGCGTCGGATTCGATAATCTAACCTCACAGGAGAACGACCATAAGGTGCCCGAGACAGCAATAGACCCTTGGAGACAAGTCGGCTGGAGGCCGATGTATTGAATCTCGACGCAATTTGAGTGTTCCATCGTCATTACAAGGCACTGAACGTTACAATTAACTATCATTTTTGCGTCGGATTCGAAAATCTAGACTCACAGGAGAGCGACCATAAGGTGCCCGAGGCAGCAATAGACCCTTGGAGACAAGTCGGCTGGAGGCCGATGTATTGAATTCGACGCAATTTGAGTCTTCTATCGTCATTAGGAGGCGCTGAACGTTACAATTCACTATCATTTTTGCGACGGATTCGAAAATCTAGACTCACAGGAGAAGGACCATGTGGTGCCCGAGGCAGCGATATCCCCTTGCAGCCAAGTCGGCTGGAGGCCGATGTATTGAATCTCGACGCAATTTGAGTGTTCCATCGTCATTAGAAGGCCCTGAACGTTACGATTAACTATCATTTTTGCGTCGGATTCGAAAATCTAGACTCACAGGAGAACGACCATAAGGTGTTCGAGGCAGCAATAGACCCTTGGACACAAGTCGGTTGGAGGACGATGTATTGAATCTCGACGCAATTTGAGAGTTCCATCGTCATTAGGCGACCCTGAACGTTACAATTAACTATCATTTTTGCGTCGGATTCGAAAATCTAGACTTACAAGAGAACGACCATAAAGTGCCCGAGGCAGCATTAGACCCTTGGAGACAAGTCGGCTGGAGGATGATGTATTGGATCGCGACGCAATTTGAGTGTTCCATCGTCATTAGGAGGCCCTGAATGTTACAATTAACTATCAGTTTTTCGTCGGATTCGAGAATCTAGACTCACAGCAGACGAACCATTTGGTGCCCGAGGCAGCAATATCCCCTTGGAGACAAATCGGCTGGAGGACGATGTATTGAATCTCGACGCAATTTGAGTCTTCTATCGTCATTAGGAGGCGCTGAACGTTACAATTCACTATCATTTTTGCGTCGGATTCGAAAATCTAGACTCACAGGAGAAGGATCATATTGTGCCCGAGACAGCAATATCCCCTTGGAGACAAGTCGGCTGGAGGACGATGTATTGAATCTCGACGCAATAAGAGTGTCCCATCGTCATTAGGAGGCCCTAAACGTTTCAATTAACTATCATTTTTGCGTCGGATTCGATAATCTAAATTCACAGGGGAACGACCATACGGTGCCCGAGGCAGCTATTGACCGTTGGAGACAAGTCGGCTGGAGGCCGATGTATTGAATCTCGACGCAATTTGAGAGTTCCATCGGCATTAGGAGGCCCTGAACGTTACAATTAACTATCATTTTTGCGTCGGGTTCGAAAATCTAGACTTACAAGAGAACGACCATAAGGTGCCCTAGGCAGCATTAGACCCTCGGATACAAGTCGGCTGGAGGACGATGTATTGAATCTCGACGCAATTGGAGAGTTCTATCGTCATCAGGAGGCGCTGAACGTTACTATTCACTATCATTTTTGCGTCGGATTCGAAAATCTAGACTCACAGGAGAAGGATCATATGGTGCCCGAGGCAGCAACAGACCCTTGGAGACAAGTCGGCTGGAGGCCGATGTGTTGAATATCGACGCAATCTGAGTGTTCCATCGTCATTAGGAGGCCCTAAACGTTACAATTATCTATCATTTTTGCGTCGGATTCGATAATCTAAACTCACAGGAGAACGACCATAAGGTGCCCGAGGCAGCATTAGACCCTTGGAGACAAGTCGGCTGGAGGAGGATGTATTGAATCTCGACGCAATTTGAGTGTCCCATCGTCATTACAAGGCCCTAAACGTTACAATTAACTATCATTTTTGCGTCGGATTCGATAATCTAAACTCACAGGAGAACGACCATAAGTTGCCCGAGGCAGCAACAGACCCTTGGAGACAAGTCGGCTGGAGGCCGATGTATTGAATCTCGACGCAATTTGAGTGTTCCATCGTCATTACAAGGCCCTGAACGTTACAATCAACTATCATTTTTGCGTCGGATTCGAAAATCTAGACTCACAGGAGAACGACCATAAGGTGCCCGAGGCAGCAATAGAGCCTTGGAGACAAGTCGGCTGGAGGCCGATGTATTGAATCTCGACGCAATTTGAGTGTTCCATCGTCATTAGAAGGCCCTGAACGTTACAATTCACTATCATTTTAGCGTCGGATTCGAAAATCTACTCACAGGAGAAGTTCATACGGTGCTCGAGACAGCAATATCCCCTTGGAGACAAGTCCGCTGGAGGCCGATTTATTGAAACTCGACGCAATTTGAGAGTTCCATCGGCATTAGGAGGCCCTGAACGTTACAATTAACTATCATTTTTGCGTCGGATTCGAAAGTCTAGACTCTCAGGAGAACGACCATAAGGTGCCCGAGGCAGCACCAGACCCTTGGAGACAAGTCGGCTGGAGGCCGATGTATTGAATCTCGACGCAATTTGAGTGTTCCATCGTCATTACTAGGCCCTGAACGTTACAATTAACTATCATTTTTGCGTCGGATTCGAAAATCTAGACTCACAGGAGAACGACCATAAGGTGCTCGAGGCAGCAATAGACCGTTGGAGACAAGTCGGCTGGAGGCCGATGTATTGAATCTCGACGCAATTTGAGAGTTCCATCGGCATTAGGAGGCCCAGAACGTTACAATTCAGTATCATTTTTGCGTCGGATTCGAAAATCTAGACTCACAGGAGAAGGATCATATTGTGCCCGAGACAGCAATATCCCCTTGGAGACAAGTCGGCTGGAGGACGATGTATTGAATCTCGACGCAATTTGAGTGTCCCATCGTCATTAGGAGGCCCTAAACGTTACAATTAACTATCATTTTTGCGTCGGATTCGATAATCTAAACTCACATGGGAACGACCATACGGTGCCCGAGGCAGCTATTGACCCTTGGAGACAAGTCGGTTGGAGGACGATGTATTGGATCGCCAAGCAAAATGAGTGTTCCATCGTCATTAGGAGGCCGTGAATGTTACAATTAACTATCAGTTTTTCGTCGGATTCGAACATCGAAACTCACAGGAGAACGACCATAAGGTGCCCGAGGCAGCAATAGACCGTTGGAGACAAGTCGGCTGGAGGCCGATGTATTGAATCTCGACGCAATTTGAGTGTCCCATCGTCATTAGAAGGCCCTGATCGTTACAATTAACTATCATTTATGCGCCGGATTCGAAAATCTACTCACAGGAGAAGTTCATACGGTGCTCGAGACAGCAATATCCCCTTGGAGACAAGTCCGCTGGAGGCCGATGTATTGAATCTCGACGCAATTTGAGAGTTCCATCGGCATTAGGAGGCCCTGAACGTTACAATTAACTATCACTTTTGCGTCGGATTCGAAAATCTGGACTTACAAGAGAACGACCATAAGGTGCCCGAGGCAGCATTAGACCCTTGGAGACAAGTAGGCTGGAGGACGATGTATTGAATCTCGACGCAATTTGAGTGTTCCATCGGCATTAGGAGGCCCTGAACGTTACAATTAACTATCATTTTTGCGTCGGATTCGATAATCTAAAATCACAGGAGAACGACCATAAGGTGCCCGAGGCAGCAACACACCCTTGGAGACAAGTCGGCTGGAGGCCGATGTATTGAATCTCGACGCAATTTGAGTGTTCCATCGTCATTAGGAGGCCCTGAACGTTACAATTAACTATCATTTTTGCGTCGGATTCGATAATCTAAACTCACAGGAGAACGGCCATAAGTTTCCCGAGGCAGCAACAGACCCTTGGAGACAAGTCGGCTGGAGGACGATGTATTGAATCTCGACGCAATTTGAGTGTTCCATCGTCATTACAAGGACCTAAACGTTACAATTAACTATCATTTTTGCGTCGGATTCGATAATCTAAACTCACAGGAGAACGACCATAAGGTGCCCGAGGCAGCAACAGACCCTTGGAGACAAGTCGGCTGGAGGCCGATGTATCGAATCTCGACGCAATTTGAGTGTTCCATCGTCATTACAAGGCCCTGAACGTTACAATTAACTATCATTTTTGCGTCGGATTCGAAAATCTAGACTCACAGGAGAACGACCATAAGGTGCCCGAGGCAGCAGTAGACCCTTGGAGACAAGTCGGCTGGAGGCCGAAGTGTTGAATCTCGACGCAATTTGAGTGTTCCATCGGCATTAGGAGGCCCTGAACGTTACAATTAACTATCATTTTTGCGTCGGATTCGATAATCTAAACTCACAGGAGAACGACCATAAGATGCCCGAGGCAGCAACAGACCCTTGGAGACAAGTCGGCTGGAGGACGATGTATTGGATCGCGACGCAATTTGAGTCTTCTATCGTCATTAGGAGGCGCTGAACGTTACAATTCACTATCATTTTTGCGTCGGATTCGAAAATCTAGACTCACACTAGAAGGACCACGTGGTGCCCGAGGCAGCGATATCCCCTTGGAGACAAGTCGGCTGGAGGCCGATGTATTGAATCTCGACGCAATTTGAGTGTTCCATCGTCATTAGGAGGCGCTGAACGTTACAATTCACTATCATTTTTGCGTCGGATTCGAAACTCTAGACTCACAGGAGAAAGATCATATTGTGCCCGAGACAGCAATATCCCCTTGGAGACAAGTCGGCTCGAGGACGATGTATTGAATCTCGACGCAATTTGAGTGTCCCATCGTCATTAGGAGGCCCTAAACGTTACAATTAACTATCATTTTTGCGTCGGATTCGATAATCTAAACTCACAGGGGAACGACCATACGGTGCCCGAGGCAGCTATTGACCCTTGGAGACAAGTCGGTTGGAGGACGATGTATTGGATCGCCACGCAAAATGAGTGTTCCATCGTCATTAGGAGGCCCTAAATGTTACAATTAACTATCATTTATGCGTCGGATTCGAAAATCTACTCACAGGAGATGTTCATACGGTGCTCGAGACAGCAATATCCCCTTGGAAACAAGTCCGCTGGAGGCCGATGTATTGAATCTCGACGCAATTTGAGAGTTCCATCGGCATTAGGAGGCCCTGAACGTTACAATTAACTATCATTTTTGCGTCGGATTGGAAAATCTAGACTCACAGGAGAACGACCATAAGGTGCCCGAGGCAGCAACAGACCCTTGGAGACAAGTCGGCTGGAGGACGATGTATTGAATCTCGACGCAATTTGAGTGTTCCATCGTCATTACTAGGCCCTGAACGTTACAATTAACTATCATTTTTGCGTCGAATTCGAAAATCTAGACTCACAGGAGAACGACCATAAGGTGCCCGAGGCAGCAATAGACCGTTGGAGACAAGACGGCTGGAGGCCGATGTATTGAATCTCGACGCAATTTGAGTGTTCCATCGTCATTACAAGGCCCTGAACCTTACAATTAACTATCAGTTTCGCGTCGGATTCGAAAATCTACTCACAGGAGAAGTTCATACGGTGCTCGAGACAGCAATATCCCCTTGGAGACAAGTCCGCTGGAGGCCGATGTATTGAATCTCGACGCAATTTGAGAGTTCCATCGGCATTAGGAGGCCCTGAACGTTACAATTCAGTATCATTTTTGCGTCGGATTCGAAAATCTAGACTCACTGGAGAAGGATCATATTGTGCCCGAGACAGCAATATCCCCTTGGAGACAAGTCGGCTGGAGGACGATGTATTGAATCTCGACGCAATTTGAGTGTCCCATCGTCATTAGGAGGCCCTAAACGTTACAATTAACTATCATTTTTGCGTCGGATTCGATAATCTAAACTCACATGGAAACGACCATACGGTGCCCGAGGCAGCTATTGACCCTTGGAGACAAGTCGGTTGGAGGACGATGTATTGGATCGCCAAGCAAAATGAGTGTCCCGTCGTCATTAGAAGGCCCTGATCGTTACAATTAACTATCATTTATGCGCCGGATTCGAAAATCTACTCACAGGAGAAGTTCATACGGTGCTCGAGACAGCAATATCCCCTTGGAGACAAGTCCGCTGGAGGCCGATGTATTGAATCTCGACGCAATTTTAGAGTTCCATCGGCATTAGGAGGCCCTGAACGTTACAATTAACTATCATTTTTGCGTCGGATTTAAAAATCTAGACTTACAAGAGAACTACCATAAGGTGCCCGAGGCAGCATTAGACCCTTGGAGACAAGTCGGCTGGAGGACGATCTATTGAATCTCGACGCAATTTGAGTGTTCCATCGGCATTAGGAGGCCCTGAACGTTACAATTAACTATCATTTTTGCGTCGGATTCGATAATCTAAAATCACAGGAGAACGACCATAAGGTGCCCGAGGCAGCAACACACCCTTGGAGACAAGTCGGCTGGAGGCCGATGTATTGAATCTCGACGCAATTTGAGTGTTCCATCGTCATTAGGAGGCCCTGAACGTTACAATTAACTATCATTTTTGCGTCGGATTCGATAATCTAAACTCACAGGAGAACGGCCATAAGTTTCCCGAGGCAGCAACAGACCCTTGGAGACAAGTCGGCTGGAGGACGATGTATTGAATCTCGACGCAATTTGAGTCTTCTATCGTCATTAGGATGCGCTGAACGTTACAATTCACTATCATTTTTGCGTCGGATTCGAAACTCTAGACTCACAGGAGAAAGATCATATTGTGCCCGAGACAGCAATATCCCCTTGGAGACAAGTCGGCTCGAGGACGATGTATTGAATCTCGACGCAATATGAGTGTCCCATCGTCATTAGGAGGCCCTAAACGTTACAATTAACTATCATTTTTCGTCGGATTCGAAAATCTAAACTCACAGGGGAAAGACCATACGGTGCCCGAGGCAGCTATTGACCCTCGGAGACAGGTCGGTTGGAGGACGATGTATTGGATCGCCACGCAAAATGAGTGTTCCATCGTCATTAGGAGGCCCTGAATGTTACAATTAACTATCATTTATGCGTCGGATTCGAAAATCTACTCACAGGAGAAGTTCATACGGTGCTCGAGACAGCAATATCCCCTTGGAGACAAGTCCGCTGGAGGCCGATGTATTGAATCTCGACGCAATTTGAGAGTTCCATCGGCATTAGGAGGCCCTGAACGTTACAATTAACTATCATTTTTGCGTCGGATTCGAAAATCTAGACTCACAGGAGAACGACCATAAGGTGCCCGAGGCAGCAACAGACCCTTGGTGACAAATCGGCTAGAGGCCGATGTATTGAATCTCGACGCAATTTGAGTATTCCATCGTAATTACAAGGCCCTAAACGTTACAATTAACTATCATTTTTGCGTCGGATTCGATAATCTAAACTCACAGGAGAACGACCATAAGGTGCCCGAAGCAGCAACAGACCCTTGGAGACAAGTCGGCTGGAGGCCGATGTATTGAATCTCGACGCAATTTGAGTGTTCCATCGTCATTACAAGGCCCTGAACGTTACAATTAACTACCATTTTTGCGTCGGATTCGAAAATCTAGACTCACAGGAGAACGACCATAAGGTGCCCGAGGCAGCAATAGACCCTTGGAGACAAGTCGGCTGGAGGCCGATGTATTGAATTTCGACGCAATTTGAGTGTTCCATCGGCATTAGGAGGCCCTGAACGTTACAATTAACTATCATTTTTGCGTCGGATTCGATAATCTAAACTCACAGGAGAACGACCATAAGGTGCCCAAGACAGCAATAGACCCTTGGAGACAATTCGGCTGGAGGCCGATGTATTGAATCTCGACGCAATTTGAGTGTTCCATCGTCATTAAAACGCCCTGAACGTTACAATTAACTATCATTTTTGCGTCGGATTCGAAAATCTAGACTCACAGGAGAGCGACCATAAGGTGCCCGAGGCAGCAATAGACCCTTGGAGACAAGTCGGCTGGAGGCCGATGTATTGAATCTCGACGCAACTTGAGTGTTCCATCGTCATTACAAGGCCCTAAACGTTACAATTAACTATCATTTTTGCGTCGGATTCGATAATTTAAACTCACAGGAGAACGACCATAAGGTGCCCGAGGCAGCAACAGACCCTTGGAGACAAGTCGGCTGGAGGCCGATGTATCGAATCTCGACGCAATTTGAGTGTTCCATCGTCATTACAAGGCCCTGAACGTTACAATTAACTATCATTTTTGCGTCGGATTCGAAAATCTAGACTCACAGGAGAACGACCATAAGGTGCCCGAGGCAGCAATAGACCCTTGGAGACAAGTCGGCTGGAGGCCGATGTGTTGAATCTCGACGCAATTTGAGTGTTCCATCGGCATTAGGAGGCCCTGAAGGTTACAATTAACTATCATTTTTGCGTCGGATTCGATAATCTAAACTCACAGGAGAACGACCATAAGGTGCCCGAGGCAGCAACAGACCCTTGGAGACAAGTCCGCTGGAGGACGATGTATTGGATCGCGACGCAATTTGAGTCTTCTATCGTCATTAGGAGGCGGTGAACGTTACAATTCACTATCATTTTTGCGTCGGATTCGAAAATCTAGACTCACAGGAGAAGGACCATGTGGTGCCCGAGGCAGCGATATCCCCTTGGAGACAAGTCGGCTGGAGGCCGATGTATTGAATCTCGACGCAATTTGAGTGTTCCATCGTCATTAGAAGGCCCTGAACGTTACAATTCACTATCATTTTAGCGTCGGATTCGAAAATCTACTCACAGGAGAAGTTCATACGGTGCTCGAGACAGCAATATACCCCTTGGAGACAAATCGGCTGGAGGACGATGTATTGAATCTCGACGCAATTTGAGTCTTCTATCGTCATTAGGAGGCGCTGAACGTTACAATTCACTATCATTTTTGCGTCGGATTCGAAACTCTAGACTCACAGGAGAAAGATCATATAGTGCCCGAGACAGCAATATCCCCTTGGAGACAAGTCGGCTCGTGGACGATGTATTGAATCTCGACGCAATTTGAGCGTCCCATCGTCATTAGGAGGCCCTAAACGTTACAATTAACTATCATTTTTGCGACGGATTCGATAATCTAAACTCACAGGGGTACGACCATACGGTGCCCGAGGCAGCTATTGACCCTTGGAGACAAGTCGGTTGGAGGACGATGTATTGGATCGCCACGCAAAATGAGTGTTCCATCGTCATTAGGAGGCCCTGAATGTTACAATTAACTATCATTTATGCGTCGGATTCGAAAATCTACTCACAGGAGAAGTTCATACGGTGCTCGAGACAGCAATATCCCCTTGGAGACAAGTCCGCTGGAGGCCGATGTATTGAATCTCGACGCAATTTGAGAGTTCCATCGGCATTAGGAGGCCCTGAACCTTACAATTAACTATCATTTTTGCGTCGGATTCGAAAATCTAGACTCACAGGAGAACGACCATAAGGTGCCCGAGGCAGCAATAGACCCTTGGAGACAAGTCGGCTGGAGGCCGATGTATTGAATCTCGACGCAATTTGAGTGTTCCATCGTCATTACTAGGCCCTGAACCTTACAATTAACTATCATTTTTGCGTCGGATTCGAAAATCTAGACTCACAGGAGATCGACCATAAGGTGCCCGAGGCAGCAATAGACCCTTGGAGACAAGTCGGCTGGAGGCCGATGTATTGAATCTCGACGCAATTTGAGTAATCCATCAGCATTAGGAGGCCCTGAACGTTACAATTAACTATCATTTTTGCGTCGGATTCGAAAATCTAAGCTCACAGGGTAACGACCATACGGTGCCCGAGGCAGCTATTGACCCTTGGAGACAAGTCGGTTGGAGGACGATGTATTGGATCGCGACGCAAAATGAGTGTTCATCGTCATTAGGAGGCCCTGAATGTTACAATTAACTATCAGTTTTTCGTCGGATTCGAAAATCTAAACTCACAGGAGAACGACCATAAGGTGCCCGAGGCAGCAATAGACCGTTGGAGACAAGTCGGCTGGAGACCGATGTATTGAATCTCGACGCAATTTGAGTGTTCCATCGTCATTACAAGGCCCTGAACCTTACAATTAACTATCAGTTTCGCGTCGGATTCGAAAATCTACTCACAGGAGAAGTTCATACGGTGCTCGAGACAGCAATATCCCCTTGGAGACAAGTCCGCTGGAGGCCGATGTATTGAATCTCGACGCAATTTGAGAGTTCCATCGGCATTAGGAGGCTGTGAACGTTACAATTAACTATCATTTTTGCGTCGGATTCGAAAATCTAGACTTACAAGAGAACGACCATAAGGTGCCCGAGGCAGCATTAGACCCTTGGAGACAAGTCGGCTGGAGGACGGTCTATTGAATCTCGACGCAATTTGAGTGTTCCATCGGCATTAGGAGGCCCTGAACGTTACAATTAACTATCATTTTTGCGTCGGATTCGATAATCTAAAATCACAGGAGAACGACCATAAGGTGCCCGAGGCAGCAACACACCCTTGGAGACAAGTCGGCTGGAGGCCGATGTATTGAATCTCGACGCAATTTGAGTGTTCCATCGGCATTAGGAGGCCCTGAACGATACAATTAACTATCATTTTTGCGTCGGATTCGATAATCTAAACTCACAGGAGAACGACCATAAGGTGCCCGAGGCAGCAACAGACGCTTGGAGACAAGTCGGCTGGAGGCCGATGTATTGAATCTCGACGCAATTTGAGTGTTTCATCGTCATTACAAGGCCCTGAACGTTACAATTAACTATCATTTTTGCGTCGGAATCGAAAATCTAGACTCACAGGAGAACGACCACAAGATGCCCGAGGCAGCAATAGACCCCTGGAGACAAGTCGGCTGGAGGCCGATGTATTGAATCTCGACGCAATTTGAGTGTTCCATCGGCATTAGGAGGCCCTGAACGTTACAATTCACTATCATTTTTGCGTCGGATTCGATAATCTAAACTCACAGGAGAACGACCATAAGGTACCCAGGGCAGCAACAGACCCTTGGAGACAAGTCGGCTGGAGGACGATGTATTGAATCTCGACGCAATTTGAGTGTTCCATCGTCATTACAAGGCCCTGAACGTTACAATTAACTATCATTTTTGCGTCGGATTCGAAAATCTAGACTCACAGGAGAAGGACCACGTGGTGCCCGAGGCAGCGATATCCCCTTGGAGACAAGTCGGCTGGAGGCCGATGTATTGAATCTCGACGCAATGTGAGTGTTCCATCTTCATTAGAAGGCTATGAACGTTACAATTCACTATCATTTTAGCGTCGGATTCGAAAATCTAGACTCACAGGAGAAGGATCATATTGTGCCCGAGACAGCAATATCCCTTTGGAGACAAGTCGGCTGGAGGACGATGTATTGAATCTCGACGGAATTTGAGTGTCCCATCGTCATTAGGAGGCCCTAAACGTTACAATTAACTATCATTTTTGCGTCGGATTCGAAAATCTAAACTCACAGGCGAACGACCATACGGTGCCCGAGGCAGATATTGACCCTTGGAGACAATTCTGCTGGAGGCCGATGTATTGAATCTCGACGCAATTTGAGTGTTCCATCGTCATTGCAAGGCCCTGAACCTTACATTTAACTATCAGTTTCGCGTCGGATTCGAAAATCTACTCACAGGAGAAGTTCATACGGTGCTCGAGATTGCAATATACCCCTGTAGACAAATCGGCTGGAGGACGATGTATTGAATCTCGACGCAATTTGAGTGTTCCATCGGCATTAGGAGGCCCTGAACGTTACAATTAACTATCATTTTTGCGTCGGATTCGAAAATCTAGACTCACAGGAGAACGACCATAAGGTGCCCGAGGCAGCAATAGACCCTTGGAGACAAGTCGGCTGGAGGACGATGTATTGGATCGCGACGCAATTTGAGTCTTCTATCGTCATTAGGAGGCGCTGAACGTTACAATTCACTATCATTTTTGCGAAGGATTCGAAAATCTAGACTCACAGGAGAAGGACCATGTGGTGCCCGAGGCAGCGATATCCCCTTGCAGCCAAGTCGGCTGGAGACCGATGTATTGAATCTCGACGCAATTTGAGTGTCCCATCGTCATTAGGAGGCCCTAAACGTTACAATTAACTATCATTTTTGCGTCGGATTCGAAAAACTAAACTCACAGGGGAACGACCATACGGTGCTCGAGGCAGCTATTGGCCCTTGGAGACAAGTCGGTTGGAGGACGATGTATTGGATCGCGACGCAAAATGAGTGTTCATCGTCATTAGGAGGCCCTGAATGTTACAATTAACTATCAGTTTTTCGTCGGATTTGAAAATCTAAACTCACAGGAGAACGACCATAAGGTGCCCGAGGCAGCAATAGACCGTTGGAGACAAGTCGGCTGGAGGCCGATGTATTGAATCTCGACGCAATTTGAGTGTTCCATCGTCATTACAAGGCCCTGAACCTTACAATTAACTATCAGTTTCGCGTCGGATTCGAAAATCTACTCACAGGAGAAGTTCATACGGTGCTCGAGACAGCAATATACCCCTTGGAGACAAATCGGCTGGAGGACGATGTATTGAATCTCGACGCAATTTGAGTCTTCTATCGTCATTAGGAGGCGCTGAACGTTACAATTCACTATCATTTTTGCGTCGGATTCGAAACTCTAGACTCACAGGAGAAAGATCTAATTGTGCCCGAGACAGCAATATTCCCTTGGAGACAAGTCGGCTCGAGGACGATGTATTGAATCTCGACGCAATTTGAGTGTCCCATCGTCATTAGGAGGCCCTAAACGTTACAATTAACTATCATTTTTGTGTCGGATTCGATAATCTAAACTCACAGGGGAACGACCATACGGTGCCCGAGGCAGCTATTGACCCTTGGAGACAAGTCGGTTGGAGGACGATGTATCTGATCGCCACGCAAAATGAGTGTTCCATCGTCATTAGGAGGCCCTGAATGTTACAATTAACTATCATTTATGCGTCGGATTCGAAAATCTACTCACAGGAGAAGTTCATGCGGTGCTCGAGACAGCAATATCCCCTTGGAGACAAGTCCGCTGGAGGCCGATGTATTGAATCTCGACGCAATTTGAGAGTTCCATCGGCATTAGGAGGCCCTGAACGTTACAATTAACTATCAACTTTGCGTCGGATTCGAAAATCTAGACTTACAAGAGAACGACCATAAGGTGCCCGAGACAGCATTACACCCTTGGAGACAAGTCGGCTGGAGGCCGATGTATTGAATCTCGACGCAATTTGAGTGTCCGACCGTCATTACAAGGCCCTAAACGTTACAATTAACTATCATTTTTGCGTCGGATTCGATAATCTAAACTCACAGGAGAACGACCACAAGGGGCCCGAGGCAGCAACAGACCCTTGGAGACAAGTCGGCGGGAGGGCGATGTATTGAATCTCGACGCAATTTAAGTGTTCCATCGTCATTACAAGGCACTGAACGTTACAATTAACTATCATTTTTGCGACGGATTCGAAAATCTAGACTCACAGGAGAACGACCATAAGGTGCCCGAGGTAGCAATAGACCCTTGGAGACGAGTCGGCGGGAGGCCGATGTATTGAATCTCGACGCAATTTGAGTGTTCCATCGGCATTAGGAGGCCCCGAACGTTACAATTAACTATCATTTTTGGGTCGGATTCGATAATCTAAACTCACAGGAGAACGACCATAAGGTGCCCGAGGCAGCAATAGACCCGTGGAGACAAGTCGGCTGGAGGCCGATGTATTGAATCTCGACGCAATTTGAGTGTTCCATCGTCATTACAAGGCCCTGAACGTTACAATTAACTATCATTTTTGCGTCGGATTCGAAAATCTAGACTCACAGGAGAACGACCATAAGGTGCCCGAGGCAGCAATAGACCCTTGGAGACAAGTCGGCTGGAGGACGATGTATTAGATCGCGACGCAATTTGAGTCTTCTATCGTCATTAGAAGGCGCTGAAAGTTACAATTCACTATCATTTTTGCGTCGGATTCGAAAATCTAGACTCACAGGAGAAGGACCATGTGGTGCCCGAGGCAGCGATATCCCCTTGGAGACAAGTCGGCTGGATGCCGATGTATTGAATCTCGACGCAATTTGAGTGTTCCATCGTCATTATAAGGCCCTGAACGTTACAATTAACTATCATTTTTGCGTCGGATTCGAAAATCTACACTCACAGGAGAACGACCATAAGGTGCCCGAGGCAGCAATAGACCCTTGGAGACGAGTCGGCTGGAGGACGATGTATTGAATCTCGACGCAATTTGAGAGTTCCATCTTCATTAGGCGGCCCTGAACGTTACAATTAACTATCATTTTTGCGTCGGATTCGAAAATCTAGACTTACAAGAGAACGACCATAAAGTGCCCGAGGCAGCATTAGACTCTAGGAGACAAGTCGGCTGGAGGATGATGTATTGGATCGCGACGCAATTTGAGTGTTCCATCGTCATTAGGAGGCCCTGAATGTTACAATTAACTATCAGTTTTTCGTCGGATTCGAAAATCTGGACTCACAGGAGAAGGATCATATTGTGCCCGAGACAGCAATTTCCCCTTGGAGACAAGTCGGCTGGAGGACGATGTATTGAATCTCGACGCAATTTGAGTGTCCCATCGTCATTAGGAGGCCCTAAACTTTGCAATTAAGCTATCATTTTTGCGTCGGATTCGATAATCTAAACTCACAGGAGAACGACCATATGGTGCCCGAGGCAGCAATAGACCCTTGGAGACAAGTCGGCTGGAGGCCGATGTATTGAATCTCGACGCAATTTGAGTGTTCCATCGGCATTAGGAGGCCCTAAACGTTACAATTAAGCTATCATTTTTGATTCGGATTCGATAATCTAAACTCACAGGAGAACGACTATATGGTGCCCGAGGCAGCAATAGACCCTTGGAGACAAGTCGGCTGCAGGCCGATGTATTGAATCTCGACGCAATTTGAGTGTTCCATCGGCATTACAAGGCCCTGAACGTTACAATTAACTATCATTTTTGCGTCGGATTCGATAATGTAAACTCACAGGAGAACGACCACAAGGGGCCCGAGGCAGCAATAGACCCTTGGAGACAAGTCGGCGGGAGGGCGATGTATTGAATCTCGACGCAATTTGAGTGTTCCATCGTCATTACAAGGCCCTGAACGTTACAATTAACTATCATTTTTGCGACGGATTCGAAAATCTAGACTCACAGGAGAACGACCATAAGGTGCCCGAAGCAGCAATAGACCCTTGGAGACGAGTCGGCGGGAGGCCGATGTATTGAATCTCGACGCAATTTGAGTGTTCCATCGGCATTAGGAGGCCCTGAACGTTACAATTAACTATCATTTTTGCGTCGGATTCGATAATCTAAACTCACAGGAGAACGACCATAAGGTGCCCGAGGCAGCAATAGACCCGTGGAGACAAGTCGGCTGGAGGCCGATGTATTGAATCTCGACGCAATTTGAGTGTTCCATCGTCATTACTAGGCCCTGAACGTTACAATTAACTTTCATTTTTGCGTCGGATTCGAAAATCTAGACTCACAGGAGGACGACCATAAGGTGCCCGAGGCAGCAATAGACCCTTGGAGACAAGTCGGCTGGAGGACGATGTATTGAATCTCGACGCAATTTGAGAGTTCCATCGTCATTAGGCGGCCCTGAACGTTACAATTAACTATCATTTTTGCGTCGGATTCGAAAATCTAGACTTACAAGAGAACGACCATAAAGTGCCCGAAGCAGCATTAGACTCTTGGAGACAAGTCGGCTGGAGGATGATGTATTGCATCGCGACGCAATTTGAGTGTTCCATCGTCATTAGGAGGCACTGAATGTTACAATTAACTATCAGTTTTTCGTCGGATTCGAAAATCTAGACTCACAGCAGGCGAACCATTTGGTGCCCGAGGCAGCAATATCCCCTTGGAGACACATCGGCTGGAGCACGATGTATTGAATCCCGACGCAATTTGTGTCTTCTATCTTCATTAGGAGGCGCTGAACGTTACAATTCACTATCATTCTTGCGTCGGATTCGAAAATGTAGACCCACAGGAGAAGGATCATATTGTGCCCGAGACAGCAATATCCCCTTGGAGACAAGTCGACTGGAGGACGATGTATTGAATCTCGACGCAATTTGAGTGTCCCATCGTCATTAGGAGGCCCTAAACGTTTCAATTAACTATCATTTTTGCGTCGGATTCGATAATCTAAACTCAAAGGGGAACGACGATACGGTGACCGAGGCAGCTTTTGACCCTTGGAGACAAGTCGGTTGGAGGACGATGTATTGGATCGCGACGCAATTTGAGAGTTCCATCGGCATTAGGAGGCCATGAACGTTACAATTAACTGTCAGTTTTTCGTCGGATTCGAAAATCTAAACTCACAGGAGAACGACCATAAGGTGCCCGAGGCAGCAATAGACCGTTGGAGACAAGTCGGCTGGAGGCCGATGTATTGAATCTCGACGCAATTTGAGTGTTCCATCGTCATTACAAGGCCCTGAACCTTACAATTAACTATCAGTTTCGCGTCGGATTCGAAAATCTACTCACAGGAGAAGTTCATACGGTGCTCGAGACAGCAATATACCCCTAGGAGACAAATCGGCTGGAGGACGATGTATTGAATCTCGACGCAATTTGAGTCTTCTATCGTCATTAGGAGGCGCTGAACGTTACAATTCACTATCATTTTTGCGTCGGATTCGAAAATCTAGACTTACAGGAGAAGGATCATATTGTGCCCGAGACAGCAATATCCCCTTGGAGACAAGTCGACTGGAGGACGATGTATTGAATCTCGACGCAATTTGAGTGTCCCATCGTCATTAGGAGGCCCTAAACGTTACAATTAACTATCATTTTTGCGTCGGATTCGAAAATCTAGACTTACAAGAGAACGACCAAAAGGTGCCCGGGACAGCATTAGACCCTTGGAGACAAGTCGGCTGGAGGACGATGTATTGAATCTCGACGCAATTTGAGTGTCCCATCGTCATTACTAGGCCCTAAACGTTACAATTAACTATCATTTTTGCGTCGGATTCGATAATCTAAACTCACAGGAGAACGACCACAAGGGGCCCGTGGCAGCAACAGACCCTTGGAGACAAGTCGGCGGTAGGCCGATGTATTGAATCTCGACGCAATTTGTGTGTTCCATCGTCATTACAAGGCCCTGATCGTTACAATTAACTATCATTTTTGCGTCGGATTCGAAAATCTAGACTCACACGAGAACGACCATAAGGTGCCCGAGGCAGCAATAGACCCTTGGAGACGAGTCGGCTGGAGGCCGATGTATTGAATCTTGACGCAATTTGAGTGTTCCATCGGCATTAGGAGGCCCTGAACGTTACAATTAACTATCATTTTTGCGTCGGATTCGATAATCTAAACACACAGGAGAACGACCATAAGGTGCCCGAGGCAGCAATAGACCCGTGGAGACAAGTCGGCTGGAGGCCGATGTATTGAATCTCGACGCAATTTGAGTGTTCCATCGTCATTACAAGGCCCTGAACGTTACAATTAACTATCATTTTTGCGTCTGATTCGAAAATCTAGACTCACAGGAGAACGACCATAAGGTGCCCGAGGCAGCAATAGACCCTTGGAGACAAGTCGGCTGGAGGACGATGAATTGGATCGCGACGCAATTTGAGTCTTCTATCGTCATTAGGAGGCGCTGAACGTTACAATTCACTATCATTTTTGCGTCGGATTCGAAAATCTAGACTCACAGGAGAAGGACCATGTGGTGCCCGAGGCAGCGATATGCCCTTGGAGACAAGTCGGCTGGAGGCCGATGTATTGAATCTCGACGCAATTTGAGTGTTCCGTCGTCATTAGAAGGCCCTGAACTTTACAATTAACTATCATTTTTGCGTCGGATTCGAAAATTTAGACTCACAGGAGATCGACCATAAGGTGCCCGAGGCAGCAATAGACCCTTGGAGGCAAGTCGGCTGGAGGACGATGTATTTAATCGCGACGCAATTTGAGTGTTCCATCGTCATTAGGAGGCCCTGAATGTTACAATTAACTATCAGTTTTTCGTCGGATTCGAAAATCTAGACTCACAGCAGACGAACCATTTGGTGCCCGAGGCAGCAATATCCCCTTGGAGACAAATCGGCTGGAGGACGATGTATTGAATCTCGACGCAATTTGAGTCTTCTATCGTCATTAGGAGGCGCTGAACGTTACAGTTCACTATCATTTTTGCGTCGGATTCGAAAATCTAGACTCACAGGAGAAGGATCAAATTGTGCCCGAGACAGCAATTTCTCCTTGGAGACAAGTCGGCTGGAGGACGATGTATTGAATCTCGACGCAATTTGAGTGTCCCATCGTCATTAGGAGGCCCTAAACGTTACAATTAAGCTATCATTTTTGCGTCGGATCCGATAATCTAAACTCACAGGAGAACGACCATATGGTGCCCGAGGCAGCAATAGACCCTTGGAGACAAGTCGGCTGGAGGCCGATGTATTGAATCTCGACGCAATTTGAGTGTTCCATCGTCATTACAAGGCCCTGAACGTTACAATTCACTATCATTTTTGCGTCGGATTCGAAAATCTAGACTCACAGGAGAAGGACCATGTGGTGCCCGAGGCAGCGATATCCCCTTGGAGACAAGTCGGCTGGAGGCCGATGTATTGAATCTCGACGCAATTTGAGTGTTCCATCGTCATTAGCAGGCCCTGAACGTTAGAATTAACTATCATTTTTGCGTCGGATTCGAAAATCTAGACTCACAGGAGAACGACCATAAGGTGCCCGAGGCAGCAATTGACCCTTGGAGACAAGTCGGCTGGAGGACGATGTATTGAATCTCGACGCAATTTGAGAGTTCCATCGTTTTAGGCGGCCCTGAACGTTACAATTAACTATCATTTTTGCGTCGGATTCGAAAATCTAGACTTACAAGAGAACGACCATAAAGTGCCCGAGGCAGCATTAGACTCTTGGAGACAAGTCGGCTGGAGGATGATGTATTGCATCGCGACGCAATTTGAGTGTTCCATCGTCATTAGGAGGCCCTGAATGTTACAATTAACTATCAGTTTTTCGTCGGATTCGAAAATCTAGACTCACAGCAGGCGAACCATTTGGTGCCCGAGGCAGCAATATCCCCTTGGAGACAAATCGGCTGGAGGACGATGTATTGAATCCCGACGCAATTTGAGTCTTCTATCGTCATTAGGAGGCGCTGAACGTTACAATTCACTATCATTCTTGCGTCGGATTCGAAAATGTAGACTCACAGGAGAAGGATCATATTGTGCCCGAGACAGCAATATCCCCTTGGAGACAAGTCGACTGGAGGACGATGTATTGAATCTCGACGCAATTTGAGTGTTCCATCGTCATTAGGAGGCCCTAAACGTTACAATTAACTATCATTTTTGCGTCGGATTCGATAATCTAAACTCACAGGGGAACGACGATACGGTGACCGAGGCAGCTATTGACCCTTGGAGACAAGTCGGTTGGAGGACGATGTATTGGATCGCGACGCAATTTGAGAGTTCCATCGGCATTAGGAGGCCATGAACGTTACAATTAACTGTCAGTTTTTCGTCGGATTCGAAAATCTAAACTCACAGGAGAACGACCATAAGGTGCCCGAGGAAGCAATAGACCGTTGGAGACAAGTCGGCTGGAGGCCGATGTATTGAATCTCGACGCAATTTGAGTGTTCCATCGTCATTACAAGGCCCTGAACCTTACAATTAACTATCATTTTTGCGTCGGATTCGATAATCTAAACACACAGGAGAACGACCATAAGGTGCCCGAAGCAGCAATAGACCCGTGGAGACAAGTCGGCTGGAGGCCGATGTATTGAATCTCGACGCAATTTGAGTGTTCCATCGTCATTACAAGGCCCTGAACGTTACAATTAACTATCATTTTTGCGTCTGATTCGAAAATCTAGACTCACAGGAGAACGACCATAAGGTGCCCGAGGCAGCAATAGACCCTTGGAGACAAGTCGGCTGGAGGACGATGAATTGGATCGCGACGCAATTTGAGTCTTCTATCGTCATTAGGAGGCGCTGAACGTTACAATTCACTATCATTTTTGCGTCGGATTCGAAAATCTAGACTCACAGGAGAAGGACCATGTGGTGCCCGAGGCAGCGATATGCCCTTGGAGACAAGTCGGCTGGAGGCCGATGTATTGAATCTCGACGCAATTTGAGTGTTCCGTCGTCATTAGAAGGCCCTGAACTTTACAATTAACTATCATTTTTGCGTCGGATTCGAAAATTTAGACTCACAGGAGATCGACCATAAGGTGCCCGAGGCAGCAATAGACCCTTGGAGGCAAGTCGGCTGGAGGACGATGTATTTAATCGCGACGCAATTTGAGTGTTCCATCGTCATTAGGAGGCCCTGAATGTTACAATTAACTATCAGTTTTTCGTCGGATTCGAAAATCTAGACTCACAGCAGACGAACCATTTGGTGCCCGAGGCAGCAATATCCCCTTGGAGACAAATCGGCTGGAGGACGATGTATTGAATCTCGACGCAATTTGAGTCTTCTATCGTCATTAGGAGGCGCTGAACGTTACAGTTCACTATCATTTTT
Source organism: Schistocerca serialis cubense (assembly GCF_023864345.2). Lineage (NCBI taxonomy): Eukaryota > Metazoa > Arthropoda > Insecta > Orthoptera > Acrididae > Schistocerca > Schistocerca serialis. The sequence goes on along the minus strand of NW_026047645.1, from coordinate 352,853 downwards.
GCGTCGGATTCGAAAATCTAGACTCACAGGAGGATCAAATTGTGCCCGAGACAGCAATTTCTCCTTGGAGACAAGTCGGCTGGAGGACGATGTATTGAATCTCGACGCAATTTGAGTGTCCCATCGTCATTAGGAGGCCCTAAACGTTACAATTAAGCTATCATTTTTGCGTCGGATCCGATAATCTAAACTCACAGGAGAACGACCATATGGTGCCCGAGGCAGCAATAGACCCTTGGAGACAAGTCGGCTGGAGGCCGATGTATTGAATCTCGACGCAATTTGAGTGTTCCATCGTCATTACAAGGCCCTGAACGTTACAATTCACTATCATTTTTGCGTCGGATTCGAAAATCTAGACTCACAGGAGAAGGACCATGTGGTGCCCGAGGCAGCGATATCCCCTTGGAGACAAGTCGGCTGGAGGCCGATGTATTGAATCTCGACGCAATTTGAGTGTTCCATCGTCATTAGCAGGCCCTGAACGTTAGAATTAACTATCATTTTTGCGTCGGATTCGAAAATCTAGACTCACAGGAGAACGACCATAAGGTGCCCGAGGCAGCAATTGACCCTTGGAGACAAGTCGGCTGGAGGACGATGTATTGAATCTCGACGCAATTTGAGAGTTCCATCGTTTTAGGCGGCCCTGAACGTTACAATTAACTATCATTTTTGCGTCGGATTCGAAAATCTAGACTTACAAGAGAACGACCATAAAGTGCCCGAGGCAGCATTAGACTCTTGGAGACAAGTCGGCTGGAGGATGATGTATTGCATCGCGACGCAATTTGAGTGTTCCATCGTCATTAGGAGGCCCTGAATGTTACAATTAACTATCAGTTTTTCGTCGGATTCGAAAATCTAGACTCACAGCAGGCGAACCATTTGGTGCCCGAGGCAGCAATATCCCCTTGGAGACAAATCGGCTGGAGGACGATGTATTGAATCCCGACGCAATTTGAGTCTTCTATCGTCATTAGGAGGCGCTGAACGTTACAATTCACTATCATTCTTGCGTCGGATTCGAAAATGTAGACTCACAGGAGAAGGATCATATTGTGCCCGAGACAGCAATATCCCCTTGGAGACAAGTCGACTGGAGGACGATGTATTGAATCTCGACGCAATTTGAGTGTTCCATCGTCATTAGGAGGCCCTAAACGTTACAATTAACTATCATTTTTGCGTCGGGTTCGATAATCTAAACTCACAGGGGAACGACGATACGGTGACCGAGGCAGCTATTGACCCTTGGAGACAAGTCGGTTGGAGGACGATGTATTGGATCGCGACGCAATTTGAGAGTTCCATCGGCATTAGGAGGCCATGAACGTTACAATTAACTGTCAGTTTTTCGTCGGATTCGAAAATCTAAACTCACAGGAGAACGACCATAAGGTGCCCGAGGAAGCAATAGACCGTTGGAGACAAGTCGGCTGGAGGCCGATGTATTGAATCTCGACGCAATTTGAGTGTTCCATCGTCATTACAAGGCCCTGAACCTTACAATTAACTATCATTTTTGCGTCGGATTCGATAATCTAAACTCACAGGAGAACGACCATAAGGTGCCCGAGGCAGCAATAGACCCGTGGAGACAAGTCGGCTGGAGGCCGATGTATTGAATCTCGACGCAATTTGAGTGTTCCATCTTCATTACAAGGCCCTGAACGTTACAATTAACTATCACTTTTGCGTCGGATTCGAAAATCTAGACTCACAGGAGAACGACCATAAGGTGCCCGAGGCAGCAATAGACCCTTGGAGACAAGTCGGCTGGAGGACGATGTATTGGATCGCGACGCAATTTGAGTCTTCTATCGTCATTAGGAGGCCCTGAACGTTACAATTCACTATCATTTTTGCGTCGGATTCGAAAATCTAGACTCACTGGAGAAGGACAATGTGGTGCCCGAGGCAGCGATATCCTCTTGGAGACAAGTCGGCTGGAGGCCGATGTATTGAATCTCGACGCAATTTGAGTGTTCCATCGTCATTAGAAGGCCCTGAACGTTACAATTAACTATCCTTTTTGCGTCGGATTCGAAAATCTAGACTCACAGGAGAACGACCATAAGGTTCCCGAGGCAGCAATAGACCCTTGGAGACAAGTCGGCTGGAGGACGATGTATTGAATCTCGACGCAATTTGAGAGTTCCATCGTCATTAGGCGGCCCTGAACGTTACAATTAACTATCATTTTTGCGTCGGATTCGAAAATCTAGACTTACAAGAGAACGACCATAAAGTGCCCGAGGCAGCATTAGACTCTTGGAGACAAGTCGGCTGGAGGATGATGTATTGGATCGCGACGCAATTTGAGAGTTCCATCGTCATTAGGAGGCCCTGAATGTTACAATTAACTATCAGTTTTTCGTCGGATTCGAAAATCTAGACTCACAGCAGATCTCCCCTTGGAGACAAATCGGCTGGAGGACGATGTATTGAATCTCGACGCAATTTGAGTCTTCTGTCGTCATTAGAAGGCGCTGAACGTTACAATTCACTATCATTTTTGCGTCGGATTCGAAAATCTAGACTCACAGGAGAAGGATCATATTGTGCCCGAGACAGCAATATCCCCTGGAGACAAGTCGGCTGGAGGACGATGTATTGAATCTCGACGCAATTTGAGTGTCCCATCGTCATTAGGAGGCCCTAAACGTTACAATTAACTATCATTTTTGTGTCGGATTCGAAAATCTAAACTCACAGGGGAACGACCATACGGTGCTCGAGGCAGCTATTGACCCTTTGAGACAAGTCGGTTGGAGGACGAGGTATTGGATCGCGACGCAAAATGAGTGTTCATCGTCATTAGGAGGCCCTGAATGTTACAATTAACTATCAGTTTTTCGTCGGATTCGAAATTCTAAACTCACAGGAGAACGACCACAAGGTGCCCGAGGCTGCAACAGACCCTTGGAGACAAGTCGGCTGGAGAACGATGTATTGAATCTCGACGCAATTTGAGTGTTCCATCGTCATTACAAGGCCCTGAACCTTACAATTAACTATCAGTTTCGCGTCGGATTCGAAAATCTACTCACAGGAGAAGTTCATACGGTGCTCGAGACAGCAATATACCCCTTGGAGACAAATCGGCTGGAGGACGATGTATTGAATCTCGACGCAATTTGAGTCTTCTATCGTCATTAGGAGGCGCTGAACGTTACAATTCACTATCATTTTTGCGTCGGATTCGAAACTCTAGACTCACAGGAGAAAGATCATATTGTGCCCGAGACAGCAATATCAACTTGGAGACAAGTCGGCTCGAGGACGATGTATTGAATCTCGACTCAATTTGAGTGTCCCATCGTCATTAGGAGGCCCTAAATGTTACAATTAACTATCATTTTTGTGTCGGATTCGATAATCTAAACTCACAGGGGAACGACCATACGGTGAGCGAGGCAGCTATTGACCCTTGGAGACAAGTCGGTTGGAGGACGATGTATCTGATCGCCACGCAGAATGAGTGTTCCATCGTCATTAGGAGGCCCTGAATGTTACAATTAACTATCATTTATGCGTCGGATTCGAAAATCTACTCACAGGAGAAGTTCATACGGTGCTCGAGACAGCTATATCCCCTTGGAGACAAGTCCGCTGGAGGCCGATGTATTGAATCTCGACGCAATTTGAGTCTTCTATCGTCATTAGGAGGCGCTGAACGTTACAATTCACTATCATTTTTGCGTCGGATTCGAAACTCTAGACTCACAGGAGAAAGATCATATTGTGCCCGAGACAGCAATATCAACTTGGAGACAAGACGGCTGGAGGACGATGTATTGAATCTCGACGCAATTTGAGTGTCCCATCGTCATTACAAGGCCCTAAACGTTACAATTAACTATCATTTTTGCGTCGGATTCGATAATCTAAACTCACAGGAGAACGACCACAAGGGGCCCGAGGCAGCAACAGACCCTTGGAGACAAGTCGGCGGGAGGGCGATGTATTGAATCTCGACGCAATTTGAGTGTTCCATCGTCATTACAAGGCCCTGAACGTTACAATTAACTATCATTTTTGCGTCGGATTCGAAAATCTAGACTCACAGGAGAACGACCATAAGGTGCCCGAGGCAGCAATAGACCCTTGGAGACAAGTCGGCTGGAGGACGATGTATTGAATCTCGACGCAATTTGAGAGTTCCATCATCATTAGGCGGCCCTGAACGTTACAATTAACTATCATTTTTGCGTCGGATTCGAAAATCTAGTCTTACAAGAGAACGACCATAAAGTGCCCGAGGCAGCATTAGACTCTTGGAGACAAGTCGGCTGGAGGATGATGTATTGGATCGCGACGCAATTTGAGTGTTCCATCGTCATTAGGAGGCCCTGAATGTTACAATTAACTATCAGTTTTTCGTCGGATTCGAAAATCTAGACTCACTGCAGACGAACCATTTGGTGCCCGAGGCAGCAATATCCCCTTGGAGACAAATCGGCTGGAGGACGATGTATTGAATCTCGACGCAATTTGAGTCTTCTATCGTCATTAGGAGGCGCTGAACGTTACAGTTCACTATCATTTTTGCGTCGGATTCGAAAATCTAGACTCACAGGAGAAGGATCATATTGTGCCCGAGACAGCAATTTCCCCTTGGAGACAAGTCGGCTGGAGGCCGATGTATTGAATCTCGACGCAATTTGAGTGTTCCATCGGCATTAGGAGGCCCTAAACGTTACAATTAAGCTATCATTTTTGCGTCGGATTCGATAATCTAAACTCACAGGAGAACGACCATATGGTGCCCGAGGCAGCAATAGACCCTTGGAGACAAGTCGGCTGGAGGCCGATGTATTGAATCTCGACGCAATTTGAGTGTTCCATCGGCATTACAAGGCCCTGAACGTTACAATTAACTATCATTTTTGCGTCGGATTCGATAATCTAAACCCACAGGAGAACGACCATAAGGTGCCCGAGGCAGCAATAGACCCGTGGAGACAAGTCGGCTGGAGGCCGATGTATTGAATCTCGACGCAATTTGAGTGTTCCATCGTCATTACAAGGCCCTGAACGTTACAATTCACTATCATTTTTGCGTCGGATTCGAAAATCCAGACTCACAGGAGAAGGACCATGTGGTGCCCGAGGCAGCGATATCCCCTTGGAGACAAGTCGGCTGGAGGACGATGTATTGAATCTCGACGCAATTTGAGTGGTCCATTGTCATTAGAAGGCCCTGAACGTTACAATTAAGTATCATTTTTGCGTCGGATTCGAAAATCTAGACTCACAGGAGAACGACCATTAGGTGCCCGAGGCAGCAATAGACCCTTGGAGACAAGTCGGCTGGAGGACGATGTATTGAATCTCGACGCAATTTGAGAGTTCCATTGTCATTAGGCGGCCCTGAACGTTACAATTAACTATCATTTTTGCGTCGGATTCGAAAATCTAGACTTACAAGAGAACGACCATAAAGTGCCCGAGGCAGCGATAGACTCTTGGAGACAAGTCGGCTGGAGGATGATGTATTGGATCGCGACGCAATTTGAGTGTTCCATCGTCATTAGGAGGCCCTGAATGTTACAAATAACTATCAGTTTTTCGTCGGATTCGAAAATCTAGACGCACAGCAGACGAACCATTAGGTGCCCGAGGCAGCAATATCCCCTTGGAGACAAATCGGCTGGAGGCCGATGTATTGAATCTCGACGCAATTTGAGTGTTCCATCGTCATTACAAGGCCCTGAACCTTACAATTAACTATCAGTTTCGCGTCGGATTCGAAAATCTACTCACAGGAGAAGTTCATACGGTGCTCGAGACAGCAATATACCCCTCGGAGACAAATCGGCTGGAGGACGATGACGATGTATTGAATCTCGACGCAATTTGAGTCTTCTATCGTCATTAGGAGGCGCTGAACGTTACAATTCACTATCATTTTTGCGTCGGATTCGAAAATCTAGACTTACAGGAGAAGGATCATATTGTGCCCGAGACAGCAATATCCCCTTGGAGACAAGTCGACTGGAGGACGATGTATTGAATCTCGACGCAATTTGAGTGTCCCATCGTCATTAGGAGGCCCTAAACGTTACAATTAACTATCATTTTTGCGTCGGATTCGAAAATCTAGACTTACAAGAGAACGACCATAAGGTGCTCGAGGCAGCAATTGACCCTTGGAGACAAGTCGGCTGGAGGACGATGTATTGAATCTCGACGCAATTTGAGAGTTCCATCGTTTTAGGCGGCCCTGAACGTTACAATTAACTATCATTTTTGCGTCGGATTCGAAAATCTAGACTCACAGGAGAACGACCATAAGGTGCCCGAGGCAGCAATAGACCCTTGGAGACGAGTCGGCTGGAGGCCGATGTATTGAATCTCGACGCAATTTGAGTGTTCCATCGGCATTAGGAGGCCCTGAACGTTACAATTAACTATCATTTTGGGTCGGATTCGATAATCTAAACTCACAGGAGAACGACCATAAGGTGCCCGAGGCAGCAATAGACACGTGGAGACAAGTCGGCTGGAGGCCGATGTATTGAATCTCGACGCAATTTGAGTGTTCCATCGTCATTACAAGGCCCTGAACGTTACAATTAACTATCATTTTTGCGTCGGATTCGAAAATCTAGACTCACAGGAGAACGACCATAAGGTGCTCGAGGCAGCAATTGACCCTTGGAGACAAGTCGGCTGGAGGACGATGTATTGAATCTCGACGCAATTTGAGAGTTCCATCGTTTTAGGCGGCCCTGAACGTTACAATTAACTATCATTTTTGCGTCGGATTCGAAAATCTAGACTTACAAGAGAACGACCATAAAGTGCCCGAGGCAGCATTAGACTCTTGGAGACAAGTCGGCTGGAGGATGATGTATTGCATCGCGACGCAATTTGAGTGTTCCATCGTCATTAGGAGGCCCTGAATGTTACAATTAACTATCAGTTTTTCGTCGGATTCGAAAATCTAGACTCACAGCAGGCGAACCATTTGGTGCCCGAGGCAGCAATATCCCCTTGGAGACAAATCGGCTGGAGGACGATGTATTGAATCCCGACGCAATTTGAGTCTTCTATCGTCATTAGGAGGCGCTGAACGTTACAATTCACTATCATTCTTGCGTCGGATTCGAAAATGTAGACTCACAGGAGAAGGATCATATTGTGCCCGAGACAGCATTAGACCCTTGGAGACAAGTCGGCTGGAGGACGATGTATTGAATCTCGACGCAATTTGAGTGTCCCATCGTCATTACAAGGCCCTAAACATTACAATTAACTATCATTTTTGCGTCGGATTCGATAATCTAAACTCACAGGAGAACGACCACAAGGGGCCCGAGGCAGCAACAGACCCTTGGAGACAAGTCGGCGGGAGGCCGATGTATTGAATCTCGACGCAATTTGAGTGTTCCTTCGTCATTACAAGGCCCTGAACGTTACAATTAACTATCATTTTTGCGTCCGATTCGAAAATCTAGACTCACAGGAGAACGACCATAAGGTGCCCGAGGCAGCAATAGACCCTTGGAGACGAGTCGGCTGGAGGCCGATGTATTGAATCTCGACGCAATTTGAGTGTTCCATCGGCATTAGGAGGCCCTGAACGTTACAATTAACTATCATTTTGGGTCGGATTCGATAATCTAAACTCACAGGAGAACGACCATAAGGTGCCCGAGGCAGCAATAGACACGTGGAGACAAGTCGGCTGGAGGCCGATGTATTGAATCTCGACGCAATTTGAGTGTTCCATCGTCATTACAAGGCCCTGAACGTTACAATTAACTATCATTTTTGCGTCGGATTCGAAAATCTAGACTCACAGGAGAACGACCATAAGGTGCTCGAGGCAGCAATTGACCCTTGGAGACAAGTCGGCTGGAGGACGATGTATTGAATCTCGACGCAATTTGAGAGTTCCATCGTTTTAGGCGGCCCTGAACGTTACAATTAACTATCATTTTTGCGTCGGATTCGAAAATCTAGACTTACAAGAGAACGACCATAAAGTGCCCGAGGCAGCATTAGACTCTTGGAGACAAGTCGGCTGGAGGATGATGTATTGCATCGCGACGCAATTTGAGTGTTCCATCGTCATTAGGAGGCCCTGAATGTTACAATTAACTATCAGTTTTTCGTCGGATTCGAAAATCTAGACTCACAGCAGGCGAACCATTTGGTGCCCGAGGCAGCAATATCCCCTTGGAGACAAATCGGCTGGAGGACGATGTATTGAATCCCGACGCAATTTGAGTCTTCTATCGTCATTAGGAGGCGCTGAACGTTACAATTCACTATCATTCTTGCGTCGGATTCGAAAATGTAGACTCACAGGAGAAGGATCATATTGTGCCCGAGACAGCAATATCCCCTTGGAGACAAGTCGACTGGAGGACGATGTATTGAATCTCGACGCAATTTGAGTGTTCCATCGTCATTAGGAGGCCCTAAACGTTACAATTAACTATCATTTTTGCGTCGGATTCGATAATCTAAACTCACAGGGGAACGACGATACGGTGACCGAGGCAGCTATTGACCCTTGGAGACAAGTCGGTTGGAGGACGATGTATTGGATCGCGACGCAATTTGAGAGTTCCATCGGCATTAGGAGGCCATGAACGTTACAATTAACTGTCAGTTTTTCGTCGGATTCGAAAATCTAAACTCACAGGAGAACGACCATAAGGTGCCCGAGGAAGCAATAGACCGTTGGAGACAAGTCGGCTGGAGGCCGATGTATTGAATCTCGACGCAATTTGAGTGTTCCATCGTCATTACAAGGCCCTGAACCTTACAATTAACTATCATTTTTGCGTCGGATTCGATAATCTAAACTCACAGGAGAACGACCATAAGGTGCCCGAGGCAGCAATAGACCCGTGGAGACAAGTCGGCTGGAGGCCGATGTATTGAATCTCGACGCAATTTGAGTGTTCCATCTTCATTACAAGGCCCTGAACGTTACAATTAACTATCACTTTTGCGTCGGATTCGAAAATCTAGACTCACAGGAGAACGACCATAAGGTGCCCGAGGCAGCAATAGACCCTTGGAGACAAGTCGGCTGGAGGACGATGTATTGGATCGCGACGCAATTTGAGTCTTCTATCGTCATTAGGAGGCCCTGAACGTTGCAATTCACTATCATTTTTGCGTCGGATTCGAAAATCTAGACTCACTGGAGAAGGACAATGTGGTGCCCGAGGCAGCGATATCCTCTTGGAGACAAGTCGGCTGGAGGCCGATGTATTGAATCTCGACGCAATTTGAGTGTTCCATCGTCATTAGAAGGCCCTGAACGTTACAATTAACTATCATTTTTGCGTCGGATTCGAAAATCTAGACTCACAGGAGAACGACCATAAGGTTCCCGAGGCAGCAATAGACCCTTGGAGACAAGTCGGCTGGAGGCCGATGTATTGAATCTCGACGCAATTTGAGAGTTCCATCGTCATTAGGCGGCCCTGAACGTTACAATTAACTATCATTTTTGCGTCGGATTCGAAAATCTAGACTTACAAGAGAACGACCATAAAGTGCCCGAGGCAGCATTAGACTCTTGGAGACAAGTCGGCTGGAGGATGATGTATTGAATCTCGACGCAATTTGAGTCTTCTGTCGTCATTAGGAGGCGCTGAACGTTACAATTCACTATCATTTTTGCGTCGGATTCGAAAATCAAGACTCACAGGAGAAGGATCATATTGTGCCCGAGACAGCAATATCCCCTGGAGACAAGTCGGCTGGAGGACGATGTATTGAATCTCGACGCAATTTGAGTGTCCCATCGTCATTAGGAGGCCCTAAACGTTACAATTAACTATCATTTTTGCGTCGGATTCGAAAATCTAAACTCACAGGGGAACGACCATACGGTGCTCGAGGCAGCTATTGACCCTTGGAGACAAGTCGGTTGGAGGACGAGGTATTGGATCGCGACGCAAAATGAGTGTTCATCGTCATTAGGAGGCCCTGAATGTTACAATTAACTATCAGTTTTTCGTCGGATTCGAAATTCTAAACTCACAGGAGAACGACCACAAGGTGCCCGAGGCTGCAACAGACCCTTGGAGACAAGTCGGCTGGAGAACGATGTATTGAATCTCGACGCAATTTGAGTGTTCCATCGTCATTACAAGGCCCTGAACCTTACAATTAACTATCAGTTTCGCGTCGGATTCGAAAGTCTACTCACAGGAGAAGTTCATACGGTGCTCGAGACAGCAATATACCCCTTGGAGACAAATCTGCTGGAGGACGATGTATTGAATCTCGACGCAATTTGAGTCTTCTATCGTCATTAGGAGGCGCTGAACGTTACAATTCAATATCATTTTTGCGTCGGATTCGAAACTCTAGACTCACAGGAGAAAGATCATATTGTGCCCGAGACAGCAATATCAACTTGGAGACAAGTCGGCTCGAGGACGATGTATTGAATCTCGACGCAATTTGAGTGTCCCATCGTCATTAGGAGGCCCTAAATGTTACAATTCACTATCATTTTTGTGTCGGATTCGATAATCTAAACTCACAGGGGAACGACCATACGGTGAGCGAGGCAGCTATTGACCCTTGGAGACAAGTCGGTTGGAGGACGATGTATCTGATCGCCACGCAAAATGAGTGTTCCATCGTCATTAGGAGGCCCTGAATGTTACAATTAACTATCATTTATGCGTCGGATTCGAAAATCTACTCACAGGAGAAGTTCATACGGTGCTCGAGACAGCTATATCCCCTTGGAGACAAGTCCGCTGGAGGCCGATGTATTGAATCTCGACGCAATTTGAGAGTTCCATCGGCATTAGGAGGCCCTGAACGTTACAATTAACTATCATTTTTGCGTCGGATTCGAAAATCTAGACTTACAAGAGAACGACCATAAGGTGCCCGAGACAGCATTAGACCCGTGGAGACAAGACGGCTGGAGGACGATGTATTGAATCTCGACGCAATTTGAGTGTCCCATCGTCATTACAAGGCCCTAAACGTTACAATTAACTATCATTTTTGCGTCGGATTCGATAATCTAAACTCACAGGAGAACGACCACAAGGGGCCCGAGGCAGCAACAGACCCTTGGAGACAAGTCGGCGGGAGGGCGATGTATTGAATCTCGACGCAATTTGAGTGTTCCATCGTCATTACAAGGCCCTGAACGTTACAATTAACTATCATTTTTGCGTCGGATTCGAAAATCTAGACTCACAGGAGAACGACCATAAGGTTCCCGAGGCAGCAATAGACCCTTGGAGACGAGTCGGCTGGAGGACGCTGTATTGAATCTCGACGCAATTTGAGTGTCCCATCGTCATTACAAGGCCCTAAACGTTACAATTAACTATCATTTTTGCGTCGGATTCGATAATCTAAACTCACAGGAGAACGACCACAAGGGGCCCGAGGCAGCAACAGACCCTTGGAGACAAGTCGGCGGGAGGGCGATGTATTGAATCTCGACGCAATTTGAGTGTTCCATCGTCATTACAAGGCCCTGAACGTTACAATTAACTATCATTTTTGCGTCGGATTCGAAAATCTAGACTCACAGGAGAACGACCATAAGGTGCCCGAGGCAGCAATAGACCCTTGGAGACGAGTCGGCTGGAGGCCGATGTATTGAATCTCGACGCAATTTGAGTGTTCCATCGGCATTAGGAGGCCCTGAACGTTACAATTAACTATCATTTTTGCGTCGGATTCGATAATCTAAACTCGCAGGAGAACGACCATAAGGTGCCCGAGGCAGCAATAGACCCGTGGAGACAAGTCGGCTGGAGGCCGATGTATTGAATCTCGACGCTATTTGAGTGTTCCATCGTCATTACAAGGCCCTGAACGTTACAATTAACTATCATTTTTGCGTCGGATTCGAAAATCTAGACACACAGGAGAACGACCATAAGGTGCCCGAGGCAGCAATAGACCCTTGGAGACAAGTCGGCTGGAGGACGATGTATTGGATCGCGACGCAATTTGAGTCTTCTATCGTCATTAGGAGGCGCTGAAAGTTACAATTCACTATCATTTTTGCGTCGGATTCGAAAATCTAGACTCACAGGAGAAGGACCATGTGGTGCCCGAGGCAGCGATATCCCCTTGCAGACAAGTCGGCTGGAGGCCGATGTATTGAATCTCGACGCAATTTGAGTGTTCCATCGTGATTAGAAGGCCCTGAACGTTACAATTAACTATCATTTTTGCGTCGGATTCGAAAATCTAGACTCACAGGAGAACGACCATAAGGTGCCCGAGGCAGCAATAGACCCTTGGAGACAAGTCGGCTGGAGGACGATGTATTGAATCTCGACGCAATTTGAGAGTTCCATCATCATTAGGCGGCCCTGAACGTTACAATTAACTATCATTTTTGCGTCGGATTCGAAAATCTAGACTTACAAGAGAGCGACCATAAAGTGCCCGAGGCAGCATTAGACTCTTGGAGACAAGTCGGCTGGAGGATGATGTATTGGATCGCGACGCAATTTGAGTGTTCCATCGTCATTAGGAGGCCCTGAATGTTACAATTAACTATCAGTTTTTCGTCGGATTCGAAAATCTAGACTCACTGCAGACGAACCATTTGGTGCCCGAGGCAGCAATATCCCCTTGGAGACAAATCGGCTGGAGGACGATGTATTGAATCTCGACGCAATTTGAGTCTTCTATCGTCATTAGGAGGCGCTGAACGTTACAGTTCACTATCATTTTTGCGTCGGATTCGAAAATCTAGACTCACAGGAGAAGGATCATATTGTGCCCGAGACAGCAATTTCCCCTTGGAGACAAGTCGGCTGGAGGCCGATGTATTGAATCTCGACGCAATTTGAGTGTTCCATCGGCATTAGGAGGCCCTAAACGTTACAATTAAGCTATCATTTTTGCGTCGGATTCGATAATCTAAACTCACAGGAGAACGACCATATGGTGCCCGAGGCAGCAATAGACCCTTGGAGACAAGTCGGCTGGAGGCCGATGTATTGAATCTCGACGCAATTTGAGTGTTCCATCGGCATTACAAGGCCCTGAACGTTACAATTAACTATCATTTTTGCGTCGGATTCGATAATCTAAACCCACAGGAGAACGACCATAAGGTGCCCGAGGCAGCAATAGACCCGTGGAGACAAGTCGGCTGGAGGCCGATGTATTGAATCTCGACGCAATTTGAGTGTTCCATCGTCATTACAAGGCCCTGAACGTTACAATTCACTATCATTTTTGCGTCGGATTCGAAAATCTAGACTCACAGGAGAAGGACCATGTGGTGCCCGAGGCAGCGATATCCCCTTGGAGACAAGTCGGCTGGAGGACGATGTATTGAATCTCGACGCAATTTGAGTGTTCCATTGTCATTAGAAGGCCCTGAACGTTACAATTAAGTATCATTTTTGCGTCGGATTCGAAAATCTAGACTCACAGGAGAACGACCATTAGGTGCCCGAGGCAGCAATAGACTCTTGGAGACAAGTCGGCTGGAGGATGATGTATTGGATCGCGACGCAATTTGAGTGTTCCATCGTCATTAGGAGGCCCTGAATGTTACAAATAACTATCAGTTTTTCGTCGGATTCGAAAATCTAGACGCACAGCAGACGAACCATTAGGTGCCCGAGGCAGCAATATCCCCTTGGAGACAAATCGGCTGGAGGCCGATGTATTGAATCTCGACGCAATTTGAGTGTTCCATCGTCATTACAAGGCCCTGAACCTTACAATTAACTATCAGTTTCGCGTCGGATTCGAAAATCTACTCACAGGAGAAGTTCATACGGTGCTCGAGACAGCAATATACCCCTCGGAGACAAATCGGCTGGAGGACGATGACGATGTATTGAATCTCGACGCAATTTGAGTCTTCTATCGTCATTAGGAGGCGCTGAACGTTACAATTCACTATCATTTTTGCGTCGGATTCGAAAATCTAGACTTACAGGAGAAGGATCATATTGTGCCCGAGACAGCAATATCCCCTTGGAGACAAGTCGACTGGAGGACGATGTATTGAATCTCGACGCAATTTGAGTGTCCCATCGTCATTAGGAGGCCCTAAACGTTACAATTAACTATCATTTTTGCGTCGGATTCGAAAATCTGCACTTACAAGAGAACGACCATAAGGTGCCCGAGACAGCATTAGACCCTTGGAGACAAGTCGGCTGGAGGACGATGTATTGAATCTCGACGCAATTTGAGTGTCCCATCGTCATTACAAGGCCCTAAACATTACAATTAACTATCATTTTTGCGTCGGATTCGATAATCTAAACTCACAGGAGAACGACCACAAGGGGCCCGAGGCAGCAACAGACCCTTGGAGACAAGTCGGCGGGAGGCCGATGTATTGAATCTCGACGCAATTTGAGTGTTCCTTCGTCATTACAAGGCCCTGAACGTTACAATTAACTATCATTTTTGCGTCGGATTCGAAAATCTAGACTCACAGGAGAACGACCATAAGGTGCCCGAGGCAGCAATAGACCCTTGGAGACGAGTCGGCTGGAGGCCGATGTATTGAATCTCGACGCAATTTGAGTGTTCCATCGGCATTAGGAGGCCCTGAACGTTACAATTAACTATCATTTTGGGTCGGATTCGATAATCTAAACTCACAGGAGAACGACCATAAGGTGCCCGAGGCAGCAATAGACACGTGGAGACAAGTCGGCTGGAGGCCGATGTATTGAATCTCGACGCAATTTGAGTGTTCCATCGTCATTACAAGGCCCTGAACGTTACAATTAACTATCATTTTTGCGTCGGATTCGAAAATCTAGAGTCACAGGAGAACGACCATAAGGTGCCCGAGGCAGCAATAGACCCTTGGAGACAAGTCGGCTGGAGGACGAAGTATTGGATCGCGACGCAATTTGAGTCTTCTATTGTCATTAGGAGGCGCTGAACGTTACAATTCACTATCATTTTTGCGTCGGATTCGAAAATGTAGACTCACAGGAGAAGGACCATGTGGTGCCCGAGGCAGCGATATCCCCTTGGAGACAAGTCGGCTGGAGGCCGATGTATTGAATATCGACGCAATTTGAGTGTTCCATCGTCATTAGAAGGCCCTGAACGTTACAATTAACTATCATTTTTGCGTCGGATTCAAAAATCTAGACTTACAAGAGAACGACCATAAAGTGCCCGAGGCAGCATTAGACTCTTGGAGACAAGTCGGCTGGAGGATGATGTATTGGATCGCGACGCAATTTGAGTGTTCCATCGTCGTTAGGAGGCCCTGAATGTTACAATTAACTATCAGTTTTTCGTCGGATTCGAAAATCTAGACTCACAGCAGACGAACCATTTGGTGCCCGAGGCAGCAATATCCCCTTGGAGACAAATCGGCTGGAGGACGATGTATTGAATCTCGACGCAATTTGAGTCTTCTATCGTCATTAGGAGGCGCTGAACGTTACAGTTCACTATCATTTTTGCGTCGGATTCGAAAATCTAGACTCACAGGAGAAGGATCATATTGTGCCCGAGACAGCAATTTCCCCTTGGAGACAAGTCGGCTGGAGGACGATGTATTGAATCTCGACGCAATTTGAGTGTTCCATCGGCATTAGGAGGCCCTAAACGTTACAATTAAGCTATCATTTTTGCGTCGGATTCGATAATCTAAACTCACAGGAGAACGACCATATGGTGACCGAGGCAGCAATAGACCCTTGGAGACAAGTCGGCTGGAGGCCGATGTATTGAATCTCGACGCAATTTGAGTGTTCCATCGGCATTACAAGGCCCTGAACGTTACAATTAACTATCGTTTTTGCGTCGGATTCGATAATCTAAAATCACAGGAGAACGACCATAAGGTGCCCGAGGCAGCAATAGACCCGTGGAGACAAGTCGGCTGGAGGCCGATGTATTGAATCTCGACGCAATTTGAGTGTTCCATCGTCATTACAAGGCCCTGAACGTTACTATTCACTATCATTTTTGCGTCGGATTCGAAAATCTAGACTCACAGGAGAAGGACCATGTGGTGCCCGAGGCAGCGATATCCCCTTGGAGACAAGTCGGCTGGAGGCCGATGTATTGAATCTCGACGCAATTTGAGTGTTCCATCGGCATTAGGAGGCCCTAAACGTTACAATTAAGCTATCATTTTTGCGTCGGATTCGATAATCTAAACTCACAGGAGAACGACCATATGGTGCCCGAGGCAGCAATAGACCCTTGGAGACAAGTCGGCTGGAGGCCGATGTATTGAATCTCGACGCAATTTGAGTGTTCCATCGGCATTACAAGGCCCTGAACGTTACAATTAACTATCATTTTTGCGTCGGATTCGATAATCTAAACCCACAGGAGAACGACCATAAGGTGCCCGAGGCAGCAATAGACCCGTGGAGACAAGTCGGCTGGAGGCCGATGTATTGAATCTCGACGCAATTTGAGTGTTCCATCGTCATTAGAAGGCCCTGAACGTTACAATTAACTATCATTTTTGCGTCGGATTCAAAAATCTAGACTTACAAGAGAACGACCATAAAGTGCCCGAGGCAGCATTAGACTCTTGGAGACAAGTCGGCTGGAGGATGATGTATTGGATCGCGACGCAATTTGAGTGTTCCATCGTCGTTAGGAGGCCCTGAATGTTACAATTAACTATCAGTTTTTCGTCGGATTCGAAAATCTAGACTCACAGCAGACGAACCATTTGGTGCCCGAGGCAGCAATATCCCCTTGGAGACAAATCGGCTGGAGGACGATGTATTGAATCTCGACGCAATTTGAGTCTTCTATCGTCATTAGGAGGCGCTGAACGTTACAGTTCACTATCATTTTTGCGTCGGATTCGAAAATCTAGACTCACAGGAGAAGGATCATATTGTGCCCGAGACAGCAATTTCCCCTTGGAGACAAGTCGGCTGGAGGACGATGTATTGAATCTCGACGCAATTTGAGTGTTCCATCGGCATTAGGAGGCCCTAAACGTTACAATTAAGCTATCATTTTTGCGTCGGATTCGATAATCTAAACTCACAGGAGAACGACCATATGGTGACCGAGGCAGCAATAGACCCTTGGAGACAAGTCGGCTGGAGGCCGATGTATTGAATCTCGACGCAATTTGAGTGTTCCATCGGCATTACAAGGCCCTGAACGTTACAATTAACTATCGTTTTTGCGTCGGATTCGATAATCTAAAATCACAGGAGAACGACCATAAGGTGCCCGAGGCAGCAATAGACCCGTGGAGACAAGTCGGCTGGAGGCCGATGTATTGAATCTCGACGCAATTTGAGTGTTCCATCGTCATTACAAGGCCCTGAACGTTACTATTCACTATCATTTTTGCGTCGGATTCGAAAATCTAGACTCACAGGAGAAGGACCATGTGGTGCCCGAGGCAGCGATATCCCCTTGGAGACAAGTCGGCTGGAGGCCGATGTATTGAATCTCGACGCAATTTGAGTGTTCCATCGGCATTAGGAGGCCCTAAACGTTACAATTAAGCTATCATTTTTGCGTCGGATTCGATAATCTAAACTCACAGGAGAACGACCATATGGTGCCCGAGGCAGCAATAGACCCTTGGAGACAAGTCGGCTGGAGGCCGATGTATTGAATCTCGACGCAATTTGAGTGTTCCATCGGCATTACAAGGCCCTGAACGTTACAATTAACTATCATTTTTGCGTCGGATTCGATAATCTAAACCCACAGGAGAACGACCATAAGGTGCCCGAGGCAGCAATAGACCCGTGGAGACAAGTCGGCTGGAGGCCGATGTATTGAATCTCGACGCAATTTGAGTGTTCCATCGTCATTACAAGGCCCTGAACGTTACAATTCACTATCATTTTTGCGTCGGATTCGAAAATCTAGACTCACAGGAGAAGGACCATGTGGTGCCCGAGGCAGCGATATCCCCTTGGAGACAAGTCGGCTGGAGGACGATGTATTGAATCTCGACGCAATTTGAGTGTTCCATTGTCATTAGAAGGCCCTGAACGTTACAATTAAGTATCATTTTTGCGTCGGATTCGAAAATCTAGACTCACAGGAGAACGACCATTAGGTGCCCGAGGCAGCAATTGACCCTTGGAGACAAGTCGGCTGGAGGACGATGTATTGAATCTCGACGCAATTTGAGAGTTCCATTGTCATTAGGCGGCCCTGAACGTTACAATTAACTATCATTTTTGCGTCGGATTCGAAAATCTAGACTTACAAGAGAACGACCATAAAGTGCCCGAGGCAGCGATAGACTCTTGGAGACAAGTCGGCTGGAGGATGATGTATTGGATCGCGACGCAATTTGAGTGTTCCATCGTCATTAGGAGGCCCTGAATGTTACAAATAACTATCAGTTTTTCGTCGGATTCGAAAATCTAGACGCACAGCAGACGAACCATTAGGTGCCCGAGGCAGCAATATCCCCTTGGAGACAAATCGGCTGGAGGCCGATGTATTGAATCTCGACGCAATTTGAGTGTTCCATCGTCATTACAAGGCCCTGAACCTTACAATTAACTATCAGTTTCGCGTCGGATTCGAAAATCTACTCACTGGAGAAGTTCATACGGTGCTCGAGACAGCAATATACCCCTCGGAGACAAATCGGCTGGAAGACGATGACGATGTATTGAATCTCGACGCAATTTGAGTCTTCTATCGTCATTAGGAGGCGCTGAACGTTACAATTCACTATCATTTTTGCGTCGGATTCGAAAATCTAGACTTACAGGAGAAGGATCATATTGTGCCCGAGACAGCAATATCCCCTTGGAGACAAGTCGACTGGAGGACGATGTATTGATCTCGACGCAATTTGAGTGTCCCATCGTCATTAGGAGGCCCTAAACGTTACAATTAACTATCATTTTTGCGTCGGATTCGAAAATCTAGACTTACAAGAGAACGACTATAAGGTGCCCGAGACAGCATTAGACCCTTGGAGACAAGTCGGCTGGAGGACGATGTATTGAATCTCGACGCAATTTGAGTGTCCCATCGTCATTACAAGGCCCTAAACATTACAATTAACTATCATTTTTGCGTCGGATTCGATAATCTAAACTCACAGGAGAACGACCACAAGGGGCCCGAGGCAGCAACAGACCCTTGGAGACAAGTCGGCGGGAGGCCGATGTATTGAATCTCGACGCAATTTGAGTGTTCCTTCGTCATTACAAGGCCCTGAACGATACAATTAACTATCATTTTTGCGTCAGATTCGAAAATCTAGACTCACAGGAGAACGACCATAAGGTGCCCGAGGCAGCAATAGACCCTTGGAGACGAGTCGGCTGGAGGCCGATGTATTGAATCTCGACGCAATTTGAGTGTTCCATCGGCATTAGGAGGCCCTGAACGTTACAATTAACTATCATTTTGGGTCGGATTCGATAATCTAAACTCACAGGAGAACGACCATAAGGTGCCCGAGGCAGCAATAGACACGTGGAGACAAGTCGGCTGGAGGCCGATGTATTGAATCTCGACGCAATTTGAGTGTTCCATCGTCATTACAAGGCACTGAACGTTACAATTAACTATCATTTTTGCGTCGGATTCGAAAATCTAGAGTCACAGGAGAACGACCATAAGGTGCCCGAGGCAGCAATAGACCCTTGGAGACAAGTCGGCTGGAGGACGAAGTATTGGATCGCGACGCAATTTGAGTCTTCTATTGTCATTAGGAGGCGCTGAACGTTACAATTCACTATCATTTTTGCGTCGGATTCGAAAATGTAGACTCACAGGAGAAGGACCATGTGGTGCCCGAGGCAGCGATATCCCCTTGGAGACAAGTCGGCTGGAGACCGATGTATTGAATCTCGACGCAATTTGAGTGTTCCATCGTCATTAGAAGGCCCTGAACGTTACAATTAACTATCATTTTTGCGTCGGATTCAAAAATCTAGACTTACAAGAGAACGACCATAAAGTGCCCGAGGCAGCATTAGACTCTTGGAGACAAGTCGGCTGGAGGATGATGTATTGGATCGCGACGCAATTTGAGTGTTCCATCGTCGTTAGGAGGCCCTGAATGTTACAATTGAATATCAGTTTTTCGTCGGATTCGAAAATCTAGACTCACAGCAGACGAACCATTTGGTGCCCGAGGCAGCAATATCCCCTTGGAGACAAATCGGCTGGAGGACGATGTATTGAATCTCGACGCAATTTGAGTCTTCTATCGTCATTAGGAGGCGCTGAACGTTACAGTTCACTATCATTTTTGCGTCGGATTCGAAAATCTAGACTCACAGGAGAAGGATCATATTGTGCCCGAGACAGCAATTTCCCCTTGGAGACAAGTCGGCTGGAGGACGATGTATTGAATCTCGACGCAATTTGAGTGTTCCATCGGCATTAGGAGGCCCTAAACGTTACAATTAAGCTATCATTTTTGCGTCGGATTCGATAATCTAAACTCACAGGAGAACGACCATATGGTGCCCGAGGCAGCAATAGACCCTTGGAGACAAGTCGGCTGGAGGCCGATGTATTTAATCTCGACGCAATTTGAGTGTTCCATCGGCATTACAAGGCCCTGAACGTTACAATTAACTATCATTTTTGCGTCGGATTCGATAATCTAAAATCACAGGAGAACGACCATAAGGTGCCCGAGGCAGCAATAGACCCGTGGAGACAAGTCGGCTGGAGGCCGATGTATTGAATCTCGACGCAATTTGAGTGTTCCATCGTCATTACAAGGCCCTGAACGTTACTATTCACTATCATTTTTGCGTCGGATTCGAAAATCTAGACTCACAGGAGAAGGACCATGTGGTGCCCGAGGCAGCGATATCCCCTTGGAGACAAGTCGGCTGGAGGCCGATGTATTGAATCTCGACGCAATTTGAGTGTTCCATCGTCATTAGAAGGCCCTGAACGTTACAATTAACTATCATTTTTGCGTCGGATTCGAAAATCTAGACTCACAGGAGAACGACCATAAGGTGCCCGAGGCAGCAATAGACCCTTGGAGACAAGTCGGCTGGAGGACGATGTATTGAATCTCGACGCAATTATAGAGTTCCATCGTCATTAGGCGGCCCAGAACGTTACAATTAACTATCATTTTTGCGTCGTATTCGAAAATCTAGACTTACAAGAGAACGACCATAAAGTGCCCGAGGCAGCATTAGACTCTTGGAGACAAGTCGGCTGGAGGATGATGTATTGGATCGCGACGCAATTTAAGTGTTCCATCGTCATTAGGAGGCCCTGAATGTTACAATTAACTATCAGTTTTTCGTCGGATTCGAAAATCTAGACTCACAGCAGACGAACCATTTGGTGCCCGAGGCAGCAATATCCCCTTGGAGACAAATCGGCTGGAGGACGATGTATTGAATCCCGACGCAATTTGAGTCTTCTATCGTCATTAGGAGGCGCTGAACTTTACAATTCACTATCATTTTTGCGTCGGATTCGAAAATCTACTCACAGGAGAAGTTCATACGGTGCTCGAGACAGCAATATACCCCTTGGAGACAAATCGGCTGGAGGACGATGTATTGAATCTCGACGCAATTTGAGTCTTCTATCGTCATTAGGAGGCGCTGAACGTTACAATTCACTATCATTTTTGCGTCGGATTCGAAAATCTAGACTTACAGGAGAAGGATCATATTGTGCCCGAGACAGCAATATCCCCTTGGAGACAAGTCGACTGGAGGACGATGTATTGAATCTCGACGCAATTTGAGTGTCCCATCGTCATTAGGAGTCCCTAAACGTTACAATTAACTATCATTTTAGCGTCGGATTCGATAATCTAAACTCACAGGGGAACGACCATACGGTGACCGAGGCATTTATTGACCCTTGGAGACAAGTCGGTTGGAGGTCGATGTATTGGATCGCGACGCAATTTGAGAGTTCCATCGGCATTAGGAGGCCATGAACGTTACAATTAACTTTCATTTTTGCGTCGGATTCGAAAATCTAGACTTACAAGAGAACGACCATAAGGTGCCCGAGACAGCATTAGACCCTTGGAGACAAGTCGGCTGGAGGACGATGTATTGAATCTCGACGCAATTTGAGTGTCCCATCGTCATTACAAGGCCCTAAACGTTACAATTAACTATCATTTTTGCGTCGGATTCCATAATCTAAACTCACAGGAGAACGACCACAAGGGGCCCGAGGCAGCAACAGACCCTTGGAGACAAGTGGGCAGGAGGCCGATGTATTGAATCTCGACGCAATTTGAGTGTTCCATCGTCATTACAAGGCCCTGAACGTTACAATTAACTATCATTTTTGCGTCGGATTCGAAAATCTAGACTCACAGGAGAACGACCATAAGGTGCCCGAGGCAGCAATAGACCCTTGGAGACGAGTCGGCTATAGGCCGATGTATTGAATCTCGACGCAATTTGAGTGTTCCATCGGCATTAGGAGGCCCTGAACGTTACAATTAACTATCATTTTTGCGTCGGATTCGATAGTCTAAACTCACAGGAGAACGACCATAAGGTGCCCGAGGCAGCAATAGACCCGTGGAGACAAGTCGGCTGGAGGCCGATGTATTCAATCTCGACGCAATTTGAGTGTTCCATCGTCATTACAAGGCCCTGAACGTTACAATTAACTATCATTTTTGCGTCGGATTCGAAAATCTAGACTCACAGGAGAACGACCATAAGGTGCCCGAGGCAGCAATAGACACTTGGAGACAAGTCGGCTGGAGGACGATGTATTGGATCGCGACGCAATTTGAGTCTTCTATCGTCATTAGGAGGCGCTGAACGTTACAATTCACTATCATTTTTGCGTCGGATTCGAAAATCTAGACTCACTGGAGAAGGACCATGTGGTGCCCGTGGCAACGATATCCCCTTGGAGACAAGTCGGCTGGAGGCCGATGTATTGAATCTCGACGCAATTTGAGTGTTCCATCGTCATTAGAAAACCCTGAACGTTACAATTAACTATCATTTTTGAGTCGGATTCGAAAATCTAGACTCACAGGAGAACGACCATAAGGTGCCCGAGGCAGCATTAGACTCTTGGAGACAAGTCGGCTGGAGGATGATGTATTGGATCGCGACGCAATTTGAGTGTTCCATCGTCATTAGGAGGCCCTAAATGTTACATTTAAGTATCAGTTTTTCGTCGGATTCGAAAATCTAGACTCACAGCAGACGAACCATTTGGTGCCCGAGGCAGCAATATCTCCTTGGAGACAAATCGGCTGGAGGACGATGTATTGAATCTCGACGCAATTTGAGTCTTCTATCGTCATTAGGAGGCGCTGAACGTTACAATTCACTATCATTTTTGCGTCGGATTTGAAAATGTAGACTCACAGGAGAACGACCATAAGGTGCCCGAGGCAGCAATAGACCCTTGGAGACAAGTCGGCTGCAGGCCGATGTATTGAATCTCGACGCAATTTGAGTGTTCCATCGGCATTAGGAGGCCCTGAACGTTACAATTAACTATCATTTTTGCGTCGGATTCGATAATCTAAACTCACAGGAGAACGACCATAAGCTGCCCGAGGCAGCAACAGACCCTTGGAGACAAGTCGGCTGGAGGACGATGTATTGAATCTCGACGCAATTTGAGTGTTCCATCGTCATTACAAGGCCCTGAACGTTACAATTAACTATCCTTTTTGCGTCGGATTCGAAAATCTAGACTCACAGGAGAACGACCATAAGGTGCCCGAGGCAGCAATAGACCCTTGGAGACAAGTCGGCTGGAGGACGATGTATTGAGTGTTCCATCGGCATTAGGAGGCCCTGAACGTTACAATTAACTATCATTTTTGCGTCGGATTCGATAATCTAAACTCACAGGAGAACGACCATAAGGTGCCCGAGACAGCAATAGACCCTTGGAGACAAGTCGGCTGGAGGCCGATGTATTGAATCTCGACGCAATTTGAGTGTTCCATCGTCATTACAAGGCCCTGAACGTTACAATTATCTATCATTTTTGCGTCGGATTCGAAAATCTAGACTCACAGGAGAGCGACCATAAGGTGCCCGAGGCAGCAATAGACCCTTGGAGACAAGTCGGCTGGAGGCCGATGTATTGAATTCGACGCAATTTGAGTCTTCTATCGTCATTAGGAGGCGCTGAACGTTACAATTCACTATCATTTTTGCGACGGATTCGAAAATCTAGACTCACAGGAGACGGACCATGTGGTGCCCGAGGCAGCGATATCCCCTTGCAGCCAAGTCGGCGGGAGGCCGATGTATTGAATCTCGACGCAATTTGAGTGTTCCATCGTCATTAGAAGGCCCTGAACGTTACAATTAACTATCATTTTTGCGTCGGATTCGAAAATCTAGACTCACAGGAGAACGACCATAAGGTGGTCGAGGCAGCAATAGACCCTTGGAGACAAGTCGGTTGGAGGACGATGTATTGAATCTCGACGCAATTTGAGAGTTCCATCGTCATTAGGCGGCCCTGAACGTTACAATTAACTATCATTTTTGCGTCGGATTTGAAAATCTAGACTTACAAGAGAACGACGATAAAGTGCCCGAGGCAGCATTAGACCTTGGAGACAAGTCGGCTGGTGGATGATGTATTGGATCGCGACGCAATTTGAGTGTTCCATCGTCATTAGGAGGCCCTGAATGTTACAATTAACTATCAGTTTTTCGTCGGATTCGAGAATCTAGACTCACAGCAGACGAACCATTTGGTGCCCGAGGCAGCAATATCCCCTTGGAGACAAATCGGCTGGAGGACGATGTATTGAATCTCGACGCAATTTGAGTCTTCTATCGTCATTAGGAGGCGCTGAACGTTACAATTCACTATCATTTTTGCGTCGGATTCGAAAATCTAGACTCACAGGAGAAGGATCATATTGTGCCCGAGACAGCAATATCCCCTTGGAGACAAGTCGGCTGGAGGCCGATGTATTGAATCTCGACGCAATTTGAGTGTTCCATCGTCATTAGAAGGCCCTGAACGTTACAATTCACTATCATTTTAGCGTCGGATTCGAAAATCTACTCACAGGAGAAGTTCATACGGTGCTCGAGACAGCAATATACCCCTTGGAGACAAATCGGCTGGAGGACGATGTATTGAATCTCGACGCAATTTGAGTCTTCTATCGTCATTAGGAGGCGCTGAACGTTACAATTCACTATCATTTTTGCGTCGGATTCGAAACTCTAGACTCACAGGAGAAAGATCATATTGTGCCCGAGACAGCAATATCCCCTTGGAGACAAGTCGGCTCGAGGACGATGTATTCAATCTCGACGCAATTTGAGTGTTCCATCGTCATTACAAGGCCCTGAACGTTAGAATTAACTATCATTTTTGCGTCGGATTCGAAAATCTAGACTCACAGGAGAACGACCATAAGGTGCCCGAGGCAGCAATAGACCCGTGGAGACAAGTCGGCTGGAGGCCGATGTATTGAATCTCGACGCAATTTGAGTGTTCCATCGTCATTACAAGGCCCTGAACGTTAGAATTAACTATCATTTTTGCGTCGGATTCGAAAATCTAGACTCACAGGAGAACGACCATAAGGTGCACGAGGCAGCAATAGACACTTGGAGACAAGTCGGCTGGAGGACGATGTATTGGATCGCGACGCAATTTGAGTCTTCTATCGTCATTAGGAGGCGCTGAACGTTACAATTCACTATCATTTTTGCGTCGGATTCGAAAATCTAGACTCACTGGAGAAGGACCATGTGGTGCCCGTGGCAACGATATCCCCTTGGAGACAAGTCGGCTGGAGGCCGATGTATTGAATCTCGACGCAATTTGAGTGTTCCATCGTCATTAGAAAACCCTGAACGTTACAATTAACTATCATTTTTGAGTCGGATTCGAAAATCTAGACTCACAGGAGAACGACCATAAGGTGCCCGAGGCAGCAATAGACCCTTGGAGACAAGTCGGCTGGAGGACGATGTATTGAATCTCGACGCAATTTGAGAGTTCCATCGTCATTAGGCGGCCCTGAACGTTACAATTAACTATCATTTTTGCGTCGGATTCGAAAATCTAGACTTACAAGAGAACGACCATAAAGTGCCCGAGGCAGCATTAGACTCTTGGAGACAAGTCGGCTGGAGGACGATGTATTGAATCTCGACGCAATTTGAGTGTTCCATCGTCATTACAAGGCCCTGAACGTTACAATTAACTATCCTTTTTGCGTCGGATTCGAAAATCTAGACTCACAGGAGAACGACCATAAGGTGCCCGAGGCAGCAATAGACCCTTGGAGACAAGTCGGCTGGAGGACGATGTATTGAGTGTTCCATCGGCATTAGGAGGCCCTGAACGTTACAATTAACTATCATTTTTGCGTCGGATTCGATAATCTAAACTCACAGGAGAACGACCATAAGGTGCCCGAGACAGCAATAGACCCTTGGAGACAAGTCGGCTGGAGGCCGATGTATTCAATCTCGACGCAATTTGAGTGTTCCATCGTCATTACAAGGCCCTGAACGTTACAATTAACTATCATTTTTGCGTCGGATTCGAAAATCTAGACTCACAGGAGAACGACCATAAGGTGCCCGAGGCAGCAATAGACCGTTGGAGACAAGTCGGCTGGAGGCCGATGTATTGAATCTCGACGCAATTTGAGTGTCCTATCGTCATTAGAAGGCCCTGAACGTTACAATGAACTATCATTTATGCGTCGGATTCGAAAATCTACTCACAGGAGAAGTTCATACGGTACTCGAGACAGCAATATCCCCTTGGAGACAAGTCCGCTGGAGGCCGATGTATTGAATCTCGACGCAATTTGAGAGTTCCATCGGCATTAGGAGGCCCTGAACGTTACAATTAACTATCGTTTTTGCGTCGGATTCGAAAATCTAGACTTACAAGAGAACGACCATAAGGTGCCCGAGGCAGCATTAGACCCTTGGAGACAAGTCGGCTGGAGGCCGATGTATTGAATCTCGACGCAATTTGAGTGTTCCATCGGCATTAGGAGGCCATGAACGTTACAATTAACTATCATTTTTGCGTGGGATTCGATAATCTAAACTCACAGGAGAACGATCATATGGTGCCCGAGACAGCAATAGACCCTTGGAGACAAGTCGGCTGGAGGCCGATGTATTCAATCTCGACGCAATTTGAGTGTTCCATCGTCATTACAAGGCCCTGAACGTTACAATTAACTATCATTTTTGCGTCGGATTCGAAAATCTAGACTCACAGGAGAACGACCATAAGGTGCACGAGGCAGCAATAGACACTTGGAGACAAGTCGGCTGGAGGACGATGTATTGGATCGCGACGCAATTTGAGTCTTCTATCGTCATTAGGAGGCGCTGAACGTTACAATTCACTATCATTTTTGCGTCGGATTCGAAAATCTAGACTCACTGGAGAAGGACCATGTGGTGCCCGTGGCAACGATATCCCCTTGGAGACAAGTCGGCTGGAGGCCGATGTATTGAATCTCGACGCAATTTGAGTGTTCCATCGTCATTAGAAAACCCTGAACGTTACAATTAACTATCATTTTTGAGTCGGATTCGAAAATCTAGACTCACAGGAGAACGACCATAAGGTGCCCGAGGCAGCAATAGACCCTTGGAGACAAGTCGGCTGGAGGACGATGTATTGAATCTCGACGCAATTTGAGAGTTCCATCGTCATTAGGCGGCCCTGAACGTTACAATTAACTATCATTTTTGCGTCGGATTCGAAAATCTAGACTTACAAGAGAACGACCATAAAGTGCCCGAGGCAGCATTAGACTCTTGGAGACAAGTCGGCTGGAGGACGATGTATTGAATCTCGACGCAATTTGAGTGTTCCATCGTCATTACAAGGCCCTGAACGTTACAATTAACTATCCTTTTTGCGTCGGATTCGAAAATCTAGACTCACAGGAGAACGACCATAAGGTGCCCGAGGCAGCAATAGACCCTTGGAGACAAGTCGGCTGGAGGACGATGTATTGAGTGTTCCATCGGCATTAGGAGGCCCTGAACGTTACAATTAACTATCATTTTTGCGTCGGATTCGATAATCTAAACTCACAGGAGAACGACCATAAGGTGCCCGAGACAGCAATAGACCCTTGGAGACAAGTCGGCTGGAGGCCGATGTATTGAATCTCGACGCAATTTGAGTGTTCCATCGTCATTACAAGGCCCTGAACGTTACAATTCACTATCATTTTTGCGTCGGATTCGAAAATCTAGACTCACAGGAGAGCGACCATAAGGTGCCCGAGGCAGCAATAGACCGTTGGAGACAAGTCGGCTGGAGGCCGATGTATTGAATCTCGACGCAATTTGAGTGTCCTATCGTCATTAGAAGGCCCTGAACGTTACAATGAACTATCATTTATGCGTCGGATTCGAAAATCTACTCACAGGAGAAGTTCATACGGTACTCGAGACAGCAATATCCCCTTGGAGACAAGTCCGCTGGAGGCCGATGTATTGAATCTCGACGCAATTTGAGAGTTCCATCGGCATTAGGAGGCCCTGAACGTTACAATTAACTATCGTTTTTGCGTCGGATTCGAAAATCTAGACTTACAAGAGAACGACCATAAGGTGCCCGAGGCAGCATTAGACCCTTGGAGACAAGTCGGCTGGAGGCCGATGTATTGAATCTCGACGCAATTTGAGTGTTCCATCGGCATTAGGAGGCCATGAACGTTACAATTAACTATCATTTTTGCGTGGGATTCGATAATCTAAACTCACAGGAGAACGATCATATGGTGCCCGAGACAGCAATAGACCCTTGGAGACAAGTCGGCTGGAGGCCGATGTATTGAATCTCGACGCAATTTGAGTGTTCCATCGTCATTACAAGGCCCTGAACGTTACAATTAACTATCATTTTTGCGTCGGATTCGAAAATCTAGACTCACAGGAGAGCGACCATAAGGTGTCCGAGGCAGCAATAGACCCTTGGAGACAAGTCGGCTGGAGGCCGATGTGTTGAATCTCGACGCAATTTGAGTGTTCCATCGGCATTAGGAGGCCCTGAACGTTACAATTAACTATCATTTTTGCGTCGGATTCGATAATCTAAACTCACAGGAGAACGACCATAAGGTGCCCGAGGCAGCAACAGACCCATGGAGACAAGTCGGCTGGAGGACGATGTATTGGATCGCGACGCAATTTGAGTCTTCTATCGTCATTAGGAGGCGCTGAACGTTACAATTCACTATCATTTTTGCGTCGGATTCGAAAATC